>NW_004955468.1:5503116-5605835 GCF_000276665.1 Chinchilla lanigera | reverse complement strand
TCCCTCCCCCACTCTCTCTCCCTCTCTTTTTTTCTCCCTCACTCTCCTCTCTCTCTCCCTCTCTCCCCCATCTCTCCCTCCTTTAATTGTACATAGCTATCAATGAAGAGATGATTTTACCGAGGATTTTGCCCCCAGGTCCCTTCTCCCACCTTCTGTATAATTATGTGCAATCATCTAGCATGTATAAATAGACACATTTAAAAATACCCCCACTTCATCAGATGATCCAAACTTGGTTTTGAGATGGCATTCTAGAAATCTGAGGTCTCCTGAGGAATCAAGGTGTGATAAGACAAAAGGAGGAGGGTGCAGATCTGGTCACTAAGTCACAGCTACAGCTTCAGGGAATTAACCCCTGAACCTAACAAGCATGATGGTTGCAGAAGGATGAACACATGAGAGATGAAAATGGGGTTAGGAGAGAGAAGGGCTCCTCAAGACAGTACTTGAGGGGCAGAAGGAATTCTCCAAAAGGGAAGAAATGAAGAAAACAACTTATGAAGAGGTCCAGGCCTCCTCAGCCAAAGACTCTGAGAAGAACCCTGCCTGTCATTATTAACACCAGTAATTGCTAATCTGATGCAAGGTCTCCCTGTTGGCGACGTCCCAGTGTGGTACCAAAGTAGATTGGACAGAATTACTACAACCTCCCATGTTACAGAGTTTCAAAGATTTTTATTCCACATTTAAGAGATTTACAGGAAATCTCCAGGCAGTTAAGCTGAGGGGCTGAGCTTGTCTTTTCGCTGGCTCAGAGCCAATCATTTGGAGGGTAGCTTTAATTCCTAGGATATGGAGTCATACAGTCAGGAAGCAGCCCTGACCCCAGTAAGGTCAGTGTCGTGGCCAACTACCCTGGGCTCAATTTAGAGACATAACTATGGCAACGACTGTGCCCAATCGGTTATTAGAGGAGATTTATTGACGGATATGCTTGAATAGCACAGCCATTAATTGCAATTACCAGACAAGACACTTTGTTCATCTCGGGGAACTGAATGCCAAAATGCCCTAACAACTTTAAAATCCCATTTGCTCCTGGGCTCTCTGCTGGCCTCGCTGCACCTGCTTCAGCTTCCCAGTCCTGAGAGGAAGAAAGAGGCTTAGCTTGACATGGTACCAGCTGGAGGGAAGCAAGGGCTGGGTGCTGGGGCATGAGCTGTAGAAACCCACACAACCCCACAATGGCCTTCACAAAGGTGAGGGAGGCACTAGTAGCCTCGCGCCTCCCATGCCCCTTCTCTAGGTCCCACCAACAGAACACTTCTGTCTTTGGAGTGCCAATCCATGTTAGTCATTTGCTTCAAGACCCCTTGGATCCCCACTCGGCTCAGGGACCTTCCTGTGCTTGGTGTTGCTCAGTCCAGGTTATATTTCCTTTAAAGACCTCCAAGGGCTGGAAAATTCATCCCTGGAATTTGTCCTGGTATTGCTCAGGGCAAGCTCCTCTGATAACCCCATTTCTCTAAAACAGGAATTCCCACCTCCTGTCTCTACTTTTTTGCTCTCTTTTCTTCCTAGCATGAAATTTCACTGGCTATTGGTCTCTCTATTTACCTGCCTATTTCTCTCTCCCTCTTGATTCTAAGGTGTGCATGAGCATACATTTGTTCTTTGAACCACTGTATTCCTACTGCCTGGTACAGCGTCCAATAAACAGTCAGCACCCAAGAAATACTTGTACTCTATTCATTCTACAGTTCTGCTTATAGAGACCTTTTTAATCTAATTAGAACATAACTTCCCCCAAAGCAGGGGTTCTTCCAGTGCTTGTAGCCTCTTCTTCAGTATGATGCAATTGCTAGCTTTAAAACTTAAAAAAGTGGGGCTGGGGATTTAGCTCAGTGGCAAAAGCGCCTGCCTGGCATGCGCAAGGTCGTGAGTTTGGTTCCCGGTACTGGAGAAAAACAAAAAAAAAAAAAAGAAAAAAAAAAAAAAAAACTTAAAAAAGTGAATGAGAGAGTTCATGAACTGCCCACCCTTCCCATACATTGGAGTAAGTAAAAGCACATATCTCACCACTTTTCAAGGAATAATAATAACTAACACTTAAATAACCCTTTTTACAAGGAGTGTAAATAATCTTTTTTACACTGTCTTAAGCATTCTCCATTGTATTCATTCATAAAATTGACATGGTGACATGTGAACTGGAGAATGTTATCCTCCATGTGTTAGAGAAGAGCAGTTGGGTTGAGATAGCTATGAAATGATAGTGACAAAGCCAGGAAAAGATCCTGGAAGTCCAGACACAGAACCTACACCTTAACCTCTATGCAATGCTATTTCTCTTCACTCCAAATACTAGGATAACCATAAAAACAATTTTAAAATATCCCAAAGGGACTGGGCTTGGAACAATAGAACTATGTTCCCCTAAGTTTACTTTTTATTTTTTCTTTCAAACTAGATTACAAATTACAAATCTCTGTTCCAAATTAAGATGTCACTTAATAAACTCTTCTCTACAGACAAAACATCAGGGGTATAGTTAACCTGAGGTTAGTGAGGAAAAATCAAAGGAAAAATCAAAGGAAAGCTGGATGCATTTTGTATTCGTTAGCATTCCCATTGCTGGAATAAAATAGCTGTCACTCACCATTTTTTTTATGGTACTAGAGATTGAACAAAGGACCTGCACACTGAGCTGCATCTTCAGCCCTTTTTAAATTTTAAGGTAGGGTCTCCCTATGGCACTAAGTTGCACGGGCTGAGCTCAAACTTGTGATGTTCATTCTTTGGCCTCCTAGACTGCTGGAATTAAAATGCATGCCACCATACCCACTGTAACTTGCAACTTAGAGGAGGAGAGGCTTATTTCAACTCATGGTTTTAGAGGCTTTAGTCCATGGCTGGCTGATTCTAGGGCAGAAATAGCATGACAGCGAAGCATGGCCGAGGAAAGCAGATCAACCCATAGCAGCCAGAAAGCAGAGAGAGCAAGAGACAGAGAGACAAGGAAGAGCCAGGAGCAAGAATATACCCTTTCAGGTTATGCCCTCAGTAACATACTTCTCCAATCAGGCCATGTCTCCTAATATCACATTCAGCTATGAATTCATCAACTCATTAACCAATTGATGAGTGTAGGGTCTGCATAATACAATCACTCCCCAAGAGTGCCATGTCTGAACACATGAGCTCTCTGTGAGGCATTTTTTTTTACGCAAACTATAACACACTTCTTCCTCAGAGCTGTGACAGTGCAACCCTCATTCTCTAGACTGTCTGCCAAGGATACAGATTATAAGGATTCTCAGCTAGATGAACTTCTCATTGATGCAAAATTGGCATACCAGGTGCCCCTTTATACTACATCATTTTCATGCTAATAGGCAGGAGGACTTTCAATTAACGAAACTACTCAAGCAACTGAAACTTTTCAAACACAACACTGATGCCCACTGGTGTTAAGAATTCATTTAAGTCACAGCTTATGGCTTAGACCTAAAATATTCCCCCAAATTATTGTATGTGTAGAAAATGATGAGATCATGGGGGCACTATGCTCAACAGTAAATCCACCCACTGATGAGTTCAGAGCTGGATATGCTATTGGAGGTAGAGCCTTGCTGGAAGAGGTGGTTCACAGGAGATATAACTTGAAAGGGTGTGTCTCTCCCCTCAGCTTGTTCCTTCATTCTTTGCTTCCTTACCAGCATGATGTGAGCAGCTTTCTTTCACCAGACCCTTCCACCATGTCCTTCTTGCCTTGGCATCAGCCAAATATGGACTGAATTATCTAAAAATGTGTGCCCAAATAAGCCTCTCCTCTTTTAAGTTGTGGGGGTTAGGTATTTTGGCTCAGGATAAAAATGTATCTCAGACAGATTTTGGCACCAGAGAAGTGGAGTCATTGTTGTGGCTGTGCCTGACCATGTGGTTTAGAACTCTTTGGGATTAGTTCACAGGAAGAATTTGGAAAGGTTTGGAGATGCCACTTCAAGAAGCCTTAGAATGCTGTGATCGGAGCTTCATAGGAGATTCTGGTTGGAGCTCAGAATACTAGAATGCTGGTAAAAATGCATATAGTAAAGGCTGGGCTCAGGAGGTACAAGGATCACCCTGGCAGTTGAATTTGAGGCCATGCATGTTATGCTTTGGCATAAAATTTGTCTACATTTTGCCCATGTCCTGAAATTTTGCAGAAGACTAAGATTGAGGGCACTGAACTGATTAATCTGGCAGAGAAAATTTCAAGACAGCCCACAATCAGGCTGTGGCATGGGTACTGCTGATGGCTTTTAGCCAGATCTACAGTGAGAGCCAAAAAGCTGGTATAAGATATTTTCAGTTTCTAGAAAGGCATCATTTGCAAAGATCAAGCAAAAGAAAGTATGTTTGCTGAAGATTAGCATTATAAAAAACCCAAGTACTTTGTATCAGAACAACAGGAAAGATGACTTGAAGGTATCTCAGGAATCAGGAAGATCTCACCTTTTGGAGGCTCAAGGATGCAGAACTATAAAGCTTTCATTTGAGAAGAGAGCCCCAAGCCCCGCTGCTCAAGAAGGTCTGGATAGGGATTGATTCCTCAGAGTTCATTTCACAGTGCTCAGCAATTCAGGCACTCAGAAGCTGCAGTAGCCATGGTCCAAGAGTGCCAGGCTACTTCTCAAGCAGGTGGCAGAACTTGGCATTATCCACATGGTGTTGGTTTTACAGGCATGCAGAATGCAAGAGTTGTGGGTCAAGGAGGCTTCCACTCAGATTTCAGAAGGCCTGGAAGGCCAGGCAGTGTGCCCCTGAAAGAGTGAAGCCAAAAGTAGAGTGAAGGTCCCTGGAAGTTAGAGATGCCAGGAATGTGGAATATCTGCTGAGGAATGCTACAGGCAGTGAGTGAAATCACTGCAACAAAGAGGCCATTGAGGGCTGCAATCAGCCAGGACATGGGGTGGGGTTGCACAAGCCCTTCAGAGTTCACATCTCTCTACAACTTGTCTTGGGTGTGAGACATGGATCTAGAGGATCTAGTGCTTGCTCTGCTGAGTTTTGGTCTTGCTTTTGTCTGACTCCTTTTTATTCCCCTATTTCTCCCTTTTGAAATAGGAATATTTACTCTGTGCCATTGTATATCAGCAGTGTTTAACTTTTTTTAAACAGGGACAGCGAAGAGTTTGCCTTGAGTCTCAGAGAAGACTTTGGACTTGGACTCTTAAACAATGTAAGAATGGTTAAGACTTTGGCAGCACTTAGGGATGAACTAAATGAATTTGCATAATGACATGGATATGAACTTTGGGGAGGGCCACAGATGAAATGTTATGGTTTAGACATACTAAAATGCCCCTCAAAATTCTTATGTGTGTGGAATGTGACTGAATCAAGGGGCTACTATATTCACTGATAGATTCATCCATTGATGAGCTCAGAGATGACTATGCTGTTAGATGTGGCCTTGTTGGAAGAAGTGATTCACTGGAGGTATGACCTGAAAAGTTATGTTTCCTCCTAGCTCTTCCCTTTGCTCTTTGCCTCATAGCTACCATGACATGAGCAGCTTTCCTTCACCAGATATTTCTATCATACTTTCCTGCCTTGGAGCCAGCCAATTACGTACTGAATCCTCAAAAGCTGTGAATCAAAATAAATAAATGTTTTGTTCCAAAACTATGGAAATGACTAATACATCGGTTTCCTCAGTGGGTTCCATAACCCACATAAATATAACACAAATTGTCAACTCTCAGTTCTCTATCTTATACAATTCAAAAGAGTTATTTGATATTGGGATGGTTAACCTAAAGCACTGTAAGAACCCCAATTATTTAAGACAAATTTCACCACAGTCATCATTCATTCATTCTTCATTGTTTATTCATTATTATCTATTACTGGCCAGATTATGGTGGCACAACACAGGACCTCCCAAAATTCATGGCTTATACAGGTGGTTGACATTATTCCAATAAGAACACAGGTAAACTACAAATATGGAAACAGTTATGACCAAGGAGGGAGCAAGGGTAAAAGGGGCCATCTAAGGCCTTCCTGAGAAAATGGTTCTTTTTTAAAACCTAGGGGGAAAAAAAGTAATAAAGGGAAACAGGATAGAGGTTGCTGTATTTAGGAAATCAAAATATACATCACAGGGGCTGAGGCTGGTCCAGCTGTTAAGAACATCATGCTGTACCTTGACAGATGAATATTACCAGCCGTTGGAAAGTTTTAGACCTCTTCAGAAAAGGAAAGATTCAAGAACTATTGCTATGGTTTGGGCAAGTATCTCCCAAATGTTATTGGGCACTGGAGTGTCCAATGGTTCCAAGTTCTTGTCCCATTCAAAACACTGGATAGAGACAACTGATGAACACAAAAGTTTCATTTATTGGAGATAAAAGAAGTAAAAAGTAGAGTGAAAAAGAAAAAAGAAGCATCAGAAATGAAGAGAGAAAATATGCCTTGCATGCACAACAGATCACTGGAAGAGTAAAAAGGTAATAGTGATGAGACCAATGGCTACCATCTTTGATATACTTCTTCTGACCTCAGATCCAGGCAGTCAGAAGCTATGACTTGACTGCTCTCTGTGATTGACAAGTCACACTCTACTGTCCAGCCTCTTTTCAACCCTCCACAATTGATAGGTCATGCCCTATTATCCAGCCAGTTTGCCATGCCCTAATTTCCTGATTCACAAAGACCCATGTCCTGAAGACCTGGTGGTCAGCCTTGGTAGTACTACTGAGAGATAACAGATCCTTTAGAAGATGGAGTCTAGTGGAAAGAAGTTAGTCTACTGGGAGCATGCCCTTGAAGGTAATTATTAGGCCCCATCCTTTCCCATTTCTCTCTGCTACCTGGCCACCATGACCAGGCTTCCTCCACCAAACACTCCCATCGTGATATACTGTGCTACCACAGGGCCCAAATAACACAACCAAACAGTCATGGGCTGGAACTGATGACACTGTGAGCCAAAAGAAACCTTTCCCATTCCAAATTGATAATATATCTGCAGGCATAAGCAGGTTATTTAGAAGATAAAACTGACAACCTGAGACGTATCATTTCTATACACTCTACTTGTCTTAGCAGAAAACTGAAAAACACATGAAAGGGAATAAAAGAAACACCAACAAGCGTTGAAGGGAAAAGTATTTCCTGGTCCATCTTAAGATAATCAGAAAATTAGATGATCAGGATGCACATCCTGACAGTGGTACAGGCTCTACCACCTTTGGCTAACTCTGCATCATTTGGCAAATGGCCCAGAAACAACCTTAGAGGTTGACAGCACCAAGAGTCAACTCAGTCACCCATGGACACAAGTTCAATTTTGCATTACTTTCACTAAAACATAAAAAAAAATGTATAAGATTGCTATTATTCTTGTTCTAACACCAAAATTACTCTGTCTCAGTATAGCAGGATGCTAATTTTAATCTGCACAAAAATCATAGAATTTTCATACTGATAGAAACCTTAAATATCATCTGAATATTTGTACATTTTTCCAGTATGTTCATAAATACTTCCATGGATAGTTTATTTCTTGTTAATATGTATGTTTGAAGTGCTTTAAATAAACTCTATATTTTTCAAGGGATGGAGATTTTATATATTTATATTCTTTAAGGTCCCCCTTATTACCACCTAATCCCCAGTAGGGGACAAGAGATAGAGGGGGGCAGACAGAGACAGAGATAGACAGAAAGACAGTCAGAGATACAAAGACAGAGGAGAGACAAAGACAGAAACAGACATAGGATTGTACCCAGATGGTGCTCATTCAATGCTATTATTTAACTGACTTACTGGCAACAGACCAAAGGCTGCCTCTGGGCCTAATGATCAAAGTCATACAATTGAAAGATTGATAGTATCTCTATTTAAAACAACCTTATTAAAAACATAAGATAAACAGGAAGCAACTTACCAAAACTTGCTCCAGTGACTCCTCAAATAATAGAATAAACCAGAAAGGTCTAGAACCTGAAGCCTGGCCCCTCTTTGCGCAGTTCAGCTATCCAGGAACAGAATGGTCTATAATCAAATGTGAAAGCTCAGGATACCACAGAGCAAACTAAAAGGTTGCAGGGAAGCTAGGTATAGTGGCACATACCTGTAATCCTGGGTGGCTGAGACAAAAGGATCGCAAATTCAAGCTCAGTCTTAGTGATAAAGCAAGACTGTTTTGAAAAAAAAAAAAAAAATTTAAAGGGCTGGCGACGTAGCTTAGTGTGAAGGCCCTGAGTTCAATCTTCAGTATCACAGGAAGGGAGGGATAGAAGGAAAAAAGGAAACGAGTATGTTAAGCAAACTGAAGGTTTCCTTTGAGAAGGAAAATAGTTCTCTTAGACAACAGCCTGAGCTACTTACAGCTTTTTCTTTCTTTGATCCATCAGTGTTTCCCTGGCCATAGATCAAGTTCATGCAGTCCAAGTCAACATCCTGGATCCCACTGCCATGTTAGCACTTTTATTTTTCAAGATGTAGAGGATATCTAAGATTAAACTTGTAGAAACCAACCCCTAGATGTCATTGTTGCTGCTGAAATATCAACTCTTGAGTCTTTGAAACTTTAAATCTGAAGAGATAGCAGTGTTAATCTGAATAAGCCACTTAAATAATGCAAATTCAATTCATTTTTCAATGTTTCAAAGCCAAGTCCAAAGTCTTCTGGACTTAACCAAAATGTAACTAAATCTTACGGTGTTAGCATGCATTTAGTTGCCAACAAAATCCGCATTTAGGAAAAATAGGCTGAAAACCTACATAATCATATGTGACATTACTAAGGAGCTCACATCATATTCCATAACTCATAAGCTGATTACAGAGTAGCAGGGTGATCCTGCCCCCTCTTCTCCTTCCCTGTGTGTCCTCTGATTCCTATGCTTGCCTCTGACATTGTTGGGTGCACTGGTGTTTGGATTCCACAGCATCTATTCCTTGCAAGCAACAGTTCTAGTCAAGGGCATCCTGAATGAGGACTTACCAGCGCTCAACTTCACACATTTATGTCTGTACGTCTGTATGTCTGTATGTTTACATATATACATATATGTTTTTAATTCTGGGAATTCAAGGGCTTATGCAAGCTAGGCAAATACTGTACCACTGAACTATACCTCCAGCCCATTTTAGGTTTTATTTTGAGACAGTGTTTCACAGAGTTGCCTGGGTTAACCTTGAACTTGCGATCTTCTGGCCTCAGTCTCCAGAGAAGCTAGGATTGCAAGCATGGCACCATACACTCTAGCCAAATGCTCCATACTCTTAGTTCTCAGTGTTTTAACTCCATCTTTTCCTTCCACTTTGTATTACGCCAGTCTGATTTTGCAAATGTGAATCACACAAATTGGTGCTTATATGAAGGACAATCACCCTGGGTCAAGCAGCTAGTGAATACTAGTCGGTTTTGAGGCTCTGAGTGAAACTGTCCTTGTGCTGAATTCTTAGGCCCTCTCAGAGACCAGCTCCCAGTCCCCAACTGGATGTCATTTGTGGTAGTTAACTGTTGTGTCAACTTGAATAACAAATGTGCAACTGACTGGATTCACATAATTCTTGGTGTGAGCGGATGGATTTACTGAAGATGAAAAACTCACCCTGGGTTTGAGTGGTACCAACCAATAGTCTTGTAGCCTGAATGGAATAAAAATGAGAAGAAAGAGGAAGGAGGAAGCCTTGCTTCTATTTCTTTGGAGGAGCTCCAGTCTCTTGATTTCCAACAGACTCTTCAGCCTGCAGTGCAGACTCTTCAGCTTCCAGATACAGACTTGCACAGGAATCTTGTGAGCTCCAGGCCTTGGACATTTGACTGGACCCTTCAGATCTTAGTATGCAAACAACCCTTTCCCACTCTTCCACACCTGACTCTACAGGTGGCCACTGTACTACTTTGTAAATATATATATATGGAGAGAGAGAGAGAGAGAGAGAGAGAGAGAGATCTTATATTAAATCTGTTTTTCTTGTGAGTACTGAATGATACATCATCTTTATTCTTTCTCCAAGCCCCCAGCCCTCCATGGGATGTCCTATCTTCCCAAAAGACTCCTTTGGGGTAGTTCCTCCAATTAAGTCCATGCCTAGAAGATTGTATGCTAAATTAAATCACTTTTTCACTCAATCACTGAGTATTTATTAAATGTAGCTACATTCTGGGCCCTGTCCTAGGCCAGGAGGAATAACAATGAACAAGACTGACAGGCTCCCTGGACCCACTGGGAGCACATTTTCACAAGAGAAGACAGATGCTCAGGCAGTTAAAGCATACATAATTAAAGACTATAGAGCTAAGTATCCAAAGACGTGTAAAACAACACAAAAAGAGCCCCTAGCAGAGAGTCTTCTACCAGCAAGATTCGCAACAGATGCCTACTACCAGGCTCTGCCTGGCCTCACCCCAGCACTAACATGCCTTTCTGGTTGTATCTATGCCTGTCCCCCACTCTTTTGCAAGGTAGAGGGGTCTCTGCCATCCACATAGATGTCTTGTGTCCTACTTTCACACCTGCATGCATCAACATGGTCCATTTTTGTTACGGCTTGTATCTAGATGTCACCCCCCCACAAAAAGCCTCCTGAGATCACAGATGGGGCTTTTTGGAGGTGGCTGGATTTAGAGTGTGTGATTCTGGGATTAAGTGTGTGATGCTGGGATCAAAGGTGTGTGATTACTAAATGAGTACACTGATTGTTTTGGCATAGTTTTGTGTAGGATTAAGGGTGCCACACCATGGGTGTGAGTGCTATCCACACCAAGGGTGGGTAGTCTGGATAGACTATAAAGGACAGAAAGAGGGTCCCTGCAAGAAGCTTGCTGTCAGTCACTTGTTGCTTGTCATTTGCTGCACTGCTACTTCACTGCTTGCTGCCTTCTGCTTTGCTGCCCTCTGCCTGCCATGAACTGTTTCTCCTCTGCAATGCCCCTCTGCCGTGCCACTCTGCCTGGGAGCCAGCTGATTATAGACTGAAACCTCTACAAAATGTGAGCTGAAATAAATTTCCATTAACTTTGGGTGTTGGGTATTTTGTCTCAGCAATGAAAAAAATAACTAAGACAATTTTCTTCCACATGTGAAGCTTCCACTTTTTTAAAGCTTAGCTCAAGCTTCTGCCTACCCTTAGCACATCAGAGGTGTCTCCTGCCTGTGGCTCAGAGATGTAACCTGTAGGAGAAGGGCAGGGACAAGCAGGGTAGAAGACACAGGAACAAAGCAGCAAGTGACACTTGTGCCTTACTCACACCCAGTATGGAATATGCCACTTCCAGCTCACAATAGATTTCAGCAGGGTCCTCCTGCTTTGTGGCTCGGTGGAGCTTATGATGAGGCCAGAAAGGGCATGAAAATTGTGGCATGAACTTTCTTTAGGTTTGCATGCATTTCCTCTTCCCTTTCTCATTCATGTCCCTTTTTCAATGAAATGTCAAGCTCTACACAATGTTTCCTATGCTTGGTTTTCCATAGCATACAAGGAACTCACAGCTGGAGGACCTTAGGTAGCAGAATACTTGCTATTTCTTGTTATCCATTCATGGATGTCTTCAAGAAGCAAGAAGTAGAATTCCAGGCCACCTGCTGATGATGCTGGCCACTCCTCCTACTCTATCGCCTTAAGAGGCGCTGTCAAAATAACAAATGACATATTTTTAAGCCACAATTACCCCTTAGCTAGGCTCTCTTGGTTTGATTAGCAGCTACTTCTCCTCCTGGTGTGTTTCTTCATCTTTTCTTCTTCTTTTCATTTTCTTCCACTGCCCCTTTCATCAATAAAGATCACGACTTTAAGGAAAATACTTCTTCTCCAGGAAGTACTTACCAGTATCCTATTACAATCAGATTGTCTTGTTCAGAAGCAGGTGGTATTACCTGTCAACAGGACTTGGAGAATAGCAAATAGCCACCAACCAACTAAGCAGAGCTACTGCTTGGCTCCTGAGCAGATAAAGCGGCAAAAGGAGAGAGTCTTTCGGAGGCCTCAAAATCTCATTTTCATTCCCCTTGCAGAGAAGAGACTGGCTTTATTGACTAAGACGACTGAAAATTGCTTGAGCGTTCCAATAACCAGTCTGCACTGAAGCAGAGAGACAGTCTGGCAGAGGCGAGCTCCCTGCTCTATCACGCAGCCCCGCTGAGCCATGTTTTGTTGCAGCACAAGCCTGTGGCATATGCAGACCAGACTGAAAGGAGCCTCCTGTCGTCCTCCAAAGCAGCCCCTCTCCATCTCCCCTCCCAGCCTGCTGGTGCAGTTCCTGGATCCCAACCACAAATCAACATGTGTTCAGAGAGTCTCTGTCAGAAGCCAAACTCTGAGGCTGATTCAGGGACCTGGGATCAGCAGTGGGTTAGCAGGACCAGGCGAACATCCCACTTCCCACTGGAGCGCTCTGTAGCCTGACTGCACATTCCAGACAGGCCACTAGATGTCACCATCATCGATTCTTGTCCTTGTACACAAGTCCTGATAATCGCAGGCTAGAACTCTAGACTCGGTTCCGTTACAACCTTGAAGGCAGAGCTACTGTGAGTGCCATGACTGCCTGAGCTCCTTGGGGGGACTTTTCAAGACTGGTTAGCATGTCAGATCCAAAACAGCTGAGCTGACAGTTACCCAAGAACAGCATCCACTAGAGCAAACCTCAGTTCTCACAATCAGGCTCCCTACTCTTTCTCTCCTCTTGATGTTTGTCACAGACAATGGTCATGTATTCTGGTTTACTTGGGTCCTCAACAATCAATATGTGCACATCACATCATAGCACCAGGGATCTTAAATGTCTACGTGCTGCTGAGACAACATAGGTCTGTGGCTTTTAGCAGAGAATGAATGACAGATGGATAATTGATGGTGATTCTTGAGACCTGAACTATAATTATGAAGTATTTCTAGGTGTAGATTCAAGATGCAAAGTGTACAGAATCCAGAAACAATGTTAATTTATTACTGACAGCTGTATATATAATAATGTCATGTCTTTTAATCTTAAATTCCTTCCGATTTACATCAAGCAATCTTTTCATTCATTAATAAAATCAAGTCTTGCCATCATTCTTAATGATGAAATTCCATTTTGAGCCTGGAGAGCTCCTCTAATGAAACTCCATATTTCTACACAGCAAACACTTGAATCTCAAAAAAAAAAAAGATAAACTGAATTTCTTGTTTTATAAGCAAGGTGAAAAATGTCAGAGAGATGGGAGCCACCTGCTGAGAGTCCCATGGGAGCTAAGTTGCAAAATATGGAATAATTTTTCAGTTTATCTTCTCAGCTCACACTACTACGTCCTTTTCCCTTTTACTCCTCTACATCCTTTCACTTTTCCTTGATCTTTCCTTTTTTGAAGCAAAATACTTTTTAAAGGTCATGATAAAAATTATAGCTAAAGGAGAAACAGGCCCCATGTCTTGTCCAATTTTCTGTGCTGTGCCAAAGACATGATTAATCCCTTCAAAAAATATCTAATCTAATCTTATTACAACAAAGACAAGGCGTCCTTCATAAGTATCATGGCTGGAAACAAAGGTCTTTTTCAAGTTTCAGCTGTGTCTCACTCTATTTCTAGCCAGTCATCATCACCTTACAACTTACTGTACTGTCCTAAGAATGCCTAAAATTTAAACAGTGCTGTGGTTTAAGTTGTAAAGCACTATGCATTATCAGACTCCCTGGCCACTTTAGGAGATACAAACCCATGATACTTGTAGAAGAAGTAAAACCTTTATCAACTAATTAATGACCTTAAAGTAAAATAACGAGGTGTGCAGAGACAGGGGCTCAGTTATCTCGGTCATCTCTCATCTGGAAACAGAATCAGATTCCACTGAATAGGTGCTAGTTCGTGGAGTAAGCAAGTTTCCTATCTGTAATGCTAAATCTTACTATGATTGGTTAATTAAGTCATGATAAATAACATTCTGTGGCAGGTGGAAGGTGCTGAGAAGAGTTTAGATGAGATGTCCACAAGTTCAATGGAATTCCACCTGAATGACTTTGCATTCCTCTAAAAAATGTTTACGGTGATTTTCTGGAAAGTTTGTTTACAAGAAAAATACTGAGGTGTTTGTGTGAAAGGCAGTTTGAAGTTGTTTAAATTTTTCTGAGATTGAGCATCTTATGCCTTCTCTCTTAATTCTTCCATTTCTTCTTTTCTTCCTGTAATGTTTACTCTTATTGGTACTATCCTGCACTCCTGAGTAGGGAAGAGCATCAACAGTAGCAATGACCCATTGATATAATAAACAACTCAAAGGACTCATTGACTTGTTCACCAGACAGATCTGTGGGTCAGCTAGGGGATCAGTACCTCACCATCAGAGACAGGGTGGCCACTATTTCCAACATTGGCAATTATCAAACCAGGGGGAAAGTATTCTGGAAGGAAATGCACTGGCAATTAAAAGCTCCAGTATGGGGGTGATGACCCTCTCTTCTACACATAATTCAATAGCCCATACCAATCACAAGCCACGCCCATGAGCCACAAGAGGACCAAGAAGTCCTATCTAACCATATGGGAAGAGAAACAAAATAGCTGGTAAATACAGACGTGAACAAAGGAAATTCAAAGATACATTTACTTTCTTCTTGTTTTAGAATTTCCTTATCTTTTCTAAATTATGTTTTCTCTTTTATTTATCTATTATTATTATTATTATTGTGGTGCTGGGGGTCAAAGACAGGACCTGTCACATGCTAGGCAAGCACTCTGCCTTGAACGACACCCCTGCTCTCTTCCCTGACCAAATAAATTTCTGATTTCTGTTGCGGCTACTTTCAGATTCATGGCTATTAGTTAATAGAGTGCTCAAGAAAAGCCTCTCTTCAGATAGTTATAAACTAGACTTCTTTAGCCCAAAGGGAGGAGAACAATTTTCACATAAATTGTTTGTTTTTACTTTTACCCTTCTGTATTTCTGGTTGTCCTTGTTTTTGTTTGTTTGGGTTTTTTTTTTCTTCTTCTTCTTCTGCCCAAACATGCTCATCTCCTACTCCATCTCTTTTATTGAAAACAATTACTGGGCCTTCATTTCTACATCTTAGCTATTTAGTCCAACTGGTGAAAGAGTGTGTGGAATAGCAGAATTCTAAATTTGTTGGTTTCTCAACATCCAAATTCTTGCAAATTTGTATCCTGAGATACGTAAGTAAAATTACAGCCCTGTCTCAACAGTGATAAATTTTGGGTCTTCCATTTAAAAGCAGACAGCCCAGCCCCCTTGTAAAGGCACCTAAATATACTGGATGTACACAAAAGATAATTTCACCAAACAAGCCAGTACACTGCTATGACCAGAATCTTCAACTTAGCTTCCTTCCCCGTCTTCTGCCCACCTGCAGAGTTTAACCCAAGTACCAGGCCGTGTAGTTCCTCACACACCAAAACTGCCCAGTACTCTGTGACGCTGGGTGGAATTCTTCGCTGGCTTGGGAAACCCAAACAGGACTGCTTATATCTCGGTGAGTAGTTCGTGAAACAGCTCAAACTGACAAACACTATCTTGTCCTCAGATGACTTTGGTTTGTGTTACTGGGTCAAGGCCAACCAAGACTGGCCCTACACCCCTCAACAGCCTCTCAGGCTAAACTGTTTTCCCAGAGCCGCCCTGAATTCCAGCCATGAACTCAGCCAGCACATCCACATTTTAACCAAGAACACCTCAAAACGTGCAGCCCAATCAGAAGAAATTACACCAATTCACACAGGGATGAAAAGGACGTCAGTGTCCATTACTGAGAGCCAATTATGAAAACGGCGGGCTGAACGAGTTAACCCACAGCAGATTTAGGCGACGTGGGGAGACTCCGAAGTGTGAACAGTCACTGACTTCTAGACCTAGACGACCGCGCACGGGTCAATAAGCCGGACAAATCCCGCGCGCGCCGGTCGCAACCGGGACTGTAGAGAACTAGCCGCACACCTTCCTCGCGCCCGCCCCGCCCCAACTGGCCGAGGGCCGAGAGTCAGTGGGCGTGGCTGGGCAGTTGCCCCGCCCCTGCCGCCCGCCACTCGGGTCACCTGACCCTCCCGTGGCTCACGTGATCCGCTCCTCGCGCCGCCATCTTGGAGCTCCGGATGAGGAGGGGCAAAGAGGGGGAAAAGAGGGAAAGGATCCGGGAGAGAGGTGGGCGAGGACCAGGGCGAGTGCACGGCAGGGCCCTGGCCGGCCAAAAGAGGCTAGCGGAAGCAGCAGCCGCCGCCTGACCGCAGGTACCGCGCCCCGGGGCCGCCCCTTTCGCTGTGAGCGCCGCCGCCGGCCATGTGCATCCTTCCCTCAGGCCTCAGCCGGCGCCGCTTCCTCCTCAGAAGGCGGACGCCCGCCGGGTGCTCGCCACACGCCCCAAGTTCCGGGTCCCATTTCTGTCCGCTGTGCCTTTCAGGGCTAGGCTGCAGAGACTCCGGGCTTGCCCAGCAGCTGAGGGTGGGGGCGCTTGCCGCTCCGCACACAGTCCCCAGTCCAGTCCTTAGGCAGGCCATCCTGAGGCTTTGCTTCCCTCTCCTCTGCAGCAGTGAATCGTTTAGGCCAGTCAGGATAGACCTAACAGCGCTCACGGCCGCCCTCTTCATTACTTTCCTCAACCCCCATTGCCTCGGCCGTGTAGAACCTGGTACAGAAAAGCAGTCGTGGCCTTCCTCACACTTCACCCTCTTCACCAGTGGAATAATCTTGCCAGAGATCACAGACCGGTGAGGGCCTCTCAAGGGGATGGTTTGTGTGGAAGGCCTGGATGATTAATTAGGCAGAGGGCAGCCCTCCCAAACCCGAAGGTGGTCGGTCTTTCTAGCTCTACAGTGGGCTGTGATTTGCTATCAGTCTGCATCGCTGTTATCAGGCAGTTACTGGTTTTATCACCACCTGGAGTTTGTACTTTCTTCAGCACTCCACTTTATGTTGATTAAAAGAGAAAGTCTGACCCTTCACATCTTTACAGCAATAACTGGTTGAAAATTAACTTCAGAAGAGACCGAGTGATTTGCTTTCAGCCCCACCAGTGCACTGTGTTGCTTAACCATAATCGATAAGGTAGTTGCTTTCTGGGTGAAAAGAATGAGCATTCTTTTGATCTTTTAGACTCATTCTTGGCTAGTATAAGAAATGGTAGCAAAGAAATATAGGACCAGGGCAGAAAACTGCATTAGGAGATATATAGGTCAAGCCACTGACATATATTTTCATGCTACTATTCTGCCCACTATGCTTGTCAAATTTGCATAATCCCTCTCTACATTCTATTTTTGATTAAGATTAAAATAGTACAATGTAACTTACTGTTCCATACTCATTAGAAAATGTCAGTAAAACCTGTAGGGTATTTAGCCAGTTACATACATTCTGAGGTAAAAGGAAATACATAGTTTCCAGAGCTATTCTTTCCTAAATTCTTCAAAATCCTCACGTCTACTTGTTAGATAAATGATGTGAATTAATATCACACAATTACATTGTATGAACACTCTTCTCACTTTCTTTTTGATACAAAGTATTGGAATGTTTTCACTGCCCAAATGAATCATTACTCTGTTTCACCAAGAAGGAGAAATGTTTGATACTGTATACTTTCGTTCTTGGTCACAGCTGGATTTTGAAGATTGATCCAAGGGACTGTATTAATTTCAGGAATTGATTTGAAAGACACTGGCTCTGCCACTTAACAGCCATGTAACCTTGGGTAAGTCACCTAAACCTCCCTGAGTTTCCTCATTTGTAAGATTGTATGGCACCACCTAGCAGATCCCAAAGAGTTATGAGGATCAAGTACACTGACATACTCTGTATAGCTTAGCTGTAAGGGGCTGTTAGACTTTTTAGTGTGTTCTTGTTCTCACTGAGAGTTGACAGGAAAATTGGTATATTAAAGACAGCATAGTTTTAGAATCAGATTGATTGGATTCCAGTTCTTAAATTGGCTTATATCTTTGAGCCTCATGTACTACTGTACATCTGTGAGGTTCCTCACCTGCAAAACAGAGACTAGTATTACCAGGAATTGTGTGAGTATTATATAAATTCTGCACAGGCAGTACTCCCTGGACTTGCATCTCAAGGGCAAGGCTTTCCTCTTATTTTTTTTGTAGTCTATTAACACTGTGATTGGCACATTATAGGTGCTCAGTAAATCATAGTAAATTTCAGTATTGATGAATTTTAGTTAGCCATTATGTCTTAACTTTAACTGGCAAATTAGAATATTCTCTTAGGCTAGCTTCCAGCTCAGAAATTCTAGACTGTGAAATTCATACACTTGAGATATTTATGCTTTTTTCTTAGTGGCAGCTAATAATTACATTGAGCTAAGGAGATTTTAAATCAAATAAATTGTAACTGGCATTAGTAAGGTAAACCTACACAGTGTAGGCCGCTTCCACGTAACTATATAGACAATTTGTAATCTAGGCACTGGAAAGTTTACCCATCCCCACCCTCTCAATTTTAAACTGAAGAACCTAAAACCCACAGAGGTAGTGACTTGCCTAAGGTCACACAGCTAACTGAGAGGATTTTAGAAGAGAGACCTATGAGCTTTTGCCCCTTATCCTTTTTTGGCCTGAGCAAAATGTTTTGTACTTTTGAATTATGAGAATGTGGGAAAATGGAGAATTGGCATTACTTCTGTGGAACAATTTTTTTAAGTTGAAAAAGAACAAATCTTTTGTGTGAGACAGTTCTTTATATCATATTGTGCTGTCTTAGTATATACATAGAAAATTATAGCCTTTCTCCAGGCCCACATGAATTGTTCAACTTGATTTGACTTAGGATAAACATACTACTGTAACTAAAAGGAACTAATTAGATACACAAGTAAACCAAATAGCAAATTATAAGGAAATAAAGACAACTAAAATAATTTGGCTGTTAACTTTTCTTGGAAAAGACATTAATTATAAGCTTTTGCCTCAGTATTGCTGTTGTCAAGGAAAGATATAAAAGACTCAGTGGAAAAGGTTATAGAACTTTGCTGGTTTGGAATACAGTTTTTGATTATTGCTATGTAACAGTCTGATCTAATGTTATTTCTAATGATTTCAAACAAAAAACTCTCTTGTTTCACTCATACCTTTAGTCTTCTGTCTTTTTATTGAACTTTCCTATTCATCTATTATGATCTTTTCCCTGACCTCTAAATAGCATGTTTATTCTCACACAAATAAATGATGATTATGGCAGCCTTTCTGGTCACTCTTGCCCTCGTATCAATAGTACTCCAGAGAAGCAAATGGTGCACTCATTAGGATAATTCAAGGAGAGTATATTTACAAAATTACTGTTAGAAAAGTTTTCAATTTGTATAGGCAAATCAAGGGAAGAATGCAGTTAACATCTAGTGGTATCAAGAGAAGGGAGAGGTGCCAGAACCAGAAGCAAAGCCTTGTAGAGCAGCCTGTCTGGAAAGAAGTGGCACTCTTTTGAGCAATAGAGCCAGTCCAAATTGACCTAGAGGTGAAGTGCTCAGATGATGAATAGCCTGTTCTCAGTCTGCCAAGTCCCTCTGATCTGTGATGGCTCTCCATTGGCAGATCTTAACCAGAAACCAAAGGGTAGGGGAGCCTAATGATGTCATCCTCCTGGGACCAAGAGCAGAGTAGAAAGAAAGATTCAGGGAGGCTAGAGGGCAAATGGATGATGATGTCTGACATACTGCACATCCTTTGGGGTCCGGTATACATCTTACCTCTTCAGAAAGTCTTTTGCTTACTTTCCTAGCCCAAGGGAGCTCTTTAGTTTCTGTTAGGATCTGGCCATGGACTGTTGCCCTCTGGTGATTTTACCTTTGTGTTAGTTATTCCATTATACAAAACCTGCTAATTCTTCTTAGCTTCTAAATGTTTATCTTATTCACTCCATTTGGTTTGCAGCTATCGGTGCTATGAATTTAAAATGTTTTCATTTTTCCTGCTACTTTCTTGGTGCCTTGCACATAATTTTTTTTTGGCATTTTATTATGAAAAACTAAACATTTACACAAGCACAACAGTATAATGAACTAAGCAACTTCATCTCTTTTATTCAAATAAGTTATTCTTCCCTTGACATATTATGTGTGTATATGACTATAAATATAATGTGTAGATTATGTATAATGTATAGATATATGTATATCATATAGAAGATTCCATGAGAGATCAAAGTAAAATTTTTGTGAAAATTTAAGAGTTGGCTTTAAGATAACTGCCCCAGTGTGTATGTTTTTATATGAGTTGTTTGCTTAACCTTTTTTTAACAGAGGCTTTTGTTTTCATGAGTTTTAACTTGTGCACTGATTTGGCATGTAGACCCAAACTGGTTTTTCAGGTGTTTCCTGATATATTTTATGTTGTCATATCTGTTTTATAGCTGCCATTACTGTACTTATCCCCAAATGTATGCAGCCTCTAAAATGAGATACTTACATAAATGTTCAGGGAAAATTGGAGCATCTGCTGCAAATTTCCATTAGTTCCTAATGCCTGAGCAAGCACAGCTTTAAAAATGTGAGTGTTTTGTCAGATTCTTTTGTATTAGTCTTTCTTGAGATAAGATGAACTCCTCCCCCTCTCTTCATTTTCCTTTCTTTTTTTTTTTAAGGAACACACTGAAATATCCATGGGGAATAATTTGCACTATGCTGTCTCCCTCCTATTAGATCATTAAGTGAAAGAGAGATAACATGAATCACCTTTGTGATTCTGTGGGTGTGCAAAGTCTGTTGAGCAAACATTCATGGTTGACCTCTAGGTTATCAATCAGCCATACGTGGATGATATACCTCATGGGGGAAGAGACCTTAGATCCACAGTGAATAACCATAGGTTGTTCAAGAAAGTGAATGGGGATTCCTATTACTAAACTTAACTATTTAACACTAATTTGCATTTAACAGCTGAACTGAAAGAAATAAAGCTTTGAATTAATGATCCTAAAGGGAGCTCACATAAAGAGTCACAGCTCCTCTTGACCTAAAAGTGTGGAATTCTAAGGCAGTAAAGTGATTTAGGAAGCGACAGAAGGGTTTTTCCAAAGAAACAAATTGTTCACCCTTCTTCTCTTCGGTGAGTTGAAGTTGAGTGTGGAAGTCTAAAAAGACCTTTGTTCTTTCTGAAGAAGATGAAAAGAAACTAATTTTTTTATTTTTTTGTTTTTTTGGGGGGTGTTTTTGGTTTTGGTTTTTTTCCCGTACCAGGAATCGAACTCATGATCTTGCACTTGCGAGGCAGGCGCTGTACCGCTGAGCTAAATCCCCAGTCCCGAAAAGAAACTAATTTTTTAAAAAGTGGTTTGGGGAGAGAATGACTGAGGGATCTCTAGCCTCTGAGAGCTAGGGTAGCAGCAGTGTTGTGCAGTGCACTGCCAGCCATGAGGACAAATAAGAAATGTGCCCCACAAAAGAGAATGTGTAGATATAAAGCTGACCTAATGGACAGAGTATTAGGAAAGAGATAAGTAATACTAAAGAAGCCTAGAGGAAAATGTTTGTATTTTTGCCTGATGTGGACCAAGATAGATAGCTGATGTGCCAGAAAGAGGGGAGAATAAGAGGGAAAGTCGTAAGTGCTGCCAAGAGATGATATAGGCAAACTAGTACTGAAGCAGGTTTGAGTGCTGGTGGAGTCGAGCAGGATAGTTTTTAAGTCTGATCCTACAAGGGAGGGCTGTTCAGCTATGTGGGGTAGAGGAGCCATGATTCACCATCTAAAATAAAAATGCAGAGCCTCTACTGAAGTTTAAGAATACTATGGTCTTTGGTCTATATCTAGTGCCACTAAAATTTTGTTGGCTTTTATTGAATGTTGTAAGATTCCAGAATGCACCTAAAATGTGGAAAAACAAAACTTGTTGCTGGAAAAAAGCCTAAACTGAAAAATGTGATCCAAGTCAACAAATTAATTTTACTTTAAGCCAAAGGAAATGTTTGAAATTAAAATGCTGCCAGGAAATACAAAGAGTATTCAAGACTTAGGAGGAACATTTATGAGTATTTTATGTTTGGTGACTTTTGTGGCAGTAATGCATTATTGGAACTTACAGATAACCATTTTTAAGGATTCTGTTCATTTCAGGACCTGAAACACAATGGAAATGTCAACTTTTTCCTTCTCTAATGCACCTTACACTTTCAGGAAAAAGAAATGTATGTATGTGGGTATGAGTAATAGTTGACCACTAATATGACTTCTAGGAAAAAACCACAGCGTACTTTGTGGTTTATTTTCAGGAAGATAAATTGAAGGAAATGAAAGAAGGAAGTGGGTCATTGCTTTTATTTAGTTTCATCTGGATATACATCTCAAATTTACTATGTCCTTTATAATAGGTTACATGACTGTATTTTCACAATTTCAAAAATCTGGGGTGGGGAAAAATTTTGTGATTTTTAGTAATAAATTTACAATGATATTTTCATATAAGAAGTACTTTCTCAATAATGTTATTGAGGCAGGGAAGTAGTACAGTGGTACCAGCTTACCTAGCCTGCATGAAGCCCTTGCCTCAATGCCTAGCACCGCAAAACAAACAAAAAGAATTGTATCAAATCATACCGGTTTTACATGACATAACATGAGCCCTGAGAATGGCTGTGTGTCTTTAAATCAAGGAATAGAAGTTCTGTGTTTGTTTACTTGTTTTTGGCATTCTGCAAAAAAGAAAGTAATGATTAGGAACAGCTAGATGTCAAAAGCAAAGTCAATAAAGAAAAATGGAAAAAAAAAAATTGTTAAAGTCATTTCCAAAGAAATAAGTGAAGGACGGCAAGATCTCTTATCATCAAGCTTGACAGGAGGTGCATTCCAAGGGGAAATTCTAAGAAATTTAAGCCTATTTTGGGAATAGGCAGGTACCCTGGTAGGTAGCTACTAGCTTAGAAAATGCTTAGATGAGATTAGACACTAAAATTGGAATGTATTTCCTAAATTGTATAGCTGTAATTATCCTATAACCTGGTGTGTCTTTCTCCTGTACATTATCCTTTTAGATATGGAAGAAAGCAGCACTGTTGCCATGTTGGTACCAGATACTGGGGAACAGGAAGCTGTATTGACTGCCGAAGGTGTCATCAGTCCCTCATTAGAAGTTGATGAACAAAGAAAACTTAAAGCAGATCCATTAATACATGTTATCCAGAAGTTAAGCAAGATAGTAGAGCATGAAAAGTCACAAAAATGTCTTCTAATTGGGAAAAAACGCTTGCATTCGAGTGCTACAGCACAATGTTTTGAAGCCGAAGAACTTTGTGAGATTCCAGCTAAAGTAACCCAGTCACCTGCTGCTGGTATTAGAAAGGCTGAGGTATCACAAGCAAATTTTATCCCTGACTCTGTTGCCCAGAATGATGGGACTGGGACGGCTATGTCTTACCAGTGTGGCCTTTGTAAGTTTCTATCATCTTCTTTTTCTGTGTTAAAAGATCACATCAAGCAGCATGGCCAGCAAAATGAAGTGGTATTCATATGCTCAGAGTGCCATGTTACATCCAGAAGCCAAGAGGCACTTGAAGTTCATGTGCTAAATGACCACAAAAATGATGCCAACAGTCACTCTCAATCCAAAGCCCAACAGCACGTAAGCTCCTCCAACTCATCATGTCAGAGAACCACAGAAAGAAGTGTTGAAACCGTTTCTGATATTCCACTAAATGTGGACAGTTCACAAACTCTTAACGTCCAAACTGCATCCATGGCAGAAATGGGTAAAAGAAAGTGGTATGCATATGAACAATATGGCATGTATCGATGCTTATTTTGCAGTTACACTTGTGGCCAGCAGAGAATGTTAAAGACACATGCTTGGAAACATGCAGGACAAGTTGACTGCACCTATCCAATCTTTGAAAATGAAAACGAACCCCTTGGCTTGCTGGATTCTTCAGTGCCTGCTGCACCTGGTGGAGTCGATGCAGTAGTTATTGCTATTGGAGACAGTGAACTCAGTATCCACAATGGGCCATCTGTACAAGTACAGATTTGCAGCTCAGAACCATTATCGTCTTCCTCTCCTTTAGAACAGACTGCAGAAGACAGAATACACCTAAGTCAGGCAGTTACCCTTGACCCTAGTGAGGAAGAAATACTAGAAGTGATGTCTGATTCAGAGGAGAATCTGATTGCTGACAGCCTACTTTCATCAGCACAGAAAATTATTAGCAGTAGCCCAAATAAGAAAGGTCACGTTAATGTGATAGTGGAGCGTTTGCCAAGTGCTGAAGAAACTCTTTCACAGAAGCACTTCCTCATGAATGCTGAAATTGAAAAGGGGAAAAACCAGCACCCAACAGAAGCCCAGACTGAATGTGGAAGAACAGATGATGTTTATCATGCTGATAAATGTACCGTTGATATCGGGGGGTTGATTATAGGCTGGAGCAATCCAGAGAAGAAAGACAGTGAGTTAATAAGTAAAAGCCTGGGTACTGATGAGAATGCCCCTCCAGGCCGAAGAAGGACAAATTCTGAGTCTCTTAGGCTGCACTCCTTAGCTGCAGAAGCCCTTGTCACAATGCCTATCAGAGCTGCAGAGCTAACAAGAGCTAATCTTGGGCACTATGGTGATATAAACCTTTTAGATCCAGATACTGGACAAAAGCAAGTAGAAAGTACATTGGCAGCATATTCAAAAATTATGTCGCCACTTAAAAACACATCCGATGGATTAACTAGTTTTAACCAAAGCAGCTCTACCTTGGTAGCACTCCCAGAGGGTAGACAGGAATTGTCAGATGGGCAGGTTAAGACCGGTATCAGCATGTCCCTGCTCACTGTAATTGAGAAATTGAGAGAAAGGACTGACCAAAATGCCTCAGATGATGACATTTTGAAAGAGTTACAGGACAATGCCCAGTACCAACCCAACAGTGACACAGGTTTGTTAGGGACCAATCTGGTGGAATACATCCCTAATGCTGAACAGCCCTACCGTTGCCGCCTGTGCCACTACACAAGTGGTAACAAGGGCTACATCAAGCAGCACTTGCGAGTCCATCGGCAGAGACAGCCATATCAGTGTCCTATCTGTGAGCACATAGCTGACAACAGCAAAGATTTGGAGAGCCACATGATCAACCACTGCAAAACAAAAATATACCAGTGTAAGCAGTGTGAAGAATCTTTTCCTTATAAGGTAAGCAACACTTCACAAAATCTTTTGGGGACTTCAGAGTTTTAGATTGAAGAGAGAACTTTGTAGATCTTGTGTAGCCACCTCATTTTGTAGATAAGGAAAATAAGTTCTGGAAACATTTGATGCTTTGCCCCAGGGAATCCCAGCTAATTAGTGTTAAAGTTGGGACTAAAATCCAGGTTTGACTGAGAATTCTATCCGTGACTGGTGTCTCCTTACTGGCCTCGGTATTTACTGGTTTAATGTGTATACCTTTGAAATTATTGCCAGGGATAGAGGCACATGGCCTGTAATTCCAGCCCTTGGAAAGCTGAGGCAGGAAGAATGCCCCAAGTTCAAAGCCAGCCTGGGCTGCGTAGTGAATTCAAGGCCAGCCTGAACTACGTAATGAGATCTTGTCTCAGAAAACAGTATTGCTTTTAAATCACAAGGGAATGTATAGTGGATTAACATACACATTTGATCCATACAGATTTAACTGTATATTATCAACACAAAATATTGGTGTTTCTCATATGCCCCCCAAAATTGCAGTCAGTCATCTTAGCTGCTACATAACAAGCGGTAATTTCTATCATTTTATCAGGAGGAAAAGTGGGCTGTATTAGAAAGCCAGTACAGGAAAAATAGAGCCACATATGGTGTGTTTAGTGAGCAGTCTAAGAAACTTCGAAGGTTTACTCAAACTGATTCTTCCCTTGTATACTGACTATAAACCCAACAGCCAGTATCAATGAGATTTATTTTGTGAAGGAGGCTTGCCGTCATTGAATCATTGGTTTAGAATTCTTCAGTGTGCCACCTGACTGAAAAATTGTATAAAATGTATCTTAATTGCCTAACTAGAATATAGCCTATTTTTTTTTTCTCAGATTATGCAGAATTAGGGGCCTAGGTAGTGGTAAAAAAGATAATCAGGAACAAAATAGTCTTTTCTGTTTGAGAGTCACTGCTGCTTGGCTTACCCTCATGAAATTCTAAGTAGCACATCCAAATAGGCTGCAAAGGTGCGCAGTTGGCCTGCGTACCGTGATGACGCCCTCTGGCTGGCAGCCAGAACATGCCTCACCTGAGCCTTGGCATCAGGAACCCAGAATGGGGAGGACCAGTGGAGCGGGGATTTCAGGGAACCACTCAAGGATGTGGCTCAAGGGAGCCACATCAAGCTATATGCTGATAACGGCCTTAACTTGCCCATCCAGAAGTTTCTTTTGCTGCTGCTGTAAAAGATAGCTGCCTATTTGAGGGGTAGAAATAGCTAAGGGTCTCTGTCCTTGAGGGAGCAGTTGTCTTCTTACCACATCTAGTTGGTATTTAAAGGCAAAAAGTAGCAGGAGTCCACTGGTTACTGACTGAATTTATTTTTATAGAAGTGTTATCCTGAACACTGTGCTCTTTCCATCTCTGAGCCGGCAAGTGGTTGGTAAGCATGTAAATGTTGTGCATAAACACCTTCTAACATACAGATGACTTCCTTTCAGATAATGTAAAAGAGGAACTACCTTAGCTTTTTTTCTGTAAATTGTCAAATGTGTCACTGTTTTAGACAATTTGATTTTAAAATATTGGTAATACATTCTAGATACTAGGCCATGAGAGCAATTAAACTCTTTTTTCCACAGTCTCTTAGTAATTGGACATGTATATTTATTGAAAATTACATAATCATTTCTCTCTATTTATTTAGAGTAATCTGAGGAATCATGAGCGAGAACAGCACAACCTTCCAGACACCTTGTCAATAGCAGCTTCCAATGAGCCAAGAATTTCCAGTGATACAACTGACGGGAAATGTGTGCAGGAAGGTATCTGTGCATTTTTAAATACAGACCGCAGTGACTGACATGTGAAGTGAAAAATGCCCTTTGTTATATGGATTATTTTCAGGGCTAAAGCATGTATTCTTTTCTACTTTTGTACTATGAATGTCAGTGAATCTTAGCTTTGTTCCTAAGGAAATTCTGAGTACTAAATGAAGTAAATTTTTACTAGGTCCTACAAAGAGGTACAGTACTAGATTAGTTAGGATTCAGCTTCCTCTGTACAAGTAGAAATTGCAGTTAAAAATTACTGTGTCCTGTAAGAACCATGCTATACCATAGACCCTTAGAAGATGGTATACCAGCAAGCAAGAGAAGCTGCAGCATAGAAAGCAAGCCTCCTCTCCCTCTCCTCCCGCCTGTCAACCTGCAGAGAACATAGCTGTTACAGATGGTAAACCCCCACCTCAAACTTGAACTGAGGCTCTCTGCTGTGATCTTATTCTTCAAGTATAAGTGCCAGATTTCATCCGCACTCTTCAGAAAAACACACAGGTCCTTTTATGCACTAGTTAGTTAGGTATCAGTCAGTTGAGTCTCTGGGAATAGGAATATTGGAGAATCAAAAGATTTAATTAGAGTTCCATGAAAAGGCGCATGCCACATCAAGCATTAGGGATAAAGTGTAATAAGCTGCACTTCTTTTCAGCAGCTCACTTAAATTGATAAGCTTTAAATGTCTCAAGCGTGGTACACAGTGTTTATGGGAAATAAAACATATTGGGGTGACTTTCCTTTTTAGATTTCCTAAGAATTAAAGTTTGAAACGACTACAAAGTGAAATGTTTTACCATAATGTTTCATTAAATTATACCCCAGAAAGCATAACTGATTCTAGAATGTTTCTGAAGGAACTGATTTTGACACCACTGTAGCACCAAAATTCCCCTGTCAAACAGATGTCATCCCTGTAAAACTATCCAAAACAAAAGGAGTTTATGACATGGCATCTGTTTCTGCGATAGATGGCTGAGCTAAAACAGTTTTGTTTCCTTTTTACGAAATAGCTCTAAATGCCTCCTTTTATTTTAATTCATTATGTTTCCATATCCCCCTTAAAGGAGACATTAAAACATTAGAAATGAATGGACCATAAATCCCTAATGAAGGAATAAAGTGCTACTCAGTAGCACCACCTACAGTTGATATGTGCTGGGATGTATCTTTTCCAGTACCATCTTAAAAAGCAAAATTTAAAACTGCTCACATAGTTAACAGATTAAATATCACAATTTTAATAAAATTATTCAAATTTCAGCTCAAAATTGACCATTCCAAACTTTATAGTGTTAACATGTGTCCACCATATTCCGCTTCACAGCATGATTGATCTTTTTGGATTATGTTCTTGTTCTTAGGGTTAGGTGCATAGATTTTAAATTGCTTGCCATGCATTTAGCCCCACTTGTCACTATTTGCTGTTTTGTCATAGCAGTATACGCTTCTGATAGCTGACCTCATCCTGCATACTTACACTTGGCTGGGTACTTTATTAATTCAGCATTAGATATTTTGAACTCTTGTTGACAGGCCAGAGAACAAATCTTTAGCTCACAAAGAAGGTAGAAATTCATGCATTGTTAAAACTTCTTTCATTACTTAGTAAACTTATTTAAAAAGAGGGGCGAGGTATGCCTTTGTGGTTCATGTCTTATCATTCTTAAACTATAGATGCCTGCAGGCAAGCTTCCAACACAAGTCCAGCATAATTGTACTTCAGGCATTCATTCAGCCAAACTACCTTGCATGCCTGTCTTAAACTGGGGACTGTGCCTGGTGCTGGGGGATACAGTGAAGAGTGTCACTGTCCTTGAACCCAGGCCAGTGGAAAACTTAGAAGGGATTAATGGGTTTGTCAGCAAACTCCATAGGTCCTCTGAGAAGAGCCTTGGACAAAGCACTCTCTCATGTGGTGTTTCCTCATGAAATTTAATTAATTATCCTTTCTTAGAACCTTTAATTTGTGAAGCCCTGGGGGTTCAGCATAAACAAAGCAGGTAGGTCCTTAACCCTGAGATTCTATAGCTTAGTAATAGGTCAAAGAGTTTACCCAGACAAGTAGGTAATATACAACTTTGGTGAAGAGAAAAATATAAGACTTCCTAACCATGCTGTGAGATTCTAATATTTCCATTTTGTAGATGATAAAACTGAGGCTTGAAGAGAGAAAGTAATTTACCCATGATCATGTAAGTAGTAAGTGGCAGAGCAAGGACTCAGTCCCAATTTAGAACTTTAAATCCAGTCTTTCCATTGGAAACATTTGTTTGAAGTAGCATAGGCTCTCATTCTGTGCTATATTAAGTTTTTCCATCTGTCACTTTTATTAGTTGTCATTGATCTGTAATATTTCTCACATAAAACCATTATCCAATATTTCACACACTTCATTTTTGAGGTTTTTTTAAAACTATATTTGGAACAGTGCCATTTATAATCAAGTCCAAGTTTTTAACCTACCAATTAAAAGCAATACTTAGATTATAATTATGATTAGTGTATATATTATTGTTATAGATTTATACAAGGAAATTAGGACATTTTGTTCTGCCTGACAGTGTTATTAGTCAAAGAAGATTTCAATTTTAGAAAGCTTAAATTTAACTTAAGGATTTTCTTTGCTGAAATTTCAATGTGGGTTTTCTTTTGTACAGCTAATTCTACTTTTATGCTTCGTGTACTGGTATTCTGCCTAAGCTTTCTTCCTGACAAAGGACACACAGCTCTTCCTGCTCTGCCAAATTTTTAAGCTACCATGCTTGCCTCTTTTCTGAATATAAAGCAGTCAATGTGGGAATAGCTGTGAACTTTATGCTGACAGAAAAATAGATAAAGCATCAAATATCTTCAGGAAACAATTTCATATGATCAAGCCATTCATCTTGTATTGTCATGCTTGAACTACTCAGCCCTGTTGCAGAACGAGTAACATTGCCTGTTCCCATCAAATCCATGTTTGCCTAGAGAGCTGCATACTCTATTCATAACCTTTGTCCCTGTAACCTGTCATTTTACTAGATAAAATTGTACTATATTGTAGAGCACTTCATAATTTGCAGTTGCTTTTCTTCCCATGTTGAAGTGATAGCTGACAGTAGTTGCAAACCAGGGAAATCCACAGGACAAAAGACTTGTATGCTTTTTTATTGAGTTTGCTATATGTGTTTCATGGCCATACTTTATATTAGATTGTATTATTAAATTATAGCTCATTGCCAAATCATTGTTTCTTTAAGACAGTATATCCAATATTAATCAGAATAACATCTTTCAGATTAATAGTGTATCTCTGGTTAATTCAGCTGCCACACAATCAGTAGGACAGCTGGAAGCAAGTTCATTATACTTTTAGAATTTTATACAAAGTTATGCAGAAACCAGCCCAACCTATCTATATTCACAGGTCAGATGATGTTCGATTTATATTTGCTGATAGTCGAGGTGCCAGAGAATCTATAAAGCCATTTCAAACTTGTTAAATTTAAACAGTGAGAAAACCTTGATTGAAATGTTAATACTGTGTGGTATAAATATTCACTTACTATGGAATGGAAATGCTATCATGTGAATCTTACAAAAGCATGCTTCTGAAACTCTGAAATACCTTGTCTAGGGAATAAGTCTTCAACCCAGAAACAATATAGATGTGACGTGTGCAATTATACAAGTACAACATATGTTGGTGTCAGAAACCACAGACGAATTCATAACTCTGATAAACCATACAGGTAAGTATGATAATCCTAGAATTTTAATGCTTGTATTAAAATATTGGTAGTAAAAAAAGAAAATAGAAATAATTACAAATTCATAGCACTTGTTGAATCACAGGTTACTAGGTAACAAACTTTTATCTGCTGGCCTCCTAAGTCTTCTTTAATGTGTTAAGGAGTGTTAACTTTTAGCTCGTCTCAGTACCCATAGACATTTTGTCTGGTTGAAATGGAGGGAGATAACTTGTCAGCTTAATGTCATTTGGGTATAAATTATAACAGGTTTTGGTGTAGAGTACATCTCAGTGATTTGGTGGTTAGGTACTTTTACTTCCAGCAAAAGGTCTTTAAAGCTTAAAGGTAGTAAAATTCCCTGTAAAGGTACTATTGAAAATTAGCCTATAATGTAGAACTGTCATGTGTAGAATAAGGTTATTAGTTCAATTTTGTGAATTGATTTTTCACAGCTCATTCTAATGTGCTTTTAGAGAGAATATAGGCATTCTCAGAATTAGCTAATAGACAGAAATCATTATTTCTTAAGTAAACTTGGCCTTTTGTAAATAAATAGTTCGTTATTGGTTTGTGGTACTGGGGATTGAACCCGGGGTCTTTGCACTGACCTGCATCCCAACCCTTTATTTTTTGTTTTGAGATAGAATCTCACTAAGTCACTGAGTTACCAGGCCTAGCCTGGAACTTCCAATCCTCTTTCTGATCTTAGCCTCCCAGAGTGCTGGCATTACAGGCCTGCACCACTTTGTCAGCTTGTTGCTTGTATATAATAAAGGTATAGATACTTTGCAAAGGTGTCCATCTGTGCTGGAGCAGTTTATTCTATTTGCAGCCATAGGAGGACATCAGGTTCCTAAATGAGAGCTAAGCTGGCAGTGTGAGTGATGTTATGCCATGGACATGAACTTTTTTAATCTCTTGTCAAAACTTTTCATGTTTTAACTCTTCTCAGGTTTTATATGTATAACACAAATGAGTATGGGAAAGTTGCTCTATTAATTTAAATGATAACCTAACAGCATAAAAGTTCATTATTTGGCCCATAGTGTAGTGCTGCCTCTTTTGTTTTATGTATGGCTTTAAATATTTAATATGTGCTTAATTTGCTAGCCAGTAGACCTATTTAATCATACTTCAGACAGTGCATCTATTTGCAAAGTCTTGTAGCTCTCTTGAAGGTGTTTCACCTTGCCTCAGTATTTGTAATTTTTATTTCAACTATCTCCAAAATTAGGATCCCTAAGATATTTTTTTCCAGAACATAATGAACACCATAACAGTTACTCAGTGCTATAAATTCTAGTGGGATTTGAGCCTGGAACATTCATGATTTATACTGGGAATATTTAGAAGAACATGAGGGAAACAGATACTAGTTTTCCTGATATGAAGAGAAGGCTTTGCCCTTGTATATTTTAAGTCTCTTTATTCTTAAGTTTAATGATATGCCATGCCAAATTCATGTGATTTGGGCAGTAATGTTTTCTGGGTCTTGAATTAAGACTGCTCATCCATTCATTAAAAAACACAGAGCAAATGTGTTCCAAGAACTGTTCTTGGTCTATTCATAACAAAAAAGTCATCATGTTTGCTGTCCTTCGGCTTGGAACAAATACAGGTTGAGCATCCCTAATCCAAAAATTCAGGAGTAGGAGATGTAGCTCAGTGGCATAGCATTTGGCTGGCATGTGCAGGATTTGATTCTGAACACCACAAAAACAAAAACATTTTGAGTGTTGATATAATGTCACAAGTGGAAAATTCCGTACCTGACTACACATGACAACTTACAGCCAAAGTGCATGTACATTAAAATAATACTGTATAAAATTACCTTCAGGTTCTGTGTATAAGATATTATGAAATAAAAAATAAATATTGTGATTAGACTTGGGTCTTATCTCCAGGATATGTTATTTTGCATAGTCCAGTATGCAAAAACAAACTCAAAAGTCTGAAATACTTCTGGCCTTCTGCATTTTGGATAAGGGACACTCAGCCTGTAAATAATTAGGACAAATTTGTGAAAGATGTTAATGACTGATTTCTAGTAGTACACTGGAGTGTTTTGTGTCTTCCTGATTATACTAGCCTTATAATGTAAGGACTCATTTTGACAGCTATTGGTGTCTTAGAGATGTTTTCTTATGTTCTTAAAATATTTGCAGACTCAGGATTACTTGTAGTTGTCTGAGATCTTTCTATCAATGGGAAACATTCTATGAAAATCCTCTTTGTGTAGCATCTAACGAATCTTATTTTCTAATCTTCTGACTCTTTAACCTCCTTTAAATACTTTAAATGCATATCCTCCTTTGTCTTTTGAGATGCAGTCTACATAGCATTATGGATGAACATGTTACATTCCAGTATGTTTCTAGGACTTTGTCTTCATTGTCATATACTTTTGTCAGAAACTGAGCTAGTTACCATAGCCTCCTTGATGTCTGATCTAATTTAAGGATTACTTTTTTTTTTTTGGCTCATTTCATATCTCCTTCATTCAGTGTTATTACCTGATACACTCATAATCAGAGTTTGGGTTCGATTTTCTCAGAGTCCATACTCTATGCATTTCTGAGTGCCTGCATTTTGTTGAGAACTATGCTCACAAGTAACAGTGGTGAATTTTTGTCAGCAGGTTTCTCCTAAAGCAAGAATGTCTGCTTGCACAACTGATCTTTGTACAAGTGTGTCAAACATGCTTCATGTTCACCTGTTATATAATACATTTTTAGCAATATTGATACCTTTTCCTTTTTGGTGACTTTACTTTCTGTGTTGCCATCCTAGTCCTTCACTGAACCTATTTGTGTGACCTGTACAACTTCATGCATAAGAGTGTAGCCTGCAGGGATAGATAGCCTTGGGATTGAATCTGAACTCTCTCACTTATGGGATTTGTGGCCTTGAGCAAACTGTTCACTGCTCTGCGCTTGGTTTTATAATTTATAAAGCAAGGATAATTAAGGTTATGAGGATTATATGAAGTGCTGTATAAAGTACTGTCTTATAATAAGCAGCCAATAAATGATAACTGTCTGGTAGCAGTAACTATTGGACCCAGTCTTTCACCTCATCCTTTCTCAGTGATTCATTGGCTAACCAGAAAAAGAAAAAGCAACAAAGGCTGTTGACCTCTCATCACTTGGGAAAGAAAGAGTAATCCTGTACTTGGGTAAGCAGGCATAGTTTATTTCACAAAAGAGATATGCCCAGGTAGAAATGCCATCACTGCTAGAGTTTTTTTCCTTCTCCCTCTCCTCAACTGCCTCTCTCTAATTTTTTTTTTAAACAGACTCTTTAATTGAAGTTAGCATACATCCTGAAAATTGTATGAATCATAAATGTTCAGGTTGGTGAATGATCATAAATTAATCATGCTTTTAATAGAAATCATGGGAGTCCCTCAACATTATCCCCTTCATAGGCCTTTCAATACACAACTAACCTCACTTCATTCTATTAACTACTGTCTTAGCCACAAACATCATAAATTAATTTTGCTTGATTTTGAACTTAACAGAAATGGGATCGTATAATGCATACTCTTTTATGTGTAGTATTTTTCATTCATTCACTGAATACCACTGTGTGTATGTGTGTGTGATGTGCATATGTAATTAGTTCTAATTCATTTCACTGCTATATAGTATTCTATTAAAAGATGATAATATGATTTATTTTCCTGTTGATAGACATTTGGGTTAATGCTAGATTTTCTTCACTATTACGAATAATGCTACTTTGAACATTGTTATACATGCTTTTGTATACATACATAAAATGAGTCTATTTCTACTGGATTTATATCTAGGAGTAAAATTTCTGGGTAATTTGGCATACATACATGTATGTCTTAGTTACTTTTCTCTTGTTGCTGGGACAAAATACCTGATGCCCAAAATTAAGGAAGGAAAAGTTTATTTCGTTTACACTTTGTTGAGGTTTCAGTCCATACTTGGTGGATTACAAGGCAGAGTGGCACATGGCGGAGGGCTCATGGCGGCAGAACACAGGAAAAGCAACAAACACCCCCAAGGGCGGAATGGCTTCAAGCAGCCTCTTCCTCTCCCTTACATATGCAAACTATCCACCCCAGGGCGGGTGCAGCTCTCATATCCATAATCAGTCAAACTCTAAAAGCCTGCCCCATGACCACATGAGGCTTTGAGGGGACACACAGACACAAACCATAACAATGTATTAATCAACTTTCTCATCACTGAGACACAATACCCAACTCCCATCAGTTATAGGAGGAAAGGTTTAATTTGCTGGAGGTTCTAGTCCATGATCAGATTCAGTTGGCAGAGGGTGTGGCAAAGTAAAGCTCATTAACTTAGGGAGGCCAGGCAGAAGAGGGAATAGCACCAGAACACAAGGGGAGAAGGACCAGACATAGACCCCAAGGCCCCACATCTCCTTGACCCACCCACCACACTTAGAAGTGTGCTTCACCAGTCTGGGCAGTACCCCAAAGCCAGTCTCATTGAAACTTTAACCATCACAATACGTGTTTAGTTGGGGTAGATATTGTCAAGTGGCTGTGCTAATTCATATCCTCACCAACACTTGTATTGTCAGTCTTTGATTTTGGTCATTTCAGCATAGGTGTCGTGAGTAGGATGTTACCATGATTTAAATTTGCATTTTCCCAATTTATGAGATTGAGCACTTTTTCATTTGTATATGAAGTCATGCCCATTTCTTTACTGGATTATCTGATGGATTGGCAAGAGTTGTTTACATATTCTGAATATAAGTCCTTATAGATTATTGATATCCTCTCCTGTACTATAGCTTGCCTTTCTACTCTTGGTGAGAAGTTTCTACCACTAATGCAGTTAAATTTATAATAATTATATTTAGAACTTTTATGTTTTTATACTCTGAAGTGGTTCTGATTTTTCTGGTGAGACATGATACAGAAGTAAAAATACATACTGGTTTTCAAAGCTGTCAAATTGTCAGTCAGAAATATTGTGTGCTCAAATAATAAAGGTCTGATAGCCTATCGCATAATAACTAAAATATATCCCCAACTCCCACCTTACCAAAAAAAAAAAAACCAACCCCTTCCAGAAGTTTTTAAGCAAGGGAATGATACTTTGGAATGACAGTTTCCTTTCACTCTGGTCCATCATTGTTTGGTCATAATACAAATATTAGAAGTAATAATTTGCTGGGTGTGGTGACACATACCTATAAACCCAGCACCCACGCTGAGGCAGGAGGCTCCCAAGTTTGAGCCCAACGTCTGCAACTTAGTGAAACTGTGTCTCACAATAAAAATGTATAAGGATTATAGCTCATTGTGAAGGCCCTGGTTTCAGTCCTTAGAACCACAAAAAGGCAAGGGGAGGGGTAAAAAGACCTAACAGTTTTTAGAACACTGTGGGCCAGGCAAAGTGCCGAGCACTGTGTGTCTGCTCACTTAGTCCTCACAACGGTCCAGTATTGAAGAATATTACTATCCCAGTTTTGTGGATACAGAAACATTCAGCATTTTTTCCCAGCACTCATATGGGGGTTGAACCCTCGCTCTCAGCAGCGATGCTGCCCTGACTGTCTGTGCTGTGCCAGGGAAGTGCCCTGCTGCTGCATCCAGACCACCACCATTCAGAGTGTGCACCAGCAACCATGTCCTTAGGCTCAGGGCTTCTGTGGGTCAGGAATTTGGAAAGAAAGACAGATGCCATGTCTCTGTCTCACACAGTCAGAGGCCTCCACAGGAAGACTTAAAGGCCAAAAGTGACTCACACAGGTAAAGGTTTCTGTTACCTGAAAGCTCCCTCATCAGCCTGGTGGCTGATGCTGTTTGTTGGCTGGGCCTCAGCTACAACATATACACGTGGTTTCTCCCTCGGTCTTTGCAGGTGTGCTAGTCCCACATTCTGCACCTGATGCCAGCCCCTTATATAATACAGCTTAGTATTTGCATACAACCTAGGATTGTCCTCCTGTATGTTTTTTATCATTATAGATGACTTTTAATACTCAATTTCTAGATTACTTAAACAATGTAAATGCTATGTGTGTATGGTTTTTATTTCTAAATCTTCTCTCTGCAGATACAGAAGGCTGACTGATGTCCTTTGTGCCCTAGCCTTGAAAGTCACATAACATCACTGCCACCGCACTTACAGAATTAAGTCTGTTTTTATCTGTAGTCATGTTTGATCTGTAGTGAGTAGTGTTGGTTTGGGAGAAAGCTCAAGTCTTTGAAAGCTTGAATTTGTTTTAAGGAACACAGTTTAGCAAATAGTTTAATTTGGAAGGAAAAAATTTGTTTTAAAGGAATGACCTGAAAGATACTTTTCACAGTGACATAAAGACTTCAGGTTCATCGTGAAACTTGAAGTGACCAGTTTTTTCAGGATATGTTATTGCTTTAAAAGCATAGAAAATGAATGTAGTAAGGCAAACCCTGTTGCAAAATGTCTATTGAAATCTTTATATCCGTATTCAAATTGTACTTAAGGCACCCCACACACACCTTGTAGGGCACCCACCTTCTGCTTTCTCCCACCTAACTTGTCTCGCAGCAGTTGTTTCTAATTGACTCAGATCTGAAGACTAACCAGTTAAAGTCTCAGGCCAGGGAAATGGGGTCCTTTTAACCGAAATCCTTATTTCTGTGGGGTTCCAGAATTGACATAACTGACATATCCGCAGTGGAAGAAAGCCTGTAGAAAAAAATCAGACTCCCATTTTTAGCTGGGGTATGAGAAGCCTTGGGTTTCTGCATTGGCTTTCTTTTGGTTTCCAAAATAGCTTTCTCCCATTAGAAAGTAATTATGTTTTATACAGGTATAGGTGGGTATCATGCAGTTGACATGCAGTTGTGTTGATTCTGACACATTCGATCCAGCTGTAGCCTTATTGACAGGCTACCAAGACTGCCCAGCAATTGAGCCATGTAGATGCATGACTCTGCCTTGATATAAAATTGCATACTTGAAGTACCAAAAGGCTATGTTATCAGGACTATCAGAGAAAAGAAGCAAAACAAAATCATGACGAGTGATGTTATGGTAAATGTGCCCATGTTGCTGCTACTCTTTTTACAGTTTGATTTTGTTAGTTTGGGTGTGCACTCCGCCCCCTGGTGGACTGGGTTGGGTAAGAAGGCGCAAATTATCCTAAATGGAAATAGAGATACTGCTGGTCTATTAGCATGTTAGATATAGTCTCTGTTATGAAACATATTTTCTATCAATTCTCCTTTCTGTGGGTACTATTTGTATTTTAGTCAGATTAGAATACAGTTAGCTCTTCACTTTCTGACTCAACAAAACCCATGATCATTGAAGTTACGTATTCATGAAAGAAGATAGTAAAGAGAATTTCAGGAAGTGCAGTGACATAAATAAAATAGGATGATGCTATAATAATGGCTCACTATTATTTTTTGTTTGTTTGCTTGTTTTAGCCAAGAAAATTTGGTTAATTTTTGAAGTTCTTTTCCTATAACAGGCCTTCTCTAATGAGTTGAAAATCATTTTAGTGTGTTTAGCCTTATCAGTTTATTCTCATCTTTTCCCCTACTGGGATCCCATCATGAATATTTGCCGTTGTTGGTGTCCCTTCAGAATAGTCTCCGTTAAAAAAAAAAAAAAAATGGAGCCCTGAATTTAGCTCAGCAGCACAGCGCCTGCCTGGCAAACACAAGATCATGAGTTCGATTCCCGGTACCAGAAAAAAAAAAAAAACCCACAATAGTCTCTATGCCAGGCTAAGGAAAGTACTCACGAAATCAGAGCTTGGTTTTTAAGCACATAACTCCTAATTTATCTCTCCTTCCTAGAAAGTATTAAGGACTTCTTTACATTAAAAGACTCTGATTAGCAAAATCAATGAAAATTATAGGTCTAAGTCTTTGTCCAATGGGATAGGAAAGAGAAATTTTTGAAGTTTAGAAAAAGAAAGTAAAAGGCTGTATCTATATATATGGTCTGTATACGAGAGCTAATGAAAGTGAGTCTAGGTTAGCATGTAGATTACTCTGAATTATTAGAAAGAGCATTTCTGATCGTGAGTATTTCTCTGTAAAGTTTAGCTATTCTCAAACTCTAAAGTATACTTGTCCTTAATAACTATTTCAGAAGTAATTCCAGCATTTACTTCTAAAAATATGTGATTCCCTACTTATATAAGTATTATTAATTTAAATGTATGTATTTCAACATACCTAGTTTCTCCTTAACATAGTAAATGCTGGCAGATCTTTCTCCACAGTCCTGGAATGTTCTTGATTTTGAGAAAGAGGAGGCAATCAAGGTGGGGCACACGGTACTCTTGAGTGTATACTGGGAATGCTCTGTGTTTTAGCTATGAGTGTTCACTATCTCTTTATTATCTCTAAGAATTCTAGAGAGGAAACAAACTTTATCCTAAAGAATAATCAGTGATGCATTTAGTGTGATGTATGAGATATTTGTTACAGCTCTGTTTATCGTGGCAAAAAGATCGAAATCATTCTAGCTCTGTAATGCTAACAAAATGTTTAAATTATGATACTTTCATACAATGGAACATTATACCCCCATTAAAAATGCATAATTTTAATGGGAAAATACTCTCAAAAATAGGTTTAAAAATTTATAGTATGGTTCCATATATGTATATATATAGAGAGAGAGAGATTCTGCTTATGGTATGCATCATATCTATATATGTACATTTTAAAAGATTAGGAAGTTATACAAGTAAGATTTTAGAATTTTTGTATTTGTCTGTATATTCCATTTGTGTATAAGAAATATAGGTTATATAATCAGAAAAGTTCTAAATATAGATAGCATTTACCAACCAGTTGAGTAGGACAAAAATTGGCTCAGCAGTGTTAGCTAAACATCTATAAACAAAAAGCTGGCGTTCAAGCAACATAGCAGACGAGATAAGCTAAACCATTCTCCCAATGAAAATAACTGAAATGATGGATAGATACTGAAAACCACTTTTAAATATGTTTGTTGCAGTTTCGGTTAAGAAAATTTGAGAAGCTGTAGAAGTAAAAATCAGTGTAAAAGCAGGTACCTTGTAAGGTAAATAACCTACACTTACTAACTCTACATGTCCCCCCAAAGCCTCATGCAATCATGCGGTGGGCTTCTAGATTTTTGATCCATAGTCCAATGCTGGGATTATGGGTGTGAGTGTTACACTTACCCTGGGGCAGATAGTTTGCATACAGTGTTCCCCCTTTTGCTCTTTTTCCTTTGCTATCTTCCACCACCTTGAACTGTTGCCCTCTGCCATGTGCCACTCTGCCTTGGAGCCAGCCAAGTATGGACTGAAACCTCCACAAACTGTAACCTAAGTAAATCTTTCCTTCCTTAATTTTGGGCGTCAGGTATTTTGTCTCAGCAACGAGAGAAAAGTAACCAAGACACTAACATAGATAACTCTCAGAAATATTGACCTAAAGATAGAAAAGCAAGTCACAGAATACATAAAAATTTTATTTATGTACTCAAAAACATGCAAATGATTGTTCAGGGATACATAAAGGTAAAACTAAGATAAAGAAAACAAATAATACAATAAAAAAATGTAAGGAAATCAGTCCCTTGGGAAAAAAGGGTATGGGAATTTGGAGAAACACACACCTGAAGTAGTAGTGTTCTCCTTTAGTAGGTGTTACATATAGAATGTTTTATGGGAGAAATGGTGGTAAAGAAATGGACTTGAAGTCTGTAGATTTCTAGGTAGATCAGTTGCTTACTGTTCTGAAGGAGAAACATATATATACGTAAATTTTCTTCATGTATACTATTGCACAAATGTCTAGCTTTGTATGTGTGCACACATACGTATGTACTATGTATGTATAGATAGTTTGTACAGTAGTATGGGAGTCATAGAAATGACCATGTAAGATGAAATTATCCAAAGCAATTTAATAAATAGGAAATTGTACATACAGATACAAATTGTAAATACAAATAAATTGTAAATACAGATATTCCCCTTATCTTTAAATTCTTTCTTGAAATATTAAAATTGTCATTTAAAAATGTATGGAAATGAATAATGATACAATTGTTTTTTAGTATCTTAGTCTATGTAGGCTATGACAACATGCGTTAGACTGGGAAATTTACAAACACCAGCAATTTAGTATTTGCCATTCTAGAGGCTGGAAAACCCAAGATCAGGTTACTAGTAGATTTGATGTCAGGTAAGGGCTCTCTTTCTGTTTCAGAGATTGCGCCTTCTTGTATCCTCACATGGTGGGACAGGAAAGCTCCCTCAGACATTGTTGATAAGAGCACTACTCCCATTCACAAGGGCTTTACCCTCATGACTGTCACCTGGCAAAGGCACCACCTTTTCATAGCCACCTTGAGGGGTTAAGTTTCAATATATGAGTTTTCGGAGTTTACATAAATTGAGACTATGGTATGCTGTATCTTTAAAACTTAGAAATTTTGAGTTAACAGTGTTTTATCTTTTTATTAAAAAAAAAGCCTTACCAAGAGTAATTTGAATTGTGCTTGTCTTCTCATAATATCCCTTAAAATAGGAAGTGACATCTTTTTTATGCAAATTGTCAGTTGTCCTAAGTATGGACCAGCTTTCAGTGTTTTATTGTTGGCACTTTGAATATCATGAAATCTCTACAGCAGTTCTTGTAATGTAAAAATCTTGCCAGTGTCCCTCCTCTGGTAATGACATTCCTTATTTATGTCATTAAGGTCTTCTCTAAGATCCTCTGGGTACGTCTCCAGAGTTTCTTCAGAAGCAGCAGTGTCAGTGTTCTGTGGTCAGCTGTCTGCTCTGTAACTCCATTTGCCTTTGTTCTAATTTCGCTTCCAGGATTAACACTTGAAATTTTTATTGCACTTCCATATTCCCTGTTTTGATTATCCATTTTTGTAAACTATTGAGTTCATACCGGGAGACAGGGATGCAACACAGTGACATGATTTGCTGCTTGTGAATGAATTGAATAATAGCACAGTTAACAGTGGCTCACAGACTTTGAAAGGAGCAGTGTGGTTGGTCACTTGTTATGATTCACTTCCGTTTAATTCCCTGAAACTTAAACTCTGTAATTAGTATACCTATACCTGCTTGTAACTGATACTTTCACCATGCTGTTGGGAGACTGGTAATGTTTAAACCGTAGTAATTGAAATTTATATATATTAGAACTATGCAGTGTAGTGACTCTCTACACACACGTACACACACACAGAGTTTAGCTTCTTATGTAATTTTTCCAATACCATTGATAAGTGTACTTTATTTTTGTCCAGTGTGTGTTGATATCTATTGATAAAGTTATGAGTGATTTTTTTTCTATATATTTCTGATTTTCCGTGTGAATCCTTGAAATCTTGAAAAAATTAAAGCAATCACCTGGCACCCAAATCTTGGTTTCTAATACAATTTCCCAATAAATGAAAGTATAGAAATTGATTGGTGGAACCTAAGACTAGGGTAGAAGATACACAAAATAATCCTGGAGTATCTTGTAGAGCCAGCAAGTAACATGGGAGACCATTGTTCAACAAATAATATAGGTATACCATCATGACAGAGAGAGTTCCCACTGGTCAAGCTGAAATAATCTGTGCAGTGTAGTTTTGTTTGTTTCATTTTTTGTCTTTTGTGGTTTTTTGTACTTCAAAGAACTTTATTCCTTTTTTAGTTTTGCTTTAACTGAAGCCCAAGTGTTTTTGTTTTGTTTTGTTTTTTATTTTAAAGATAGTACATGAGAAACAAACAAAAAAATAGACAGTAGCAGCATACCAGTATCACAAACATAAACAAATCAAAGCAAGAACATTCGAAGTGATACAGGGTCTCAAGACAAAATAATATGAATCAACAGTGGTTGTTGCTGTGCAGTGTAGTTTTGAAATAGATCTCGAAGCATGATAAATTAGCCACATGTCTGTACTGATATAAATAAATGATTGAGTAAATAAGTGAGCAAGAATAGACAACCTGTGTAGAAGAATTCCAAATAATATATCTTGCTGCATCAAAAAGATGGATATATTCCTGTTCTATAAGTATGAGCTACATAGCTTCCTCCCACAGCATGTACAGTATGGAAAGAGAGATAAGAGTCACTTTTCTGTCAAGAAACCTCACCTTGGCCAAGTGGTCCAGGTCAGTACCGACTCTGACGAGTCCATACTGGTGGTGTGGAACAATGAGAAGGGTGTTTTGCTTCTGTGGTCTGTCCCGGAAGAACGCAGCACCCCAGTCTCACCATGAGAAAAACATCACACAGTCCTAGATTGGGGGACATCTTACGGAATGCCTGACAGTGCTCCTCAGATTGGCCAAGGCCTGTAAGACTAGGGCAGGCCTGAAAACCATTACAGTCTAGAAGGTGCTAGGAACACAGGTCCACTACACGTACTGCGGTGTCCTAGAAGGGACTCTGGAACAGGAGCAGGCGGGACATTAGGTAAAAGCCAAGGAAATCTGAAGAAAGTGAACTTCAGTGGATAAATTTCACATTGCTTCCTAATGTGGGGCAGATGTACCACAGGATTGCAGCGTGTTAACAAAGAAATTCAAATATTCTGTAAATCTGTAACTATTCTAAAATTGGAAGTGTGTTTTTTAAAAAAGGAAAGCAGTTACATAACTAGTTTTCACTCTTACTTTTTCAAGGTTTGAGTAACATTGGAGTAACATTGGAAATGTTCTATAGGATAAATTTGTAATTTCTGCTGTTTCTTTTATGACCCAGTTTTCTCTAAGTATGAAATTCTGGTTGCATAAGATTGCCTATTCATTTGAGAGAGGCTTACTACATTCAGCATTCTGTGCCTCATTCTAGACGAAGAATTTTCTAGTGAGGGTTCAGGGCAACAGTCTGAATATATGTGAATAATCTGAAGAACCAGGATTTCGTCTGTTTCTCCTTTGTGTAATATAAACAGGAAGGTATTCATTCATATGTAAATTTCCATATTAGCTATATGTAGGCATTATACTTAGTTGCAGTACTAGGTGGGAGTCCACAGGCATCTTTTGCCTGGTGACATAAGTGTGTGACTCTTCCCAAGGAGTGACCCAGAGATACTTGAAGAGGGCACTGTAACCACGTTAGAGTACAGACGACAAAATGATAGTGCTGTAGAGTAAGAGATGCAGATGCTGATTTAATGCCTTGGAGGTAAGAGTGATTGTCATGATAAAGATATTAGTGCAAAACAAATCCTACAGGATTTGTGAAAAAGTCGACGTATTTCAGATATAAATGGGCAAAGTAAATTTGAATTAAGGTTACATCGTTTTTGTGTATCTAATAATAAACTATTTGGCTTTATTATGCTACTATAAAATTGCTTATAGTCTTAAGACAATGTAAATTATAAAGTCAGTGAGTGAAACATTTCAAATACTTTATCACATTTTGAAAAATTAAAACATTATAGATATAACTAAAACCCTCACTGTATCCTTTACCTCTTCCATCTCAGGTAACCCATTATCTCAATATTAATGTATCATATCCAGGCATTTTTAAGTGACTTCGCATAATATGTGTGTGTGCAACATATAGCATGTATATATGTGTATTATACAGTATACAGTTATTCTTCGTATTTTAACAATTTTTAATTAAACTGTGCACAATACACACTTAATGTTACTTTTCATGTTCACTATCATTATTGACATTGGTTCATGATTATAACTATAGATGCGCTTCTAACAACTTTATAGTGTTTCATTAATATTAAAAAAAACAATTTGTGTTTCCATATCTTTGTAGAAGAACAGTGGTTGTGGACTGCATGCTTTTTTTACTATTTATGCCACAGCAGTCATTCTTTTACTATGTTTATTCTTGTCCAGAATGTCTTCAGAGGGGCTGGGGATTTAGCTCAGCGGCACAGCGCCTGCCTGGCAAGCACGAGGTCATGAGTTCGATTCCCATTACTGGAGAAAAACAAAAACAAACAAACAAAAAAACAGAATGTCTTCAGAGTAGATACTTAGGACTAGATTTGTGGGGCTATAGGTTTGTGCTTCTTTGGTGCTAATGAAGAGTACCAAACTGCTCTTCAGAGTCCTTATACCTGTACACACAGTTCGCATTTATTTTTCCACATCACTGAAGAATCTTATTACTCTTACTGGACTTACTCATCTTTGCTAGTCCTGTAAATGTAATGCATTTCCCAGATTATTAGTGAGATTGGATGTCTCTTTTTATATTTCTCTGACCCTTCACCTTTAGACCTGATCCTCAGGACATGTAATGAAAAAACATTTCTGCATGCTGTTACAAACTTAAATTGTAGGTGCATTAGAAGTGATGTTAAAAATCCTGGCCAATATTTAATTATTTTATTTATTCTTAGGCCATTTGATATGCTGATCATGTCTCTATTGGTATAGGGAAGAGTTCAAATGTGTTACCTGATTTGTTAGTTATTTAACAAAACCATCTTTGAAAAAGTGGATTTGTAGATTCTTAAAAAAATAAGCATAAGGGCCTGGGGATTTAGCTCAGCGGCACAGCGCCTGCCTGGCAAGCTCAAGCTCAAGAGTTCGATTCCTGGTACTGGGAAAAAAAAAAAAGGCATAATTTTATAACACAGTCCAGCAATCATACACTAAGATGTTTACCCACATGATGAAAACTTTTATTCACACAAAACCCACACATGTATGTTTGTAGTAGCCTTACTCATCAATTGCAAAAACCTGGAAGCAACTGCAATATCTTTTAGTAGCAAAGGAATAAAGAAAGTAGTACATCTATACATAAAATAGCATTATTAGCCACTAAAAGACACAGAAAAACCCTTAAGCCATACTCTTATGATTACAATCACGGTATGTGATATTCTGGAAAAGGCAAAACTTAGAGACAATAGAAAGATCTCTGGTTGCCAGGGATTCGAGGGCAGGAAAAAATGATTAGTAGGTAGAGCACAGATTTGTAGGACAGTACAACTGTTCAGTGTGACACTGTAGTTGTGATTTCATAACACTTTACTAAATTTGTCAGCTAAATAGGATTGTACAGCGTAAACCATGAACCTTAATATAAACTATGGACTAGAGTTAATAAGTATGAATGCTGGTTCATCAGCTGAAACAAATACACCGTACTAGTGTAAGATGTTAGGATTACAAATCTTGTTTTATTTGTGAAATTGAAATTGTACAAACTGTTTCAGGACTACCGTTTCCATTTTCTGTAGCTCTGTAAATAAGCACAAAGTTCATGTTTAGAAAATCTCTTTTCCTTTCTTCATTAATAAATGGAGTGGTATAGAACATTAATTTTATGTTTTTCTTTGTGTGTATAAAGAATTCAGAGCAAAGATTTTGTTTATTGTTGTTCAATGTTTTTCCAGATCTTGTAATTGCTTATCTAGGGTGTTTGTCTTGATTCCTGTACATTTTTATGTTATGAAATGCCTTCTTTCATTGATTCTAGTACATCTGCTCTGAGGCCTCACTGAAGTCAATGTCTCTTAGAATCTGTGATATCTTAAGAGTCAGTGAAATATATCTAATAAAGCCTCAGAAGAAGAACTGTAATAATTACTATAGGATCATTATGATTTTTTAAATACTGTTGTGGGATGATTCTGCTTCTCCTCACCCCTGCCTTCCAGATGTTCTTTGTGTGGATACGTGTGCAGCCATCCTCCTTCTTTGAAGTCTCATATGTGGAAACACGCAAGTGACCGAAATTATAACTACGAACAAGTAAACAAGGCTATTAATGATGCAATCTCACAAAGTGGCAGGTATCTGACCCTATCCTTAAGCTTCCCTTTATTGCTATATATAAATTTAAGTTAGTATTAAATCTGCTGGCCCTACAGTATAGCCCACTCAAGGTTTGGTGTGTTTTGTTTTGGTTTTGTTTTTAAGAGTTCTGGGGAAATCACCTGGAAAAACTCCATTAAACAGCAGTGAAGAAAGAGCTGACCCTGTCACTGGAAGTTCAGAAAATTTGGTGTCATCCTCAGAGCTGATTTCCCAGACACCCATTGATGTCTTAGATCCCCACGAGAATGAGAAACTGAGCCCTACAAGTAATACCTCATACAGTTTGGAAAAAAACTCCAGTTTGGTTCCTCCTGGGATGGAGTATTGCGTTTTACTCTTCTGTTGTTGCATTTGTGGTTTTGAGTCAACTAGCAAAGAAAATCTCCTGGATCATATGAAAGAGCATGAGGGTGAAATTGTAAACATCATCCTAAATAAGGACCATAACACAACTCTAAACATGAATTAGTTGGACTAAGTACTTGAAGAGGATTTCCTTAAACCAGTTTCACCATTGTGCTGTCAAATAACTTACTAGACACAAGAAATAGTTGGTGTGACTTTTGAGGAAATGACAGATGTGACTTTGAAACCAAACTTGTCATGTAATAAAATCAATTCCAAATGGATAAGGAGTAATGAAATTTAAATATTTTGAATGAAGGGAAGTGGGTTAAAGAGGAAGTAATTAGTCCCTTCTGCATTTACCCTCTGTTACTGCGGGTTAGTGTTGACTGTATTTATTATTAAACGCTTATTATACTTTACAAGTGCAAAGCAGCAAAAGAGTTAAGAAAAGGCTTTTCAGGAACTGTTATAAAGCTTGTTATAAAAGTGTCACAGTCTTAAGCTAAGCTTAGTTCCCTGCAAGCTCACATTTTCCGTGCCAGCCCTAGAACAGATTCAACTTGTGAGAAAAGGGGGCAGCTGCTGGAAGGGGCTTTAGAGTGTCACCAACAGAATCAACAAGGAAACAGGGAGAGGGCTTTGAAGTGATCTTCTTAAGTCTTTCCCGAAATCAATAGAAATTTATTGATATTAAATGTAAGGTATGTTCCTTTATTCCCTAAAAAATACACCTCTAAATCAAATCTAGAATACAAGTAGACAGAAGTAAATAATTGTCTTAAGTTTACAGTGAACTTCTTGTGAGCAAAGGAAGAAATAGGGGAAATCCCACCAACTCAAATCAGATCTGAAACTTACAGAAATTTTGAGCACAGTGTACTTCTCAAAGGCTCTTTTCACTGTTTAAAAGAGCACAACACATTTTCCCATAGTTCTGTGGCCCTTCTAATCCTTTCTGCTGTGTGACACACACAAACACCACATCCACACCACACCACCCCCTGCTCAGCATCTCAAAGAGTCTCTTAAAGCAACAACTACAGAAATTTGCATTTGATCATCAGGCTTTGGAAATAGTTTGAACTCTAAGATAAAAAATCAAATGGATGATAAAGATGAAATTCAGAAGCCTCTTAAAATTAGTATTGCTTTTGCGGTTATGCTTCCTGAAGTTTACTAGTTATTTTTAGCAGAAGAGGAATAACCAGAAGTAACTAAAATGCAATAAAAATCCAGGTTGTTTATAAAAATCTTAATAAGTAACCAGTATTTGGCAAAATTGGGATTTCTGTCTAAAAAATTCCACTGATAGTGCAAGGACATATGGCAACCAACTAAAAATGTTTTTGCATTCAGATTTACCTTCAAATACATGTTATGTTCTCATTAATTATACATTTTATATTATAATTATTTCAAAGAGTATCTTTGTTGTTGTTCTGATCACTTATTTATGCACTGCTTTGTTAAGTAAGTTCCGCCTACAAGTCAAAAGCCCAGGACATCATTCACTGCACCTTTTTCACAGTGCTATTTCTGAATATCAGAACATTTTGAATACTGACTTCTAACATCTAGAGTTGAGGCTGTGATGCTGATAAATTTAGAACATCAAAAATAGAGTTTCGTGAAGAGAATACTATATAGACATGTCTTAAGAAAGCAGTTAGTTACCCAAGCCCAGCTATAAGTTAAATGAAATATTTTAAAGGTAGCACTGGGAACTATACAAGTGGGGCCAGGCATCTTGAAACGTTTTCTGATTTTTAAAAAATTTTTATCCCATTTTGATGATGATATTTAAGCAAATGACTATAACTTTGTAGCTCTTTTGATTTAGGTAGCTTTAATTTATTTGTAAAAATTAATCCATTTCTGATATATGATCTTTAAAAAGATAAAATGAATTTATACTTACAAAAATATATTCCCCAGGTCCACTGCATGTGGATGTAAATGCATTGAAACATTTATATCTAATTTTAAATTCAAATAAAGTACTTTAAATAGTTCCATTTTTACCACTCCTGTTGTTGTCACTCATCTTGTACATCAGTTTTTCATTGCCAGTAACTATGATACAATGTTTCCTTGTAAAAATCTGTTATTCTGAAAAGTAACAACCTTGGCTTTCATTTTCCTTGGCTTCAATTTTATATAATCACTTGGAAACTACTAATATTCACAAATTGCAACGGTGACATTTTAAGTTACCTTTCTTAATTTCCTTAAGCCACTCCTATTCACCGTTACTAAATTTTCCATTTGGAATCATGAATTTAAAATTCCCCTACCCAATGGGGAAGAAATAACCCAGAAGTTTAATCTGTTGCTGGCTTTAGTGTTTCCTTAAAGTATTCTCCTGGCCTATAGGAGGAACCATGTACCAAGGACATTCTGTATTTTCCCTTGATCATTTTGTGGCAAGCCTTAAAGCAGTATGTCTACCAAGAACAACTGATTTTTCTAAAAGTAACAATGAAGATTAAATATGCAATTGTAATTATAAAAGAGATTAGTAACTAAAATAATCAGTAGGAATTCCTTTATAGGAGTAATGCTTTATTAATTGCTACTAGACCCTTTGTCACCAAAAGCTCATACTAGTTGGTTTCTGCTCTGAACACTTCGAATTCTAAGACTTGATAGTGAAAATAGTTTTAAAAGAAAGAGAGTTACTAAATTCAGCAAAGATGAGAATGGAGAGATGATGCATTCTGATCATCATAAATAATACTGTTTAAGACTGTCATTTTCTCCTTTTCTCTAACAATCCAGAATACGATTGGTGATGCCAGTGTTCCACCGTTCCTTGCCTATATTCCATTTGATCAGTAGACTAAGAACTGTGGCTAGACAGTGCAGTGTAGTGACATGGGCTGAAGCCTGTGTAACAGATTCTTCATTCTATTCAGGGTAACTGTTAGTGGCTTTATAATCATTTCGCAGTTTTGTTCTCACAAAGCAAATGGTGGGCATCCATGTTTACAGTGTATCTTCCTGTAGTGTATTTGGCTTGACAAAGACAAGCAGGCTTCTCTATTGAGACATATTCTTAGTTTTCATAGACTTATTTAATCGTTTTTTGTACAGCAAGGTGCTCTAAGTAACATTCTATAAAATATATTTAATAGAAATTTGAGTTTGATATTCATGGACATGAATACATGTATTTTTTTAATAAATAAATATTGTGTAGCTCTATGGCATTGCTTCTATAGCCAAAGTATAAAGATTTCTGCAACACTGACATGTAAAGACTACAGTTTATTCTGACACTGTATGTTATTAAAATAGGATGATTTGCATTTTGTAAAATTATCCTGCACATCAAGCTGCATGCCTTAAAGCTGAAACCCTAGGATTGTGTTCATGGTAGAACAGTTTATCTGTTCAGACAGTGAAGCAAGGTTTATAGCACTTCTTTAACTACCTTTGGAAATACTGTACAATGTTAGAATAATTTATTTTGCTTTACAGGAGTTTGTCATGTATTGACTTTAATATTGTATTTTGGTAATAAATTTTTTGTTAAAAACACTTGCCTCTAAGTTTTATTAACAGTAGATTATGTCCATTTTTATCTTGGAAATGCTAATTTAATTACTTACAAAGTTGTATTTAAATAATTAAAAGCTTCTCAAGGGTTAAGCCAAGGCTTACAATTACCCTGTGGTAACTTGTTAAAACTATTGTTAACTGGTGTTAGACTGTGTTACAGGAAGATAAGTGAAGGGGCACTTAGCTTTTTAAACTGTTTCATAAAAGATTCAATCTAAGTTTGAAGCCTTTTCCTTGCTAAACAGGTCATTTTATCTTCCAGATCGCATGCTTAGATTCTATGCCTTTCAATTCTGATATAGGGGGCTGGGGATTTAGCTTAGCGGCACAGCGCCTGCCTGGCAAGCGCAAGGTCGTGAGTTCGATTCCCGGTACCGGAAAAAAAAAAAAATTCTGATATAGTCAAAGTGCTGAAGACTAGTTTTGCTAATGATAGTTAGCATTCTTTACTGAATGTCAGAGATGTACAATAATGAGTTCATACCTTTGGTCATGTTGTAGTCTATATCAAATATCTTTTGACATCAGATTTTTTGCATTGGTAAGTGAGGCTAATATTGTCTGATTGTATCATTATTGCATTGGTTGTCAGTTTGTACCCTACAGTCCTGGCTACCTCAGCTTGAAGTGACTGAAGCCAGATACTTCTTCCCAGCAGCTATACTTTCTTGTCCTGTGCTCCCCTGTGGCAACGTAATCATAACCCTTATCTATCAAAAACCAAATCTCAACACTATGCCATTAAACTTGAAATTAGTTGTAGAAATACCAGCCTTGAAAGTCTAGAACATGTGATCCAACTTGGTAGCCATAGCCACATATGACTGTTGAGCACTTTTGAGATATGACTGATATCCTCTATATGTAAAATACATGATGGTTACAAAGATTTAGTACAAAAAGAAATGTATCTCAATAGTTTTTATATTAATTACATGCTGACATATTTTGGATATATTGAGTTAAATAAAAATATTAAAGTTATTTTACCGGTTTTCATTGTTTTAATGTAACTATACTAAAGTTTTTAAATTACATATGTGGCTTACATTAAATTTCTTTTGGCTAGTGCTGGTATAGAAGAGATTGGCAAACTGTAAGGCTCACTTCAAATCCAACCTGCTACCTGTTTTTATAATTAAATTTTTATTAGAACACAGACATACTTCTCTGTCTCATATATGGTTTTTTCAAGGTGCAAGAGCAGTACTGGATACCTGAGTGACAGACTATATGATCAACAAAGCCCAAATTATTTTGTGAGTTTGCTGACCCCTGAGCTATAGCACAATGGTATAATCTCTGCTTTACCGGAAGAAAGCTTTTCATAAAGAAAATTTTTTGTAGCAGTGTTTTATAACTAAAGTATATTATGTATTCTGTAATTTTTATCATCTACCTGTTTTTTACAACTCTTACCTATATTTTATGACTTTAATACAACTCAGTATTTCATCATCTCTGATATTAAAAACCAAACACATTTTGTTTCAAATAAAGTGCATTATTAAATAATGCTGTTACGAAAAGTATTGTTTTCCTACCAACAGTCTTAGAGTGTCCATGTTAGCAGTCTGACACCCTTTCAGTGCTGTGGGCACACATTAGATGAGACGATCATGCCATCTGCTTATGTCACCATGGTGCGAGATGACCACAGTAACTAATCCACTTATCTGCGGTGACTTGACTTGAGTAATCCAGGATATAAAGAAAAGAATCTTAGATACACTCTTTATAAAAATAAATAGCATGTGTGACTCTAAAGCCAAATTCATGGATGGAGAGGGGGTTATAGTTGGCTTTGAAGTAGAGCCGTTGATTAAACTGGCAGAGCTAAGAAAAAGTCACAGTATTCTCCTACAAGATTTCTTCCAGATCAGTCAGTAAAGATGTAAAATGAGAACATATTTGGCCCTGTAAATTCTTAGAGATGTTTCTGTTTTTAATTGATGCCATACGATAGGCTTGCTTAAGTAATATGTTTTGGTATATATCTCAGAATCCAAATGAGGATAAAATGCTTAAACCATGTACAGAACCCTACATAGGTAGCAAAACCCAGTTTGCCTACTGGGTTGGGGGATTATGGACCTCATTGTTTTGTGAGTGCATTAATCTACTGAATCCAGTTTTATCATTTGAACCATGAAGTGTCTATAAAACTGTGACAGCTTTTTTTTACTGTTTCTTCCAGTAATCACTAAATTGTTTGCCTTACAAAAGATGGTAGTAGATCTTTTAATTTAAAAAGCTTAATTTTAGCCATCTAATATAAATTCTGATTGCCATGTGACAAAATTGTCACCTGTTAATCTTTTTGGTTCGTAATTTATTCATATTTACACCAGTTCTGTTACTGACTCCAGATAGTGAAGATCTCATTCTGTTACAATTTGCTAATTAAATATAAAATGGGTACTTCTGTGATAATGCTGAGCTATGTGAAGCCTTTGTTTTGAAAAGATTCTACACATTAGGTAGATGGAATTTTATTTAAACAAATCAAAAAATAATGAATCTTTGGCCATGAGCTCAGACATAACTATTTTCTCTTTCTGATTTTTCAGCTTTGTTAAAAGGAAAAATAAAAAATATTTATAATTGTGTCATTCCACTGGGATCAGTAATAATCTAATATGATTTATAAAATTAGAGATAGAACCAGATCTGGTGGTGCACTCCTGTAATCTCAGCTGCTTGGGAAGCTGAGGCAGAAAGATCACAAGTTTAAACCCAGCATGGACAATTTAGTGAAACCCTGTCTCAAAAGAGTTAAGGATGTAACTCACTTGTAGAGCACCCTGGATTCGATCCCCAAAACTTAAAGAAAATAAAATTAGTAATTTGTCTAGGGTGAAACTCAAGAGTACCTGGGTAGCAGACATGAGGCCCTTTTCATAATAAAGTATGTTATTTTAAATACTAGAAAATTGTCACCTGAAAAGACACAAAATAAAATTTTCAGGTCTTTTATTAGCAACTGTTAGCAGTATTTAAAAGCTCATTGTCACTACAATGCCTATCTCCAAATTTTTTTCTATTTGTCATTTTATTAATTTTAGTATCGACATTTCAGAAATAATGTGGCCGCATTTCACTGAAATAGGCACATCAATCCACACATCTTGCTCTTTTTGTTTATATCTGCAGTCCTATTTAAATTCAGAATATCCAACTACAAAAGGTGTGAGAAAGTTCTATTTCAGGCTTATGAGAAAAAGTACAGCAGAATGTGATTCAAATCTTAAGCTGTCTTTATTTCTGTTCCACTAAAATTTTACAAAAAGTTATACTGAAATAAACAGCTGTAGGAAACGAGTGGTTGCAAGTTCCCCTCACTTTCTAAGCCCCTCTGAGCAGGAAGTGAGAACAGTTGGTGAGGCAGCACCGCCTCCCTGCAGTGATGACACTAGGGTCTATGCAGAGAGCTACCATACAGGGCAAAAACCTACATCTGTGCCTGCCTGGAGCAACCGTGTGTTCAATCTGCAAATGCTGATTAAAGAGACACCAGTGTATTATCTGACAGTTTTAAAGAATTTTTTTGAAATAGCAGAAGAAAGCAGCATGGATCTTCCTAGTGGAAAAGCAGCTACCATGTCTTACCTGAATCAAGGAAGGACAAGCCTGGCATCCAGCCCACCCTGGACAGGCTGCACCCAGGGTGTATATACAGACCATCTGGGAAAAGTAGTGCTTAGAGAAAGTGGAAATGGTCTGTCCCAAACTGTGCAAGGCTCTCACACAGAAGTCACTCTTCTGATCATCTCACCAGGATGTTTCATTGGCAGGACTCTGGTGCAAAGCAGTCCTTATTCTGCAGTGTACCCACAGGCCAGTCCAGATGCCAGCCTGTTCCTGTCATGTGCTGGCCTGCAGCTCTGGGGTGTAGCTTTCTGGTTTTATCAAAAGGCATTGTGATTAGGTAGGAAAATGGCAAAAGTAACAAAAATAAAACCAAATCAATACTTGTGTTTAACCAGAATCTACTGACGTTATCCTTAAAAGATTAAATGAAATGGGAGCTTCGTAACTGTATTTCCTGGTCCGTTGTATTTATAAAACAAAAAAGAATAGTAGGTATGAAAATAAGATACAAATGGCATGGTCTGGAAGTAAAATAAGTCAAAATGCTAAAAAGTAACATTTACCTCCTGTGAGTAGAAGTGCTAGAACTGATGTGTACCTGTACCCATGCCATGTATTAGATACCCTAAGCGTTTCTTAAATTCAAGAGAATACCAAGTGAGATGTGGTGATGCACATATGTAATCCCAGCACTCTGGGAGCCTGAGGCAGGAGGATCACAAGTTCAAGCTCAGCCTGGGCAACCTTCTGATTAGCCAGATCCTTTCTCAAGAAAAGGACTGGGGATGTAATTCCTGAGTTCAGTCCCCAGTACTGCAAAATATAATTCCTGAGTTCAGTCCCCAGTACTGCAAAATATAATTCCTGAGTTCAGTCCCCAGTACTGCAAAATGTAAGAGGAGGAAAGAAGAAACCAAATCTTGCCAACACAGTAATTTGTATTTACATAGCACCTTTTAGCTGATAAACATGTACTGATTGAGTTCTTAATGTCCCTGAGGGAGCTCTTGTGGTGAATCTATCCAATAAAATTCAGTTTGCAGAATTAAAACGTCTAGGACTGGAAAATGTGGCTCAGTGGTGGAGCAGAAACAAGTATGAGGCCCTGGGTTCAACCTGAGCACTGAAGAAAAGAAGACAGAGGGGTGCAGGGGGTGGGAGGGGTGTGTTCCCTTGAAGTAGGGGGTAAAACTTATAACCAGGGAATCTGCTCTTAGTACCAAACCAGATAATCAGACATCTTTTTCATTGATATTTACCAGTATTAACTATAAATTCTGCTTCTATATCTCAGGCCTAAGATATTTCCCCACACTAGCTTCTGTATTACATAGTGATTATAATGTGGTGATCACTGAATTGAAGTACTGAATCTATCAGATACAGTCTCCACATAGCTTTTGGGCTAGTGTAAGTCCTAGCAGCTAAGTCTCAGGCTCGGAGAGTAGCAACCAAACCTAGGAATTCTGATGCATAAGGGGTCCTTCAGGCTAGCCCATCACTGTCCATGAGTGGACTCAGGACAATTTGAGAGGAACACTAACAGTGAAGTCCAGCCCCATACTAGATTAGTCATGACTTAAGGCATGATAAAAATGTTTGAATTTGAGAGTCTTAGAAACACATCCATTTCTGGCTAAAAGTCTTACTTCTTACTACAGAAAAAAACAAAAACTCCAAAGCCTGACAGTACACCTTGGAATCTGTTACCAGGGAAAAGCTGCCTCTGGGATTTTTAGACACCTGGGTATACACCTGTTGTGCAGGGGATGACATTAGAACAGTCCAAGGAAAGAACCTGGGGGACCAGCCAAGGCCACTGATTTTTGGACTAAAACAGCTAACATTTAGGAATCTTCAAATTTGGCAAAAAGCTTGTGTGCTAAAGCAGCATCATCTGCTTTAGTTGAATAGCTTAACTATTCGTATCCTCTTTCAAAAATATACAATTACAAGTCATTCCAGCCATGAAAATGAAAAAGTGTAGGTGGTAACCATGGTAATGAAAAAAGTACAGGCAAGTAGAGGTAAGAAGAATTGTAGGTGTTAAGGAAGAAAATGAAACAAAATTGATCATGTTTAAATACTTTGCTAACTTTCACTTCATGTAAAAGAGCCCTTAATTGTGTACCTATGCTAACCTGCCTATAAATTTCACTATTTTAAACCACTTCAAATCTAGCGAATTCAAAGTTGATCACAAGAAGGGAAAACTACTAATAGTATTGCAAAATGCTTTTTCTAAAGTCTCTCACAGGAAAGGAGCCATATATTGACGAATAGTTTAAAGGAAGAGAGGAGGAATGTGGTAGCCTCAGTTCCTATGCAACTCTGGAATGATTTGTAAGCCCTGAGCAAGATGATCCCGAGGACTTAGCATAGGTTCCCTAAGAACCAATGTGCCAAACCAGAGGCAGATGAATGCCACAGATCCACCCTACATGAGTCATACACAAGGAATATATAAAATAATACAATGAGCTGCAAGCACAAAGTATTAGGATTTCCACTCATAGTTACTCCAGTTAAATTGTATTCTATGTATACAGAAAGAGAAAAAAATTACTGCCTGATAAAAATTTGGAGATCACTGCTTTTTTATCAAAATACTCAAAAGTGGGCCTTTGTGGACAAGATGAAGAAATAGGAATTGCATGCAAGTTTTGTTGGAAAACATATGTAATAGGTCATACTATCTTTAACTAGATACATATTCCTGTAATAGAATGCTTGGTATTGTAAAGACCTCATTTTCTCCAAATGTTTCTCCCATAAATTCTTTTTTGGAACCTGGAAAATGATTGTACAGCTTAACTGATTGAAGAAATAAGCAAAATCATTGAGGTATCTGTTGAGTTAAAAAAAAGTATAATGAAGTCCCAATTGCTCTCCCAAATAATTCAACAGCATTCTATGAAGAAACAGTAATTAAAAACATGTGAAACTGTTGTAAGACTAGTTTTTTAAAATCATTTAAACATAATGGTTTATAAACAGGCCATATATATATGCAGGAAATTAGTATCTGATACAGGTAATTCAAAGCAGTAGGATAAGGATGATGACATATCCAGTTAGAAAAGTATTGTGTCAGACTGAAAAAAGATAAAATATTTTCAAGTTCTAGAATATAAACTAAAAAATATTTAGTTTTGAGGAAGCCCAGTGGAAAAACCTAGAAGCTATAAAGGAAAGATAATAGATTTGACAATATAAAAGTGAAAAATCCCTGCATAATAAAAGACACCAAAATAGATAAACAATAATGAGCCTATCTGCAACATATATGACAAAGGTTAATACATTCTCGTAACCTATAAATAACCCCTTTTTTATCAGGATTAAATTTCAAAGAACATGGAAAGATAAATCACAGAAAAATAAATACAAAGCCAATAAACTCCTGATACCGTTGCCTCCATCTCATTAGTAAAGAAGAACATATACTGATACACTGTTTGTCATCTAAGATTGGTAAAGGTTAAAGAAATTTATTGTTGGTAAAGGCATAGAGAAATAAGCATTGTAGTATACATTACTGGTAATTTTAAGTTAAAGTAATAGAATTTCTAACCTTTTTGAATGCAGTTTGCCAATGTTTATCACAATTTAGAATGAGTTCCAGCAATTCTATTTTTAGAAACATTTTCTAAAGAGTTACATATATATATAAATGTCCTTATATTTTTATATTATGCTTAAAATGACATAAAGTCAACCTAATGTCCAATTAGGTAGGAAATAAATAACTTACCCATATGGGTGATTGTTATTGTACTGGTTAACTACATATTATTATTATTGTGTAACAGAATTACCCCAAAATTTAGTGGCTTATGACAATGAACATTTATTAGCTTCATAGTTTCTATATGGCAGATACTTAGAATTAACATCGATAGGCAGTTCTGACTCATCATCCCTCTTGACATGAGCTAAAGGCTGACGTGGAATTCGCCAATCTGCCTCCAAGATGGCTCACTCCATGACTGACAAGGGGTTGGCTAGAAGCCAGGTGGTGCCCACACAGCCCTCTCCACTGGCTACTGAAGTGTCTTCACGGTATGGTAGTTGGCATCCTCCCTGTGAGCCATCTAGGAAAACCTGAAGCTAATTTTTTTTTCTTGAGACAGGATCTTGCTATGTAGGGCAGGCCAGCCTTGAAGTCATGGTGATCCTCCTGCCTCAGTCTCCCAAGTGCTGGGACTACAGGCACGCGCCATCATGCCTGGCAAAAATCTTAATTTTTAATGAGTTTGAAGTGTTTGCAAACATAGAAATGTCTAATAGGCGGTAGCTATATGAGACCTAGCAGTCAGGAGATGTGTTTGGATGTATAATCTTATGACTTAGAGTATCAGTGAAAATGAAAGCCATGGGCAAATAATCACTGATTTTTTAAGAGGAAGAGGTGCTGCAAGAGATTGAAAAGGAATGCCAGAAATGTAAATGAAAAACTGCCTGGGCAGTGCAGTCACAGAAGGCAAGAAAGATCTGGAGTGCCATACTGAATCAAGCGATTACAAATCAAACACTGTGTATCAAATAGGAAAAAAGCTAATAAAATAAGAGCTCTCACCCATGGTGCCAAGGCAAGATACTTCTATAGGATGGATGTGATGAATGGCATTAATGTCTTCTGGTGCAGTGCTTATTAAAGTGTGATGTGCATACAGTCATCTAGGAATCATATTAAGCTGCAGCTTCTGCCTATATAGGTCTTGTCTAAAACCTGAGAGTGTGCCCTTCTAAGGTCCCATGCGATGCCTGTGTGGCTGGCTAGTCTGCAAGCCACATGTGTTTCTGCTGTAGTTCTCAAATCTTACTGAATAATCACCTGGAGGTTTTCACACAGATGAGCGGGCTGCCACCCCCACAGATTCTACTTCAGTAGGTCTGGGTAGGACCTGATCGTGTGCATTTCTTACAAGCTCCCAGGGGATGGTGCCTGTCGTGGGCCAGGTCCCCAGACCCCAGCTCAACTGCTGACTCCAGCACAGAAATAGCCAGGGAGCCTGTCTGGGCTTCCAAATATATTGCAGACAAGAATATTCCTGCACATCACTGCAGTCATGTCCATTACCACAGCTTTACGGTTGGTTTCTCCCTGACTCCATGCTTACAAGGCCAGAAGGCCAGGACCTGTATTTATTATCCATTACTTCCACAGCTAGTTTCACACCTTAGATTCATTCTTAATTAGTTTATTCATTCCCAAGGCTCTCAGCAGTGAGTGCCTACTTCGTATAAAGTCCCAAAGCTTTATCTGGCTTAGTATAGCCATTTCATGATATTAAAGCAAGCAGCAGCTTACGAGTACTATTTCTTTTACTCAAGGGATGCATGTTTCACCACAGTCACATTTTTCCCCAGAGTGAGACAATTTAAGGAAACCAGCCCCATTCAATAAAGAGGAAAAATCCTATCTGAGGAATAAATTCACGTATGTATTTATTAAGTATGCAGATGTTTAATGTAAGGCATCTTAAGTCCATACTAGAAAACACCAATAACCATGACGCAACATGGTGAATATCATCTGAAAAAAAGACTGGCATTGGCATTAAAGCTAACCCAGCAGATACCTCAGTCCAGTAGCACAGAATGTGCTTGTTATTAAGAGCAGCAGACACACAAAGGTGCAGAAAAATATCAGCAGGCAGGAGTGACTAGGAAAAACTTCCTAGATGGAATAATTTCATGCCTTTTCACAGGTATTATATATAATATATAGTGTGTACAACATATGTAACAAAGTTTATACTATATAATACAGATTACATCTAAATATACTGTTTAGATACTGTGTATTAATGTATGTATTGTATATTATAGACATTTGTATGTACTATATTGTTATGCAAAATGTATACATCGCACATATAATGTACATGTATCATATGTATTAAATAAATAATTGTGTGTTAAGTTTTTCACTGTTAAAAACATTAGGTATAAAGCACAATATGTACCCTCAAAAAAGGCTTATAATCTAGTTTGAAGACAGAAGAGCACAGGAAATTCAACACTAGTGCATATTTTGGAAGGAAAAAACTAGCAAGAAAACAGAGCCAGGGGCACGAACACTAGAAGAGGGTGTCTGGGGACGCAGAAGTGCTAATCCTTCAAAGCACTTATCAGTGGAAACTAGGGGTTGTGGGAAGGGAGATGATGTCAAGACCCGGGGAGCAGCTGCTTGGTCCTTCGTACCTTCCCTTCCGGGACCTTTCACATCCAGCAGTAAAGAGCAGAGGGTACAGGAGGGGATCGGCAGGAAAAGGAAGGGCTTTTTTTGTTTGGTTTTGTGCTTTTTGTTTTTGTTCTTTGCATGGAAGTCTCGCTGTGTGGCCCAGGCTAGTGCTGAAGTCACTATGCAGCAGGCTGAGCTCGAACTCGTGGGGATCCTCCTACCTCAGCCTTGCGAGTGCTGAGATCACAGGCGTGTGCCACCACCCCCGGCAGCGAGAGTTTTTAAACAGCGCACACCGCAGCCGCAGGCCTTCCTTCAGGGGTCCCCAGGCCCGCCTGGCTCTCAAGCCCGGGGCCGCAGTGAAGCCGCTGTTCCCGACCGACCGACTGGAACGACTCCTCCTCCGCGCAGCCGGGCCCCTCCTCCCCGAACCACAGCCCTCGTCCTGGCTTGGGGCTACCCGCATGGCCTTTTGTAGGTGAAGGCGGACTCCGTGACACACTGACCGCGGAAACCGCACGTACGCTCTGAAATTGCCAGCAACCCGAGCGGGCCCGAAGACCGGAAACACACTACTTCCTTCCGGTCGGCGCCGCACGAGACGGGGCGGAGCAGCGCGAAAGGGGGCGGAGGCTCGTGTTGACTGACAGCTCCATAAACCTATGGGTGCAGCCGCGGCGGTCCGGCCTCCTCGGCGCGCCCCTTCATGGGGCTGTAGACGCCCCCTAAGCCCCCCATCGCAAGGTGTTGCACAAAGCTCCGCTGCTGCCTGGTCCTTCCTTTCCCCGCCGCGCTGCGGACCGCGTGCGGCCCCGCCCCCGCGGCCTCAACGCCGCCTCGCCCGGCTGGCCTTTCCCCGCCCGGAGCCGAGCGTGAGGACTGCTGAGGCCGCAGGTCTGTGGCTGCGTGTCGGGCAGCGAGGGAAGCGCGGGCGCCAGGTCCCCGAGGTCCCGCGGACCGCGCGGACGCCGGCTGCGTCCTGCCGAGAGGCGACCGCCGACTGCTCCTCGGGCCGCCCCGCCCCGTCCTGCCCCGCCCCGCCCCTCCCCGTCGCGTCGCCCTGTCCGGGAGGCGCGGCCGCGGCCCCCCACGGCGTTCGTAGGGAACCTAGCGCGCGGGAAGCGGGCCGGGCTGGAACTCGGGAGTGGGCAACTTTGCGGAGCGCCCTCTCCGCAGCCGGCTGCGCGGGCGAGGGAGGGCGTAGGCTCGGACCTCCGCGGCCGCCGCGCGGTCCTGGCGAACGAATGAATGGCCAGTGTCCGAGCTTCTGCGCCTGCCCTCCTCTCCACCGGCGCCCAAATGAGGCGGGGTGGCGGGGTGCGCGGCTCAGAAGAGCGGAGCTGGGTGCCCCGCCGCGCCTGGGGAGCGCACTACTGTACTAGACAGCCTCATTAATAAAGGATCGCCTGCAGGTCCCTTTGCAGATGTGTCAGCTGGTATTTCTTTCCACTCGCCGGAGGAACTTTTGTTTCAAAGTTCGTGAGACTACTGCAATCTAGATTTACTAAATTTACACTTTAAGTATTTGCTGGCTTCTGTTTTAACCTGTTAGAATTTATGGATGGTGGGGTCTTCAGGGCATAGCCTTGGGATCCTTAGGCCTTTTGGGGGATAAGCTCATCTCTGGCTGGACCACTTTGCTAACGCTGCTTCTTCCCTTCACTGCTACAGTTTCTCCGTCTCCAGTGCTTTTGAAGGCACAGCATTTAAAACTTTTCAGCCCTCAAGTCTTTTTCTTCTCACAATTCTTTCAGTGATTGAATGAATAAACAAATTGTATGGTGTAGGTTGGTTCTCTTCTACAGAGCACGTTGTTTAGGGATTAATAAGCTGTCGAAGCAATCATGCCAGGCTACTGATCATATTTAATAAATAATTAGTAAAATGCTACTCTGTTCAGAGGAGTGAGGCAAGATGTTCCGGGGGACAGAATTAGCTTACTCACTGCCACCACACCCCCGCCTCCCACTTGCAGCTTCCAAACTAGGCGCTGCACCCTGCCTGTACTCCCACTATTAACTCCCTGGGATAGCAGCTGCCCTGATTGGCATACACCCCCCGCTGTCATCACCACCCAGGCATAAAGCTTGCAGTGTGAATTGCTTTAAAGAACATAGGTGTTAAAATTCAGATACCTGAACGAAGACAGTGTATCAGTGCTTCAAAATCTGTCAACAAATTTACTACTGAATCCCTCCCACGTGGTCAGTTCCCTGGAAGATTTAGCTTCGGCATAGGGAACTGTAGAAAATAATATAACACTGTAATTATCCAGCAAGTTGCATGATAAGTGTTATGGCTCATGTGAGGAGACGGTCAGCAGGGGTTGGAGCTTCCAAGACCACTTCCTCTAAAGGAGATGGGGGCTTGTCTGTTCAGCTCACCTATCTGGCAGTGCCTGCTGGAAAACAGGTGCTTCAAAAATACGATTGAGTTAAATGTTTCTGTTGTATCTTGAGTATACTTTGACTGGTTAAAGATTTGGATGGGAAAAATAAGAGGGGCTGCTAAGCAGGGGACAGCAGCCCAAGTGAAGTCACTTAACCACAATTGAGCAGAGGCTGTATTGTGGGGAGGATGCTGCGGTATAGCTGGGGCCGTTTATTGTATTTCTGTGTTGTTTGTAGGAGTGATTTGAAGAAAAATGTATGTGAATCTTTGACATCATGATGTACATACGGCAAAGAAAAGAGATAAAAACCACCGAGGTTTCTGAGGACTTTCCAGCACAAGAAGAAAATGGGAAGCTGGAAAATAAATTACCATCTGGTAGGTGATTTAAACTGAAGCAGGATTTGGGATTGCTTTTATCTTTGCTTGATAAATTATCACTCTCCAATAGGGTAAAAATTGCGTGAGACTTAACAGTTGAGGAAACTTGTTCTAGCACTCTGATATTCTGATTGCATTTGGATTATTTTGGTTTCACGGTTTTAATTAGATAAAAGAGCTTTGATTAGAACCCTCTGTCAGTTTTTTGTTCATTAACTTAAGGTTATGCTAATCTGATCCTTCCACTCTCTACTATAATACTTTTCTTCACCATTCATATTTTAGTTTAATTTTTCTGGCTTATATTTGTTAATAACACTAGACAGCCTTACTTTGGGTTGCTTTTACTAAAGAATTGACATATAAATCACAATTTTTGTATTCTTTGTTTTCAGTCAAATCACTGAAATTTTTTCCTTTGGTTTTTTGTGGAAGTGGGGCAGGAAAAATTATTAGAACTTGGTAAATTGTTTATATAATGCATAAAGACTTGCTAAGTGGTACATCAGATGGCATTATTTGTCAACTTCATGCTTTGTGAATTGCTTTCCTAAGAATGGTCAAGATCTTAAAAATAAGCTTGAAAAATTCCATGCTTATCAGCCGTTTTGGATATCTGACAGAGTTTACAGTCTTTACAGACATTCTAATTATTACCAGCCATAACTAATAAAATAATTTGAGGATGCAGTTTAATAAAATAAAAGAAATCTGTTTTGGAAAGTTATGCCACTCAACTCAGCTATTAACAATTAATGCATTTTTTTTAAGAGAAAAAAATAGGCGCCAGGGATATAGCTCAGCAGCACAAGTGCCTGCCTGGCAAGTGCAAGGTCCTGAGTTCAATTCCTGGTGCAAAAAAAAGACAGAGATAAAAAATAAAATTTCAAAACGAGATAATAGAAGAGTAACAATGGTTAGTACTTTCCACATTGTTATCTTTAGTTACTTAGAATACAAGATATAGGCATTTAATTGTCTAAACAGTATTAACACAAACATTTCTTTTCAATGAACCAGGAGAAATTAGTATAACTATCTTAACTATTTTGTGTGTGTGTGTGTATACATATATATATAATATATATATGTATATATATTTTTGCTTTTCCCTTCCTTCTTTTCTTCTTTCCCTCATCCCAGTTTCTCTTTCCTCTTGAACGGTTTCTTCCTATTTTGCAGTATCACTTGTACATTTTGGATTTTATTTACTTTTTCAGCTTCTCACCCTAGGGGGACAATACGATGTTTGCACGGGTCACTCTGGTTTATTTCATTTATGAGTATGGTCTTGAGTTACATCCATTTACCTATAAAAATCTCGAGTTAATCCTTCTTTATAGCTAAGTAGAACTCCATTGTTTAAAAAGACTGCATCTTTTTTTGTCTGTTCCTCAGTTGATGGGCATTTGGGTTGTTTCCAAGATTTAGCTGTTACAAATTGTGCTGCTGTAAACATGGTTGCATATATATCACTGTGGTATGATGTTTTCTGTTCTTCTGGGAAGATACCGAGAAGGGGAATAGCTGGGTCAAATGAGACCTCCAATGCTAGTTTTTTTGAGGAATCTCCACACTGATTGCCACAGTGGTTGCACCAGTCTGCACTCCCACCAACGGTGGAAAAGAGTTCCTTTTTCCCCACAACCCTTTCAGCGTTTGTTATTGGTCGATTTCTTAATGATAGTCATTCTTTCCAGGGTGACGTGGAATCTCAGTGTTGTTCTAATTTGCATCTCTTGAATGACCAGTGATGTTGAACATTTTTTCATATATTTATTGGCTGTTTTTATTTCTTCATCTGAGAAGTATGTATTCATATCAGATGCCCATTTTGGATTGGGTCTTTAAATTTGGTAGGTTTGATTTATTTTTGGAGGTTCTTTATATGTTCTTGATAGTAACCCTTTGTCTGAGGAACAGCTGGCAAACACTTTTTCCCACATTGTGGGTTGTCTCTTCCCTCTGTTGGTGGTTTCCTTTGCTGTGCAAAAGCTTTTTAGTAAGATGAGATCCCAGTTGTTGATCCTTTGTGATAGTTCCTTTGCAGTCAGTGTTTTTTTCATAAAGTCTTTATTAGCAACTAATGCATTTTAGACATAGTAGTTTCTGAATATAATACCAATTCAAGTTTGTTTCTTTTAAATGCAGTTATAACTAGGGATTATTAATTTTACCAAAACAGCACTTATCATATCAGAAAAAGACCTGAAAACTAAAGAAAATTGAAAAACAAGCAAAAAAATACTCCCTTGAATATCCATCCTAAGACTGGAACAGATGACACTGTTCCTCTTGCTGTTTCAGTTTCATTCTCTGAACCTGTGTACTACCCCCTACCCCAGCATTCATATGTAGTTGTACAAAATTGAGATTCATGTGTTGGCTGGTAAGTGGCTATTTTTCTCTTACGTTATGAACATAAGCCAGTTGATCCACGTTAAAAAATACTGTTATTACCCAACTCTGGGGGGCCCAACAGACCAGGCTCACCACCCTTCCCAAAATGCCAGTCAAGGAGACCAGCAGTGATGAAGGGCAGGAAAGAGCCATAATCAGTATAGCCGCGCTAGCAAGTACAGATAGAGGCTCAAGATTGGCTTAGAGGGGCTAATAGAAGTTTGGGGCTTTTATAGAAAGAAAGGAACAAAAACAAGGGCTGGGGGTTTGCAGGACTACAGGACTTCGCTCACTGTTTAAGCTGTCCTGGGCAAGTCCTGGTCTGGTTGATGGTCTCTCAGGTTCTCTGAAATCCTGGGAGAGACAGTATTGCTGTAGGGGGCGGTTCACTTTGCCTCCTGGGATGACAGCTCCTGCTTTTTCAGCCCCCTCATTTCCTGTCCAGTGGTGACTGCTCCTGCTTACGGGCTGGCCTCATTGTGGGGTGGTCTGTAAGGCTATACTTTTACTGGAATCTGAAGTGGCTGCAAGTTTAGGACAGTGACTCTTTGAGTCTTGCAGGCACTGCTCCAGGGTGTCTGGAACTGTGTGTTGTAACAGCTGGCAATTAAATGTCCCTGAAAATCCTGAAAATTACTTTAATTACTCTTATGTTGGTGACCTTACTTTTGAAGAGAAATGAGGTAGGCTTGGTAAACTGAAGGTTAATACGCCTTGTAATATATTCCCTGAGTGATTAGCATGCCTCTGTGCCAACAGGAGCAGGGATCTGTCCCTTAGTTTTAAGGTGGTAAAGCAGACAAATAAAATGAACACCAAGATGCCAAGCTTAATCCTGCTTTTAGTTACCCATTGAGAATCTGTAGACTTTGCCTGTAAGCCCCTGTTCCATTGTTAGTATATAATATTACATGGTGTGCAGTAGCGTAATTAAACTAATTCCTCGTGTAATGCCAAAATGGTTTTTTAACCTTCTAAAACAAATAGAATTGTGATAAATATTCCTGTGGCCAAATGTTTATTTGAAACTTTAATTATTTCCTTAGGTTATATGCCTAGACATGGAACAATCAAACGGTATGCTCATTTTGATGGTTTTTATTCCTGTTCCCAGGTTGAATTTCAGAGAGATCTCAACTTACTCTTCTCCCACCAGGATTTAAAGATGTCTAATACCCTTTCTAAAATAGAGTACTAGTGTTTTTTAAGCTATCAAATTGGCCAGGATTTTAAAATTACAGCTCATTGTTTTGATTTGCATTTTTCACACTAGTGAATTTGAGTGGATTTGAATGTTGTTTCTTCTGTTACATTTATTGATCATTTTTTTCTTTTGTGCATTGCCTGTTTATGCCCTTAATCTGTTTCCGACTAGAGTACTCACCTGTTTGTTATCTTGAAAGTATCCTATATTAAAAATATTTAAGCTCTCTTACTTACACTGTAAATACTTTTCTTACCTTATATATCCTTTTAGTTAATATGTATTTTTCGTATGGTTTTTTTTAAATAATCAAAGTTTTGGTAACTATTAATGAATAAGCCACAAATTATGCAGGAGTCATCTAAAAGATTGTTCACACCTTAGACCTATAGCCCATTTATTCCTCTAGGTAGCAAACTTCATAGAGTCTGGTTGTTCATTGATGGCTGGATATTAAACGTGAATAAGACAATGCATTTGTCCTTGAGGAGCTCACATTCTAATTGGCAGAATGAACAAATGAAGGGTTAGGGACATTGGAGTAAAAGCTAATAAGAGCTAAAAACAAGGTGGGTATAGTGGCACTTACCTGTAGTCCCAGTTACTCGAGAGGCTGAGACGGGAGGATTGCTTGAGCCCAGGGGTTCATGACCATTCTGGGCAACATAGCAAGATCCACTCTCCACAAAAAGTAAGAGAGAAGCTGGGCCTGGTGGTACATGCCTGTAATTCTAGCACCCTGGAGGCTAAGGCAGGAGGATTGCAAGTTTGAACCCAGATCAGGTAATTTAGCAACTTGGTGAGACTGCAACTCAAAATAAGAAACAAAAAAAGGCGAATGTATAGCTCAGTGTGAGGTCCTGGGTTCAATCACCAGTATGAAGTGGAGGGGAGAAGGAGAAGGAGAGAGAGGGAGAGGGAGAGGAAGAGAGAGAGAGAAAAGCTGTCTACTGGGGGACAGGGAACGCTGCAGGCAGCTGAAACTCATTTTACCTGATAGCCTGAAATAGAATTATGAAATCCTAAAATTTTCACTGAGTTATTTATGTTTCCCTTCTCTGAAAGGTTGTACCAACAGAAGATTTTGGAAGATCCTGTCATTTACAGTTGGTGGAACTACTGCCCTTGGTATTGGACTTCTTACATCAGTCTACCTTGCCACCTTACATGAAAATGACTTATGGTTTTCCAACATTAAGGTATGAGGTTTACATGATGATGGTATGATGTATTCATTGGCATCTCCTGTAGCCATGCAGATGAATCAGAACACCACAGTCTTGCCATAACAAATACAATCTCTGGAAAGATTTGACTCTAGAATAAAAAGCTTGTGTTTATTATTTTTAAATAACGTGAGAATTTTTGATCAGGTTTTCATTAACCTGAAAACTCTAGAATTTTTCAAAATATGGACCATGAGATTGGTGCTGTAGGTCATAAGTAATGTTTTTCTTAATGAAATCAAATAGAAGAGAATGCTATCACATATAGTTGAGAATTGTTTTGTGAACTTACCATTTTGGTTATGTATGTGGTGCAAATTGAGTCATAGTAGAAAATGAAGTGTTACTTCGTTTTGTTTTTCTGTTGGTTGCAAGAGGGAAAAAGGAAGAAAGAAAATTGAAAGCCATTGTTCTAACCTATGGAGTCTCAGCCAGGCTCCACAGATGGACTTCAGCATGCTCTTATCTTTCTAGCACTATTTGCAGTTGATCTTTTGAGGTGGGGAAGTAATACTTCCTTTGGAGAAAGGAGCCAGAATTTTTTCTGATTTTCAAAAGGATCTGTGACTGTTTTGGTTTTTTTTTTTCTTTCAACATTTCTCAAACTTATTTTGGCAGTGTATTCAGAAACAAGCTTATATACATTGCCAATGTTTTTGATCCAAGTATATTTTGGTTTTGATCCAGTATACTGAGATCTTCGATCTTACTATCCATGGCTTCTAATCACTAATTGCCTGCAAAGGTAAATACTTGCCTTTAAATCTGAAGACATCATATTGAAGAGAATTGATCTAAATGCACTTCCCAGGCCAGGCATGGTAGCGTATGTCTATAGTCCCAGCACTTGGGAGACTGAGGCAGAAGGATTGCCTCGAGTTCAAGTCCAGCTTGGCCTACAGAGTGAGTCCAGGCCAGCCTGAATTACATAGCAAGACCCTATCTCAAGAAGACAAAGGCACTTCCCAGAGAGAGGTTTTGTTTTGTTTTTTTATGATACTAGGGGTTAAACACCACCCTGCCCTGAATCTCCAGCCTCCCTCCCTCCCTTCCTTCCTTGAGACAGTCTCACTAGGTCACCCAGGTTGGGCTTGAACTTGTGATCCTCCTCCTTCTGCGTCTCAGAGTGCTTGGATTACAGGCCTGCACTACTCCCAAAGAGTTTTCTAAAACATTTTGAGGTTTAGTCCAATTATGAGAATGAGTCCCCAGATGAGACTATTTTGAATGGCAAATCTAAATAACTTCTATGATGCTTATTTTTAAAACCTGACATATTACTTCATGAGTGCAGCACATATCTGCATAGATGTCTTTATACGCATTATTGTGGTAACAAAGAATAACTCTTATCCTTCAGGAACATTTGGTGGGTTTTTATGCCAAGAAAAATTTTACTCATCTGTTTTTACAATGGAGCACTTATAAATAGATTCCCTAGAATTAAGCAGTGTATGCTTATTTATTAACGTATTTTGAATAAAGGCTGAAATATCCCAGTGTGGGCATCTAGCTAAAATTAAATGTTAGTAACAGTGTAGCAAGGAGAAGTGTTGAAAGCGATCATCTAACTTAATTATAAACTGTAATTTTAGCTCTCTGATTTAAAGCTTATAAGTAGCCTTTCTAATATCCTTAAATAGGAATATGTCATCATCAAAAACCTAAACGTCCTTGAATTTTTTCTTTTTTTTTTTTTTACTTTCCCTAGATTAAGAAGATCATTATACTTCTACCCAGTATTTATTGAGTACCTGTTGTTTAGGTAACATTAAATTAAACTCTCTGGGGGATATGGAAGGAATAACAAAGCCTTCTGAGTTTGCCAGCATATTTTCCAGTATAACAAATGAATTCAGAAAATATATATTAAGCGGCAGACCAGCAGAATACCAGCAGGCACTGTGTTCATGGTAGCAAATCCACTAAATAAGAAATGCTCTGTTCTCAGGAAGCTTACAGAGAAGATACAGACAGGTATTCAGACATCTCTGTGACGTCAGAGTCAGCTCAGGGATGAGGTGAGACAGAGTACTGTGGGAGTAACAGGAGGGGAACCTGGCCTGATTGGGAGCGATCAGGGAAGGTTTTCTAGAGGAAGCCATGGTTTCTAGAGAAAGCCATGGCTGAGGCCTGCAGGATGAGTTAATGAGACACACTAGGGAAGAGAGGTGAGCATCATAGGAGAGGGATGCATACTGGAAATTCAAAGAACAAGGGAGCCTGGGACATTGAATGTATCAATACCAGTGCAGGAGAATAGATAGGGAGAAGGAAGGGTCTCAGAATGGAAACAGGCCAGATTGTGAAGGACCTGTGCTCCATGTCTCAGAGTCAGAGCTCTCTGTGAATACAGTACGGAGCCCTGTTTTCCATGAGGCAGTGTTTGTCTTTGAAAAAGATGAGTCAGAGCCGGGGATGTAGCTCAGCGGCACAGCACCTGCCTGGCAAGCACAAGGCCCTGAGTTCGATTCCCAGTACAAAAAAAAAAAAAAAGATGGTTCAGGCTGTAGTGTGGGGAACAGATTTGAGGCTGGCAAAGCTAAAGACAGAAAACTGCTGCAGTAGCTCTCAGTTCAGTAGACTCCGTAAGATCTGAAGATCCAACTAAGGTATCTAATACATGATTCTTTTCTGTGTGCCAGACACTCTTGTAAGCCCTGGGAATATGGCACTGAATATGATAATGAAATTTTATTCTGATGAGGAGGAAAAAAGTCAGAAGCAAAACAAAGCTTTGGTGAAAGTCAAACAGGATGACGGACATAGTCATTAGAAAGCCGCTAGGAATTAGAGAGCAAAGCAGAGTACTTCAAGGACAAGCCATGTAAACCAAGGCCTAAATGCTAAGAAGGAGCCAGCCAAGCTAGGATCTATGAGGTCAGAGCACAAGGAACAGCAAACCCAAAGGCTCTGAGGTAGGACTGAACTTGGGACGTTGAGAATGGGAGCGAAAGCACATGTGGCCAGAATTTTATGAGCAGTGAAAAGAGTGGTACAAGAGTGGGAAAGAGCAGATCATATAGGGCCTCATATGCTGGAAGGAACCGGAGAGAAGTGAACAGAGTTGGAAGTTTATAGGAAGCAGCCTTGGGAAGATGTACTGATGCCCTGTTTGCGTGGATGGTGAATGATAGGGAAGGATGAGCAGTGACCACCTGCCTTGTCCCATGTGCTGCTGGGTAGATGGAAGCACATGCCATTCACTGTGACAGTGAAGTTACAGCAGGAGCAGTTCTGGAGGGTGCAGTGACTTTTGACACCAACTGTTCAGGGTTAGATCACAATTCCCAGCTTGAGGGTACAGTTTCCCACAAGGCTGCCTTCGCTTCAGATACCATTTTCAAGTCTGGGGGCTCCTTCACCTCATCCTGGCCACAAATCTGATGTTCCCAGGTTCAGCAGTTCCCTAGAACAACTTGTCACTGGCTAGCGTGGACCTTTGCTTTAGTGACATTGGAAATTAAAACTAAAGCAACAGTATGGATTTACGGGCAAAAGCAGGTAATTAGAAAGTAAGGGAAGGTGATAAGGACTTCAGCTTAGGTAGCTGACAAAGATCAAGCCAGCCCCTTAACAAAGGGGAATGAGTGAAAAGAGAGAAAAGACCCCGGGGCAGATAGCTGGGAGGGGCACACTCTGATGGAGAGGTCTGGCCCATTCCTAAAAGAAGGGAGGCCAGTTTTATGGGGTGTGGTAGTGAGCCGGGGTCTGGTGGATCATCTCAGTCCTGTTTCGTAGCTTCGGAGGACTCCTCATGATTTGAGGGCAGTTTGTTTCCTGTGAGATAATTGTCTCTGAGGCAGTCTCCATCAAGAAAGGCTGTGCTGGAATCCAGGATGACTAGGTTAGGGCATTGGGGATTTCTGGGCATAGCTGAATGTCCTTATAATCTCTTACCCTGCTGTCCTCAGTCTGGAAGGGTGATGAGATAGGCTAGGTAAATTTGAAGCTAATAAACCTTGTTTGGCCAGCTTTTAGGTAGACACTCCCTGAATGACTAAAAGGTCTATATACAGAGCTAAAAAGGACTTAACTCAGCATTTTACACAAGGATGGTCAAGCTTTGACCTATTAGACATCTGTTAAGAGTCACCGTTTTTTAGCAAAAATCACTTTTAGGTCCTTAACTACCTCAGAAGAAAACACGAATCATGGTTTAAAGGAGTAACATGTTAAGGACTCAGGAGTTTGTCCTCTGTCCCTGTGGTGTGAGAAACTCACAGAATTCAGAAAGGACTAAGATTGTGGGTTCGTTACAGCAAAAGGGTGCAAACTAGAACAAACCAAAGGGAGAGGTGTGTAGGGCAGACTCTAGGAGGAAAGGCTGGACTCAAAGCTTCCATTGTCCTTTTCTTGTGGAGTCAGGCTGTTAGGCTCCTGGCATATCACTGTTTGGTGGGATACTATGTGAACTGATGACCCAGGAAGCTCACCTGAGTTACAGGAATCCATTGTTTTACTGTCAGTTATGTAGGCACAATTGACTGAATTGTGGGGGCTGGAGGTTGAACTCACCCTCCAGCCCCCATGCTGAGTCATCTCCTTAGAGACTAGGCTGGAGAACCATCCTGCTTCAGTTGTTAGCACAACTGTCACATGTGCTCTGCACAACCTACTGTGAGTGACAAAGACACTTATAACTCAGAATTTTAAGAATTTAGAGACTACCTCCCAGGAGCTGAGGACAAAAAACACCTAAACATTTTGTTCCTACAGCTTAGAGGTTACCTCCCAGGACCCAGGATAAAAACCACCAAATTCTCTGTTATGCAAGAGGTAAGACAGAAAACGATGAGCTGAGGTTTGGCTGTGTGAGGAAATATTTTCAAAGCAGTCCAAGCAAAGACAGGGAGTAAAGGAAGTTGAATTTGTCACATCAAAGAGTTCATCACTGTTAGAAATGGACATTTTGATGTTACCAGCTTGTAGATTTGTGGGCGAGATTGGTTCAGAAGTGTGTAGAGTGAGAAAAGAAAGAGAACCCAGGCCAGTTTCTGTCTGTGCCTCAGATGCCATCTGGGAAGCCATAAAGCTGGCATATCGTCTAACAGGTGTCTCCCCACCCACCACCCTGTCCCCCAAAAGCTACCATGGAGCTCAGAATATTATTTAGCTTTTTCCCTTTATTCAAGGAGTATTTCATAATACAGAGGATTCCATCACAGAGGCAATCCTCTAATGAATTCCTCTAATCCTCTGATGGATACTCTAAAAGGGCAAAGCCCATGTTCCTACTTCTGTGCTGCCCTTACTGCCTGGCGCGTTATCAGTAACCATTTTTCTCAAGCCTGATGACACCTCTGCATAGGCGTTTAGGTCATTTTTTAATCTAGATTTTTCTAGATCAGCACCATCCGGTAGAACTCTCTGGAATAAAGGAACTGCCCCATATCTGTGCCATCAAGTATAGTAGCCGTGGCTATTGACCATTCAAAGTGTGGCTAGTGTAACATGAGAATTTTTATTTAATTTTAATTAGTTTCAACTTTAAGTTGAAAATGTACATCCATTTTCTGTCAATGAGCAATTGAAAATTATAATCACTAGTGACGAGAGAACCTTACTTAGCCAAAGGAAAAGCTCATTTTCAGAGTAAATATGACTTCGTAAAGTAAGTCCTAAACTTTAGGCAATTTTCGTATTGAGGAATTAGAGAATATTTCAGAGAGGTTAACATTTTCTTTTGTATTTGTGGCTTGGAACTTACTCTTATCAAAAATTGCTAGGCCAGTTTATAATGAAAATACTTTGATCTCATGTTGAATACTTAGAGTTAGTTATAATTATTCAAGGAGTAAAAATACTGCTTATAAAGTAGAAAAGTCATGCAGTGACTTTGTACATTTAAATTACTTTTTAAATATTCATTGAAATGTTAGTATTTGAAAAGTGGGAACCTTCTTTTGAGGGCTTAACTTGAAAATTATTAGAAAAGATACTGATTTTTCAATGTTCATAGAAAATCTGTATGTTATCCTTTGTCAGCATATTTTTTAAATTAAAAGTTACTTTCCTACTGTCTTAACAATTGTGTTTTCTGGAAAATTGGAAGTACTACACCCTTTATTGGATGTCTGCTCTGTACTCAGCACTAATTTATATGCATTTTGTACATATTTTATTTAATCTGGCAGCCTCCAAAGCCCAAACATTTTAGCTCTAAATTGTCCTTTAAATGCAGCCTGTTTTCTCACTGCCCTTTATTATAAACAAAACAAACTAAAAGGGCAAAGCCCATGATTCTACTTGCTGTGCTGCCCTTACCGCCTGGCACATTATCAGTGCCAAGTAAAGAATGGTCTGTTTGGAGTAGCATTGACCTCTGGGGTTGAGGGAAGTGGGGGAGGCAGACAAGGAGGGAGGCCACAGCTGCGGTGAAAGATTGGGCTTTGGGACTGGAGCAGAAGGGTGCAGCTTGGAGAGACAGCCTGCCTCAAGGGAGAGGATGCCCTTAGTACTGGCAAGTGAGGAGCCCCGCAGTGCATTGTAATGATTCATGTTGAGTAGATGCTATAGTAAAAACTATATGGTCTTGATTCCTTTTATTTAATGAATATGTGTCTTCTTGTGGTATGAACTGTATTGTGACTGTGACACAAATTTAAAACCAAGAAGAATACCCAGTATTCACTACTCTTACCAAAAAGTTTTCAGGCCTGAGGAAGTAGCTTAGTGATAAAAAGCTTGCCTAGAATGCATAAGGCCCTGGACTCAGATCTCAGGACCATGAAAATAAAAGTTTTAATTTTTCCCTTCTGTTCCTCAGTCTTCATGCATATGTATTTTACTAATGTAGGACTCCAATATTGATAACTTTTATAACTGGCTTTATCTGCTCTGACATGTTTTCTTTCCCATGTATATTTACATATCGTAACAAAACCTCTGCGTTTATTCTGTAAGCAACTATGGTTATTCATGGGATTATCAAAAAATACAGTGTTTCCTTTGTTTTTTTGAGACAGGGTCTCATTATGCAGTTCAGGCTGGCCTTAAGCTCAGTTTGTAGCCCAGGCTGGCCTCAAACTCACAACGTTCCTCCTGCCTCAGCCTCCCAAGTGCTGGGATTACAGGTGTGTGCCAGCACACCTGGCTTTTTTCTGTGAATATTTAAATTTTAAAACTATTTTACACTAAAAGATACATTATTATTAATTCCCCTTAAAATACTCCCTCTTGTTTTGAATACACTTATCCCATCATTCTTACCACTTTTTCGAGCTGTTCTTGAAGTCATTTTTCATGTTTCTATGAAGTATGATGGAAAAAAATCTGGTGAATGTTGATGCTGAGTGCTGGCCAGTGGACAAGGAGGCTCATAAAAATGTTATGGTTGTGTCCTCATCTTCCCCAAAGTGACAATGACCATGAAAGGTAAACATTTTGATTTCATTCAGGACATCAAGACAGCACAGCACCACAACTAAACACACAAGAAAGGACTTTTAGAGCTGCTTCAGAAAGTGGCGAGAGCAATGGGATGCGTGTGTCTAAAGTGAGAGACGATATTTTGATGGGAGTTATAGCAATGTATCTTTTCCTATACTTTTTAAAACTTAAACACACACTATATTTTTTATCACTGCTGTAATTTAATATTTTTGAAGTTTTTATATTTTTCATTTTACTGTTTCCTTACTGCCCAGTTTTGGCGAGTTAGATTGTTTGTAATTATGTCATTACACTGAAACTTCTTCTCACTTTAAAGTGGTAGTATAAAAATGGTGATTCCTCCTTTTCTTTTTCTTTTTCTTTTTCTTTTTCTTTTTCTTGGAATTAAGTTAGAACAAGGAAAGAAAATGAAGATCGTCAGATTCCATCATTTTTTTTTGTACCAGGTATGAGAACTAGGGCCTCATGCATGCCAAGTATATACCCTACCACTGAGCTACACCCTAGCTCCCACAGTTCATCTGTGGTGAACCTGAGTGCCTGTAAGGTGGAGGGTATCCAAATCTAGTGAAACGCTCAAAGGAGCGTAAAAGATACTGAGAGAAGACGCTCCAGGATGCAGATCTCAGATGGTGCTGGCAAAGTACAGTGCCCACCCCCTTTCTGGTTCCTGGCATGTCCTGAGGGTAAAGCCACCCTGACTGGGAGCATGGACGTGGAAGTGAAGGTAATGGCAGAAGCATTCCTGGATGTATTGGTAGGAAGGAAAAGCAAGCTAGACAGGCTGAAAGGAGTCATCACAGAACAAAGCTGTAAGAGGTGGAATGTAAGAGAATAAGAATAAAAAGACAACTTGTAATTTGACCAATGCTGAAGCTGTCAGTCTCTGTTAACTAATTTGAGGAAAAGACTAAAGACTTACTCTTATAAAGCACCCTGTATCCTAAGAAAAATTTTTCTGCCCTGAGTCAGGCCCCACAGCTCTTCTCTGTGTGAATTTGCTGCAAGCAGCTGGTGTAGTCAGAATTTGCTGCACTCAGAAATGACTAATAATCAGGAAGGAATGAATGCAAGGTCTGTAGAGTGATACTGTTATAAGAAAAGAGAGAAGAGAAAAACAAGAGCAAATGGTTCATGAGGAACGGTCACCAGGAAAATTGTGTAGCAGAGACAAAAGTAAACATATAGAAGTATTTACCACTGGAAGATGAGTTGACAGCAGAGCCCTATAAGAAGAAATATGCCTTCTCAAAGAGGTATAGAAAGATAGCAAAAGGAAATAAAACGTGAGCTGGCACAACTTAGGCAAGATTTAGAATTTTAAAAATATAGCCATAATAGAAATGGCAACCATATTGGATGTGTAACACACAGGAGATCAGAATCTGCAGAATGCATAGAAAGAGGAATGTTGGGTCTTTTTTATAAAAGTAAACAAAATGAAGTGAAATTAGTAAAGATAATTATGTTAGTGAGAAAACTGCAGCCAAGAAAGGTAAAGAACAGCAAACATGGATAATTTGTGTGTCCCAAAAAAGAGAATTAAACCAATGAAACAAAATCTGTGTGTGTGTGTGTGTGTGTGTGTGTGTGTGTGTGTCTTGTGTGCACAGAGAAATAACTCAAGGAAACTTTCCAAAAATAAAAGTAAATTTGAAACTATAGAAATTAAGAGTGTACAGTAGGTCTCAAGGAAAAAAATGGCATAGAAAAATAATTAGCAGTTTGTAGCTCAATGAAATTGTAGGATCTAAATATAAAGAAACCTTTGGGCATTACAGACAGAAAGATTAAGTCCCATTTAAGGAAACAAAGGCCAATCTAACTTCCAGCTTTTCCATAGTCACATGTAATGTTCAGGAACCGTTAATGATCCTACCGAATACTCAGAGTGATTTACACATTTTAACTTAGTCATTTCATCATGTATAAAGGTGCTACTCAAACTTTCCTGTGAATTTATATTTACGAAGGTAACCCCTAGACTAAAAATATAAATCTCCCAAATTCAAAAAGCTCAAACTCACACACAGAAAAGCAAGCAGATAGATCATACAGTGGAATGTGTTTGAAAAAGTACTAAAAAGCCTGACATAAAATATCTTAACTCAAAAAACTTGTCTTTTTAGATTCTATTTTATTTTACAGAAGTTGGAGTTTTGAAGTGGCTTGGGGGAGGCCATCCTAACTCTGCAAGAGTTGGGATTCAAACTCTCTCTCCCTGGTGGGCCCCACAGCTAGAGCTTCTTTGGCTGTGTCGTACTGAACCCTACTCTTAGCACAATCAACTTTGTATGAGAGCTGAAAAACAGCTGACCAGAGGTGGGGACCATACACATTGGACAATTCGAATTTTTCACTGCTCTGTGCATGTCATGTCTGTTTGAAAATAACTGTGAGTATTGATTTTGTCAACTTTATCATTACAAATTTTAGTGGGTAGGCAAAGTTGCATATTTAGAATCAATAAATAGTGAGAGTGGACTGTATGTATTCCACGTGACATTTTAAAAAGAAAACTCAGAGATTAATCTTACTTAGGTGTATGGAAGGAAAAAAAATCCTGTGACTGGAGGAGAGAATCCAGTGTCACATTTAAAATATCATCACTGTGAATAAGACATCTTCCTGCCAGGAATGCAAAGGACATTGTTGGAAAATCTATTAGTGTTTTCAGTGGCATATCAGTACTGCAAAAGATACCAAAAAAAGAATTTGAAAACATTCTATGTTATTTCCTTAGAGCATATATAACTTGAAAAATGAAGAGCTCAGGTAAGCCCACCATATCAACTGAATAAAGGATAAAAACTATGTAGTTATCTCAAATGGCACAAAAAAAATTTGGCAAAATTCAGTACCCCTTCACGTGGATGTATGAAAAGGTATAAAGACACTCCGCCAACTAGGAGTAAAACGGAACTTCAATCTCATGAAGGGTCTTTGCCAAAAATCCCACAAGCTAACATACTGAGTGGTGAAAGACTGAACGCTCCCCCTGAGACAGAAACAAGACAAGGATGCCTACTCTCAAGATCTGTATTCACAGTTTAACTGGAGATTCTAGTTAGGGAATTTAGGCAAGAAAGTAAAGTCATTCACATTAAAAAGGAAAAAGTAAGACTGTTTGTATATGACCTAATCTTTTATTATTTTAAATAAAAGAAAAATGAACAATAAAAACAGTGGTATAAAATTTCAAAACAATATTATAGGAGAGTAACAATGGTTAGTACATCACATATTGTTATCTTGAAAGTAGTTGCTCATACTACAAAATAGAGGCAAGAAAAGTTGGTCAAACAATATAGGCATAAACCTTTCTTTTCAATGAACCAATAGCAATCAGTAGTATAACTATCTGAATTAACTGGTATATATATATTTTTCCTTTTCCCTTCCTTCTTTTCTCCTCTCCCCCATTCCAGTTTCTCTTTTCTTTTGAACAGTTTCTTCCCATTTCACAATATCTAGTGTACATTTTGGGTCTTATTACTCTCTCAGCTTCTTACACTAGGGAGACAATACAGTGTTTATACATGTGAGACTGATTTATTTCACTTATGAGTATGGACTCAAGTTGCATCCATTTCTCTATAAATGTTTCAAGTATATCCTTCTTTATAGCTGAGAAGTACTCCATTACAGAAAAATACCACATTTTTTTGTATATGACATAATCTTATATATAGAATCCCCTAAAAATTTATCAGAACTAATGAATTCAGCAAGATTACAGGATACAAGAGCCATGTACAAAACTTGTGTTTCTACATACCAATAAGGAGCAAAACAAAAAAATGAAATCAAGAGACCAATTCTATGTGTAATAGCAATAAAAAACTGAAATGCTTACAGATAAATTTAACAAAGAAAAACTGAAACGTATACCATGTTGGTGAATTGGAAGGCAGTGTTGTTAATTATTCTTCAAGTTGATACAGACATTCAAAATGATCTCTGTCAAAATCCCAGGTAGACTTTCCACAGAAATTGACACACTGATCTCAAAATTTATATAGAAATTCAGGGGTCCCAGAATAGCCAAAACAATTTTGAAATAGAACAAAGTTGGACTCACACGTCATAATTTCAAAACTTAACTACAAAGCTATATAATAATCAAGATAGTGTGAAGTGGCATGAAGATAGGCACATAGATCAATGGAACAGAATTCAGAGGCCAGAAAAAAGCCCTTGTGTTTATGGTCAGTTGATTTCGCTAAGAGTGTCAAGATAGTTGAGTGGAAAAAGAATAGTCTTTAAACAAATGATGTAGGGACCACTCAATATTTACATGCCAAAGAATAAATCTGGACCCCATCCTCCCACCATATACAAAAATTAGATGAAAATGGGTCACAGACCTAAGTGTCTGAAAGTATAAAACTTTTAGAACCAAACGTAAAAGTTAATCTTCATGGCCTTGGAGTAGGCCAAGACTTATTAGATACAATATCAAAAGCAGTCAGGTGTGACTAAAATAATAAATTGGTCTTCATCAAAGTTAGAATTTTTTGTGCTTCAAAGTACATGATAAAAAAAGTGAAAGGCAACAATTAGGAAGGGAGAGAAAATTTACAACTTACATATCTGATAAGAAACTGGAAGAAATAAAGAACTGTTACAACTTAGCAGTGAAAAGACAGCTTGGTTTTTTATTAAACAGGTACAGGACTTGAATAGACATTTCTCCAAAAGCAATACATTGATGGCCAATAAGCACAGGAAAAGATGCCCACCACCATTGGCTATCAGAGAAAAGCAAAACAAAGTTAACAGTGAGATTCTATTTCACCCCCACAGTACAGTTGTAATTTTAAAAGATAATATCAGGTGTCAACAAAGATGTAGATGATTTTGAATCCTTCACTACTGTTAAAAATTTAAATGGCAGCCACTTCAGAAAAAAGTCTAGTAGCTCCTCAAACAGGTAAATAGAGTTACCATATAATCCTTTGTGTTTTGTTGAGACAGGGTTTCACTGTGTTGCCCTGGCTGGCCTTGAACTCAGGCTCAACCTGTCCTCCTGACTCAGCCTCCCAGCAGGGAACTATAGGCAAGAGCTACCATGTCTGGTTTACCATATAATCTTAGCTTTTATACTTTGTGTTGTGGGGAGGGGAGTACTGGGGATTGCGCTCAGGGCTTTCACGCTAAACTACATCCCCAGTCCTTTTCTTTTTGTTCATTTTGAGACAGGTTCTCTCAAAGTCACTTAAAATGCCCAGGCTGGGTTTGAACTTGCTATCTTCCTGCCTCAGCTTCCAAGAGTGCTGCCTTCTACTCTTAAGTATGTACCCAAGAGAAATGAAAATGAATGCAAAAATGTGTAAACCAGTGTTCATACTAGAATTTTTCATAATAACCAAATACCACATCAACTGATCAATAAATAAGTTGTGCTTTATCTATACAATGATGTAATATTCAGGCAGTTTTAAGAAGAATTACCAACACATGCTTTAACATGAACCTTGATAAAATGCTAAATGAAAGAAGCCAGGCATGAAGGACCATATATTACACGACTCCATTTGTATGAAATGACCGTAATAGGTCAATCTAAAGAGATAGAAAGTAGCTTAGTGGTTGCCTAGGGCTGGAGGGCATGAAGATTTTAAGAGTGACCATCAGTGGTGCGTGGTTTCTTTTAGGGGTAATGGAAATGTTCTAAGATTGATTGTAAGGATACATACACAACTTCTATGAATCCAAATCCATTGAATTGTATACTTTAAATTCGTAAATTGTATGGTGTGTGAATTCAATCTCAGTAAAGCTGTTAGAGAGAATAGATATACTTTTAAAAATAGAGTCTGCCCACATCTCAGACCAAATTCTAAGATCTCACTTGATGGGGAAACAGGGCTACCCAATAAAACTTTCTGTGAGGATGCAAAGTTCTCTTCCTGTGTTCTGATACTTGCCCCTAGCCACATGTGTTCAGGAGCTGAGGAAGTGGCTGTTTCATTTCAGTTAACTTTAAGTTGGGGGAATGGCTACAAGCTAATGCATGGGACCACACAGCGCTACAACCAACGAGCTATCCATCATCACTGCTTTTACTTAGCACTGCCTAAAAGGTGCCAGCAACACAACATGTGAAGAAGCAAAAAGTATAAATATTGGAAAGCAAGAGGTAAATTTCCTCTTTGTAGATGAGGTAACTGTATGACCTGGAAAGCCCAGGAGAATACAGTAAGTCACTGACTTACGAACAAGTTCCATTTTGGGAGGACGTTTGTAAGTCAGATTCATTGGTAAGTCCGACAAAGTGAGTCTTACACACTTTTGACAAACATACAACATAAAGCATAAAAAAACCAAACACAAAATAATGTAAAGGAACTGTTTTTACTTTCACAATTATACTTTTGTTTCCATGGTTATTGCTTTATGCTTTCTAGAAGCCTGCTCCACTCACCACTGCTTTTCCTCTTGCTTCTTGAAATCCTGGGCTCTGGTTGAACACTGTATGTAGTACTGTACAGTATTGCACCGTACAGTAAGCACACAGCAGCACAACTCTGATAATGTCCAGCAGAAATGTCAGCGACTTCTGCCATTTGTTCTCATCTAGGAATATTTACAATGCAAGGTCTGTTGTATCTGTGAAAGTTCACAACTCCAATGTTTATAAGTCAGGGACTTACTGTAATCTGAAAGCTCTTACAAACAATAAGAAAATTTAACCAGTTGCAGGATACAAAATTAAATATACAGAAGCCAAAATGTTTTATTTTAAAATGTGGCAGGTTGAGATTAGAGGAAGAATCAAATATGCCCTTTCCAGCTGCCTGGCAGTCCTAGTATATGTCTTTTAACCATTGACTCCCTGCCTTCCTGGACTACTGGTGTGACTTTTTCTTTCTTTAGACCTTCAGGAGCCTTTCCCTAATCTTCCCCTTGGCAATGACGTCGTATCTTGTTTCACTGAGAAAGTAGAAGCAAGCTGAAGACATGCTTCCACATCCTATCTGATTCCTGCCCATCTGGGCAGATTTTTCTTCTTTCCACTTGTGTCCGAGATGCTGTCTCCTGCCTTCTGCCAAAGCATGTTGCTTGAGCAATTGCTTCTCTCTTCCGCATTCTCCCCACTTGCTACCTTAATACCAAAACTTTCCAAAAAGTTGATTGACTTGTAACTGCTGTTTCTCTTTTCTGATTCTCTTTTTCTGGAACCCACTCCAGTCAGGCTTTGTGTGTAACTGTTCTGGTTTGTATCTGGGTGTCCCCCCAAAGATGCATGCAGTCATGGGGCGAGCTTTTAGAGTTTATGATTGATTCATGGGTGTGAGTGCTACACCCCCCCTGGGGCAGATAGTCTGCATATGTAAGGGAGGGAAAGAGGCTATTTGCCACCACTCCTCCCTTTTGCTCTGGCTGCTTTTACTGTCTTCCAGTGCCATGAACAGTTGCCCTATGCCATGTGCCACCCTGGCTTGGAGCCACAGACTGAAACCTCCACAGACTGTGAGCTAAATAAACTTGTCCTTCCTTAATTCTGGGTGTCAGGTATTTTGTCTCAGCAACGAGAGAAAAGTAACCAAGACAGTTACATAGCTCTAAAAATGTGCTTGGGGGCCCAGTGACCTCCAAGATGCTAAATTCAGTGATCACTTCTCAGTCCTCATTTGACTTAGCCTGTTAGCATTTTTTCTTGTCTTCCAGGACATTTTTCTGGATTTATTCCTGCTTCTCCCACTCATCCTTCAGCCTCTGTGCGGGCTCCTCCCTGGCCTCCTGACTTTTTATGGCAGAGAACCCCAAGACTTTTCTGTCTGTCATTTCCAAGAATATTCCTCTCTAGTGTTAAGTGCTCTGCTGGTGATCCCTGCTCACGCTCTGCACTCCAGAGCTGTGTATCGTGCCACTTGGCCACCTTTGTTTGGATGTCTTGTAGACATTTGAGCCTCCACAGATGTAAAATTAAACCCCTGGCTTTCCTTAAGTCTTTTCTATCTCTAAATTGCTACTTCATCCCTCAGTGGTTCAAATCAGAAACTTAAAGAATCAGACCTCTCAACCCCCACATGAAATCTCTCATCAGGTCCTCTCAGCTTCTGCAGTTTTTACAGTCGAACATCTCGCACAGTCTCCACCTTTTTCTCCACCTGGATTGTTGCAGAGGCCCCCTTTCTGCCTTCTCTGCTCTGCTCTGGTTCTGGATCCTCTATTCTGAACACAACAGCCAGTGGAGACTTAAATCTACATCAGTGTGTGTCTCTGCTCAGAACCCCTCACATTCAAACGTAAGAGGTCTCAGCACAAACTCCGTTAACTCCTCTCTCCTCCACCCCTGCTAGCTCTCAAAACCTAGAGTCATCATCTTCCAGGAATGGGTGATCTGTCTCTTCCTGCCGGGCCACCTCCCTGACTTCATCAGCCACCTCACTGTTCCCCATCAGGCCACCCTGCTGCCCTCTTGTTCCAGGTCCCTGTGGATTGCTGTGTCTGACAGGCAGGTCCCCACCCGCAGGCATCCACCTGGCTCCTTGCCTTGCTTCTGGCTTATGTTCAGCTTCCACTTTGCCAGTGGAGCTTTCCAGTCACAGCACCTGCCCTTGCTCCCCTCTGGTCCTTCTCTGTATTATTTAAGACTGTCTTACATAATAAGGATTTTGCTTATGTACTGACTCTCTTCTCCCTTTATTCTAAATTATAAAGTTAGAGATTTTTCTGTTATATTCACTGCTGAATCTTCCAGCCAAAAAATGCTTATCACTTGATGGGGGTCAATAGGTATTTATTTATTTATTGAATGAATGAATGAGTGAATGGGAAGACAGATTGAAGAAAGAAGCCGAAGGTGATTTCTTCTTTACCTGTGGTATCTGCATTTCCTCATTTTCCTTTGAGTCACAATGTATTGCATTGTCTCGCTCTCTTCATCTATATCTGTGTGCACGAGTGTGTTGTTTGTTTGTATACCCAGTACTGAACTCTGGGCCTTCACACTGGGCACTACATACCTAGTCCATTTTTATTTTGAAAGAGTCTCACTAAATTGCTGAATTACCCAGGCTGGGTTTCAGTTTACAGTTGTGTCCCCCCACCCGCCTCCTCAGCCTCCCAGAGTGCTGAAATTACTGGCATGTGCCACCGCACCAAGTTGCATTGTTCTTTCTTGTGGGGGCATGAACTCCTTGGGATCAGGGACTCCTTCTTACCTCTTTTTGTTTCTCCAGCCAATAAATGTTCAAATAAATGAGGGAGGAAATCATTGTCATTGGCTGGAAGCAATCAGGTTGCTCATTTCTTCCTAGGCTTTTTCCTGTTATTTGTTCAACATTGCAGAATGTGCACATCTTCCTATTGAATACTCCTGCAACGCAAGGAGTCTGTGGAATAATTAGGGTTAATGAACACAGTAATAGCGTCAGTAGCACAAGACCACTGACTGCTTCAGCCTGAGCCTAGTGGAAGTACCGTCACTTCAGCTGCAGCCTTCCTCCCTCACAGGCACCGCTTAGCAGCTCTCTCGTGTCACGGCTTTAATCAACTCTAGGGCAAGAATCCTTCCATTCTAACAGATGGACATGAATTTCACCAGACAATAAACCATGTATGTGCCATAAATATGTTTGCTGAGGGCATGATTCCCAGCACAGAACTTTAAGAACAGCTGTCTTATCATGAGCTACTGTTTCTTGGTGAGATGATTTGTTAACATAATTCTAAACAGATAGCATTCATAAAGTTAATCGCTCATTGGATACCCGACCACCAGCAGGCTAATTATTTGGGGGGACAATTTTTTATAAGCAAGTTATTTACATGAGATTTTAAAAAGCTAATTTGATGCATTTTCTTTCCACATTGAGTATCATTTTCCTAAAAACGGCTTGTTAACCCCTTGTGCATTGCCAGCAACTTGCCTTAACGCCTGTGGGGGCCACAAATCATTAATTATGAACAGCCCCTTTTTTCCTTGATGCTTTGTCTTTGTAGTACTTGTAGTAATTACTATATAAACTACTAGTGAAATGGTTTTATCTGCACAGTTCTTTAGAAATACAGTTCTTTTGTCTTTTCACCTTTTTTTCTGTCATTATCTTCAGAGATGTTTTCATTCTCTCCACAAATACTGCTTTCCCTGTGGAACCTATGCAAATGAAAATGTGGAGTATGTGTTCGTTTTGCATTCTGTAGAGGGTAACTTCTATTGATGTACATTTTCATTGGTGTGATCCACCAGGCAAAGTATAAATTGCTGTAAAACTGGAAAAGTGTGTGAGTAAAGCAGATGTTCTCTTAGCATGAAGCAGATGTAAAACTTGCAACTGTCTGTCTAATAAAGTATAGCATTTGGTTCCATACAGCTGGTGCCAAGATTACCAATTAATCATGTTTGAATGCACTTTTACTAATTAGATCCCCCTCTGTTTTTTATTGTTCTGGGTATATTGAAGAAAGGGGTGGGGCACAGAAGCTTTCTACTTTTAGAACTTTAAGCAGTGTTCTTTCCCTCATCTTTATATGACTGTTTTGTTTTATTCTTAGAACTGTACAGGAAGTGAAGCCCGTAGATGTAGGTAAATAATTTGGTCTGCAGTTGGGGTTGCAGGTTTTATGTCAGACTATTCCATTGAAGGCAGTAGTCATACTTTGAACATTTTAAGGCAGTTGGAGTGAAGGGGGAAAGAGTAATTAAACTGAAAGCAATTTTTCCCTCTCCTTTTCTGGACCAAAGCTAATATTTTGCCTGTTAACATCAGTTCATAGCCTCTATGATTATATGACCAAGTAGGGATTTGAACATTCTAGAAACAGGTGATACCAGTTTGGATTTATTCTATAAAAAGCAATAGAGCAGTTTCCTACAAGATTAAAGATGACTAAGGTTAACATAAGAAAAGCTGCCCTTGCTCCTATAAAAGGCAAACACAGATCAGTAGCAACTATGGAAACTGAAAAAGCTGTCTTATCCTGTGCTGTCCTTTTTAAAAGCAAGTGTGCTAATTAAACTTCAGAACCTCAAGGGCCTTTTTAAATGCTTAATTTCCCCCAAGATAAATTTGTTTCTGTGAAAGGAAATTCAATATATAAAAAAGTTTGCTGTCTCACCCCCACCCATGTTTCTAATAGGAGTGAATTAATAATGATACGACCTAATTGTTTTTTGGAGCCAGTAATTGGATGTTTACACTTTTAAATAATTAAGAGAATATTTCTTCAGTGCTTTCTTTGTGAGTTGATTTATAATATTTTTAAAGGACAAAATATATTTAAAAAGTAGGAGAAATACATTAAATAATTTTCAAGACTGAAGATGAATAACATCAGTGGTTCTTTTAATGAAGTGTTTATTATTATTTGAAAAACACGGGAGGAAGGGGAAAACACAGATGTGCTTAAAGGGAGTTCGTCAGCTCAGAGGGGAGATTGGCTCAGCATCAATCATCTTCCCTAGCTTAGTTTGCTTATGGAGTGCAGTGATAAGAAAAGACATAGATGAGATTACATTTTAGACAATGTGCTAGAGATTCTAGGACCTGGTATCTGGAAGACTTGGGTAAAAGAATCTATCATAACAAAGATTATAACTTTTTGTTCACTTTTATTTTTACATGTATATCAAATATATCATCTAAGTATTAATGGGATTCTTCCAGCAAATCCTCATCTTTACCCATTGCCTCGGTATTTTATGCAGCCAAACTGACTCATAGCTGTTTAAGTGTTTAGTTCTTATCCAGAAGCAGTTGAAATATTTCATGTATCCACTTACCCACATGAACATCTTTCAACGGTTACACTTGTCAAAGTAAAACTCATGTGGGAGGCCTAAATACTTTATATTCTTAGAAAGAAAATTACTGACCTGTAACATTGCTGCTCTTTATACAGGTATCTAATGAAGTTATAGTTCTTTTCATTTGGGAGGGCTTTTGTTTGTTTGTTCATAATGTGCCTGCCCTGTGTCCCACTAATATTACTTGAGAATAGTGATGTGTTTTCTTTTTATTTTCTTAAAATTCAGTTTTTTGTGACATAAAAGCACAACATCCTCTTTAAAACAATTTAAATGGAACTAGTTACTAATTATCTCCACTTTTAAAAAAATGGTTTATTATGGAAAATGTAAATATCCACAAAACTAGAGACAGTGGTATAACATGCTCTCAGGTGTCCATTATCCAACTTTAATCATCCTGCAATGGTTCTTATTTCTCAAGATTTCTTGAGAGCCACATATGGTAGCACGCACCTGTAATCCCAGTGTTGAAGACGCTGGAGCAGGAGGATCACCTCAATCAGAATCATTACACAGGGAATTCAAGGACAGACTGAAGTACATAGCGAGACCTATCTCACAAAACTAAAACTAAAATAAATGATAAGAACAACAATAAAAAAAGATTCCTGCTATTCTTAAAATGGTAAACTGTATTTGCTGGCTTTTTCTCTTTTAAACTGTAGTTCTGTATCCTGTTTCTGCAGTGACAATACATATTGAAATAAAACTAGGTCATATAAACCCAGTAGATCTAACTTTGTTTCAGGAAGTGGAGCGAGAAATCTCATTCAGAACAGAATGTGGATTGTATTACTCCTACTACAAGCAGATGCTGCAGGCTCCAACCCTCATGCAAGGTAATTACAACTAATAGTTTCATTTGGGTCTGCTGCATTCTTTGGCGCCATTTAGTGAGAACATACTTTGCACTAAAACATTTAAATGTTTTATAGAACTTGTGTAGTTTTTATCTGAATTTGTATGGCTTTTCCTTGTTAATGTCTAATCATCCCATGAGAATGGTTTACTCTGAAAAAAGTTATATAATACCTTGTATAACTCTCCTGCCCTTGCTTTCCATCCCCCAAAGCAATCTCTTTGTGATTTCTTAGTTTTGTTGCTGTTTTTCTCACGATCATTTTGAAGGCGATTTTTGCAGCTGAAAGGAGTAGTGTTCAAAAATACTGGGCATTTCAGTAATAAAAATTTTAGCCGTCCCTCTTACCCTCACTCTCTCCATTTATTCCTTTATCTGCCAATTGCCCATTTTCATATATTTTCACCTTTTTTTTGGCTTATCTCCATCACTACCTTTATTTCATTGTCTATAAAGTTAGAAATAAAACCTTGAAACTACTCCTCAACTATATTTCCTGTTGTAGGTAGTTCAGTAAAATATTAAAGGGAAGCGGGCAGGGTATTTCTCTGTCTTCCTAGTGTAAGGTTGTGTGACTAATGTTCCAAGGGATAAATATTTTAGCAAATATTCAAGCAGTCTGTCTTAGAAATTTTTCTTGTTGCTGAGATAAAACACCTGACATCCAAAGTTAAGGGAGGAAAGGTTTATTTGGCTCACAGTTTGTGGAGGATTCAGTCCAGAGTGAGCTGGCTCCACGTCAGGGTGGCATGGCAGACAGACATCTCAGAGGAGAACCAGTCCATGGTGGGTAGAAGGTAGGAAAGCAAGCAAGGGACCTTAGCAGCCTTTTTCTGTGCCTTTTATACTCTGTCTAGGCTGCCAGGATTAGGGTGGTGCCAAATCAATCAGTGGAGTAATTTAGTAATCACACACCCTTAATACCAGCATCACACAGTCTAGATTCAGCCACCCCTGAGAAAGACCCACCTACAACCACATGAGGCTTTGGGGGGACATCTGGACACAACGCACAACACAAGCGCAGGTGAGAAACAGACATTCAAAAAATCTAATCATCTGATTAATGATAAAATCCAGATGAGCTAGCTTTCCCTTTTCTTTTTGGTACATACATTGTCTGACTTTAATACTTTTTCTAAGTGTTTTAGAGCCACCTTACCTTTCCTGCTTCTCATGGAAGCCTTCCAAGGTCTCTCCTACATAACATATCCTCCACATGCTCAACCTGTATGCACATGGCAGACTGTTGTCCTTTTCTAGGCTTTCCTTGGGTTCAGCTGTGATATTTTTGATGAGAATTCTACATAGGTGATATTTTGTGTATCTACTTTTATCACAATAAGGGACATGAAATTTTGGCTGTCTTTGTCTTTGTGCCATAAAAAGTAATCAGCTGGTTCTTGTATTAATAGCTAGATCCATCCATCATAGAGCTGCTCAGTCTCTCGCTTACTGGTATCAACAAGCACTGATGATTACTGCCGATATCCATTATTTCAATAAGGCTGCAAAATGTGACATGCTAAACCTTTCATTCTTCTGCTGTTTATTAATTGGAACTTTGTTCTACAGAAAACCTTTTTCTCATGAATTGATTGGTTACCCTGAGATACAGTTTACACAAGACAGGTGGGCTCAATATTGATTTTTCTCCCATATAGCCAGTCCTACTAATATGGGTTCCAAATTTGCAAAATCACGCATTCACAAAAATCTATCTGAACCTATCTGTGACACTCAGATCAATAATCATGGTGCCTCCACAGCATTCATGGACATGTCCAGAGCTGTGGAAAAAATCAGCTCTTTACCTCTGTTCTCAGCAGAGACTAAAACAGAGGCAATGCTCTGTCTCGGTTCAGCTCTCATATACCGGTATCTGTCTTAGTTACTTTTCTTACTGCTGAGACAAAATACCTGACACCCACAAGTTGAAGGAGAAAAAGGTTATTTCAGCTCACAGTTTATAGAGGTTTCAATCCACAGTCAGCTCACTCCAAGGCAGAGTGGCATGACAGAGGGGCATCACAGAGGAAAAACAGTCCATGGCAGAGCAGGCAGGAAGCGTAAAACAGCAGCAGCAGCCACAGCAGCAAGCCTCCTTTTCCTTTTTATCTCTTTTAGGTTACAAGCCTTTTGAGGGGTTCCACCCACACTCGGGGTAGACCTTCCCATTAGCCTCACCCAGAACTATGCTGTATCAATCAATGGACTGATTTAGTTATCATATCCATAAGCACACACACTTTTTTTTTAACTGGGAATCGAACTGAAGACCTTGCGCTTGCCAGGCAGGTGCTATGCCACTGAGCTATATCCCTGCCCCACTCCTTTTTTGACTCACACACTCTTAATCTCATTCACACACCCTAGATCCAACCACCTCCAGAAAGCCCTACCTGTGAGCACATGAGGCTTTATGGGAACATCTAGAGAAAAACCATAACAATGTCCTTTTCACAGTCTATTTAGTGCCACAATTTTTTAAAATTTTGATGCTGTTTGCTGGTTTTATAGTTTAAAATGACCTCCACGTATGGTATGAAAGTACTATGTAGTATTCCTAGGTGCAAGAAGGCATCGATACGCCTTACAGAGAACACATGTTAGGTTTTGTTTAGGCATGAGTTATATTTGCTGGTCACCACAAATTAAGCAATGTAAAGGTAATGTTTTCAACAGAAACCCACATGAAATAAAGTTATATGTTTGGTGAAAGTACATAATTATAAAATTGCAAGAACCTCAGCCACTATTTTCCCTGTAGCTTTATAGAACATAATTACTGTGAATAATGAGAATTGGTTCTACTTGAGAGTTCACAAAATTACAGCGTTGCTTTTCTAGCGTCTCCAAAGTAGTGTTTCTCATTTGATTGAGGGGGTGCCCCTAGAGAGTCATGCTGAAGGTCTGGAGGCATTTTTGGTTGTCTCACAGGGGGGAGGTTTGTGTACTGGCATCCAGTGAGTATGAGGCCAGGGGCGCAGCTAAGCATTCTAGTGTGCAAAGCAGCCCCACAGCAAAGAACCGTCTCATCCCAAATGTCAGTAGTACTGGGACTGAGAAACTCACATGACTATTTCCATAAGTATTGTGGCAAACTCAGGGGCTAACATGTTTCAGTGCATTCTTGTCATCCATTGAGATTATTCTTTTAGAAATTTCCAAACATATAAAAAGGTAGAGGGAATGCTGTAGTGGATTTTCATGTGTCTATCACCCAGCTAAAACATTAATCAACTCATAACCAGTCTTGTTTTGTCTGTTCTCCTGCCCTAAGCCTAGATTATTTTATAGTAAATCCAAGGCATCGTGTTTCTTCATCTGTAAGTATATCAATATGGTTCAACAGTGTTCTCATTTCCACTTGTCTAACAGGTTTTTAATACAGCTTGTTTATTTGTTTTAAATGTAGATTTTTTTTTTTGTACTACTGGGAATTAAACCCAGAGCCTTCACACTAAGCTACCTCCCTAATCCTTTATAAAATTAATTTTCATTTTATTCTGTTGGGACAGGATCTCACTAAATTGCACAGCCTGGACTCGAACTTAACATCCTCCTGCTTCAGGCTCCCAGAGTACTGGGTTTATAGGCATGTGCCACCACACTCAGCTAAATTTTTAATACAGTTTTTTAGATGCATGTAAAGTGTTTACATTGCAATCGTGTGTGTGTTTTCTTAAATATATCAATATCTTTCCTCTTTTCCCATGTAGTTTTTTATCAAATAACTGATTTATTTCATGGAATTGCGCATTTTCTACATTTGTCTGGAGCCCCATGGTATCATTTAATATTTTTTACTGAATTTCCTGTTACTTGTTAATTAGCTTGAGGCTTGCTCAGATTTAGGTTCTACTTTTTGGCAAGAATACTTCCTAGATGGTATCATGTACTTCCACATGAGAAGGCACACAGTGTCTGGCTGTCTGTCCATCCATTACTAAATTCTTGATCAGCTTCTCACTAATTTTTTTAGCACCATTAATGATCATTTCCTAAATCCATTAATTTCATGTACTGTAAAATAGTGATGTTCTATCATTCCTTCCATTATTATTGGATAAAATTTATTTTTAAAGGGAAACATTTTCTCAGTAACTACTTGGTAAGTCGGTTTAGTTCATAAGGGGGGGAAAGGCAGAATTTATTCTTCTCTGTTCTTCTCCCTTTATTATTTTAGAATGAGTTGCCCTCCTAGCATGCCCTGTAGATGTTTTTCTCCTCTACTAGAGATTGAATTCACAAGTGCTCTACCACTGAAGTATATCACCAGCCCTGTAAGCATTTGCTTTTCAGTGTCATCATAAACTTGTAGATTCTTTCTGATGGGATGCCCACTTTCTGTTTGACATGACCCCAGTGGTCTTGGACAACTCCCTGCCTTTTGACATCACAAGGTATTTGAGGCCCATTTTGTACATTTCCTTCCGCTGACCTAGAATCAGCCCTTCCTCCAAGAAGCTGTAGCTCCTTTCAGTGGTTATTTAGAGACTGCAACTTTGAAGCTGAGGACATTTAATGCTGCTGGGTAGATCATTGCTTCCAGGTGTTTTTAGTGAGGGGAGCTAGAAAATGTGATTTTTTTCCCTTATAGGAAAATATAAAGGTAAGTATTTTCAGGGCAAAATTAAGATAAAAGTTTCTACTTTTTTACTTTTACATTTGTATCCCTTTCTTTTTCTTAAATTGAAAATTTTGGTTTCTTGTGACATTAACCTTGTCACTTACTTGCTTTATGCTCTCATTTATATAATACTTTCCGAGTAACAGTAATAATATTGCTGCTAACAACATGATTATCTGAAAACAGTTCAGGCTGTCTTTGCAGTCCCATTTCGCCTTAGGCTGTAACCCACCTAGGGATACACAGTCACCTTCCTCTGTTTTCAGGTCAGCTTGAAAGAGTTCTTTCTGTGTAACGAAGCCACTGACTCAGTAGGTTTATTTGTTTTATCTTTTGATTTTCTAGGGTTTTTTATTTAATTTTTATATGTTACAAAACAAGGAACATTAGGAGATGCATACTTCATCATTGCTCCCTCCGCTGTTTCCTTCCTGTTTTGTTTGTTTTGTTTTGTTTTGTTTTGTTTTTGTCGTGTGTGTGTGTGTGTGTGTGTGTGTGTGTGTGTGTGTGTGTTGCTAGAGATCAGACCTAGGGGCCTGTAGATGTTATACTCCCTTTCTTACCTCTTTACTCTTTAGATAATCATTTTTATTAGTTTTTGGTTTATTCCTCTAGTGTTAATGTTTCAAGATAAGCAAATCTTTTAATATGTTCACATTTCCCCTTCTGTTATAGAAAAACTTCCTACTGTGTATACTGCTTCCTAGTTTGTTTTTTCCACTCAACGGACTATTTTGGGATCAATTTACAAAAGTAGAATAAAAGATGGTCCTAACAAAATAAGATAAGATAAAATAAAATAAAAAAGATGGTCCTTATTCCTTTTTTGCAGCTGCAGAGCACTCTTTTGTGTGGATAACTACACTTGACACAAGTAGTCTCCTTAATTACTCTGCTCAAGATGCTATGACAAAATGCCATAGACTGGATAGGTTCAGCAATAGAAATTTATTCTCTCGCAGTTCTGGAAGCTAGAAGTCAGAGATGGGATGCGGGGCAGCATGCGCAGGGTTTAGTGCGAACTCTTCCTGGCTTGCAAATGGCCACCTTCTTGCTGAGTGTGTTCATAAGGCAGAGAGACTAAAGACCACCTCACCGATGGTGTCTGTTCTTCCAAGGGACTAATCCCATCATGAAGGTCCTGCCCTTCAACTATGAATTATGGGAGGACACAAACATTTAGTCTGGAATACCCCTGCATTAGTCTTCTGGATCTGCCATAAAATACCACAGACTGCATGACTTAAAGAACAGAAATGTATTCTCTTGCAATTCTGGAAGCTCAAGATCAGTACACCACTAGTGCTGCGGTCTAATAAAGCCTTTCCTCCTCGTCTGTAGATGCCATTCTACCCTTTGTCCTCAATATGGCCTTTCCTCTGTGTAAGTAGAGCAAGGGAGAGAAAAGAGAGGCTGTGCAAGCTCCTGTCCGTTCTTCCCCCAGTGTCCCCACCCTCACTTAGCCTTTATTACCCCCTTCTGTGCCCTGTCTCATGGCATAGACATATTGAAGGGTCAGGGTTTCACCGTCCAAATTTGATGGCAGCGTAGTTCAGTCCACCGTACCTCCTACTGATGAGCATTTGGTTGTTTCTGATCTTTTATTCTCATCAAACAGTGCTGCATGAATAATCTTGTGCCGGTGTCATTTTGTTTTTTGCCAGTTTTTCTTTGGGATCAATTCCTAGCCATGGGTAAATGCACATGTAATTTTGTTGTGTATTACAAAATTGTTCTCCATAAAGATGATACCATTTTGCTTTGCATATGTGCAGTGTGGAAGAATCTACTTCCTTATAACCTTACTAGTACTGTCATATTTCTTGAGTTTGACAAGCTGGTAGGTGAGGAATGGTATTTCAGTGTAGTTTTAATTTGCTCTGCTTTTAATAGGATGGAGATTGAGCAGCTTTTCCTATGTATAAGAACTATGTGCCTGCTTTTTTCTGTGAACTGTTCATTCATCCCTTGTGCAGTATTAATCAGCTTAGTTATAATAGCAGATGACCTCAGTATAACAGTGGATTTCTATAACAGGTTTACTTCTTACTTTCAGTCTATGTCTGCTATGAGACAGAAGCAGCTCCTCTCCGCTCCACATATCCTCTCCTGCCAGCCCCTGTTTGGAATACACCAGTGTCATGGCAGACAGAGAGACTGAGAGTTGGTAGAAGCACACATTTCTTTAAAGCCCCTGCTCACACACGGCATGCTCCATGTCCACTCATGTGCCTGTGGTCAGAATGAGTCAGATGGCCATAGCTGTCTGAGGGAGTAGGAAGGCTGTTATCCTCTCCCAGGCGAGGAACTGCTGGTCACATGGAGGAGAGCAGGCCTGGGGATGTAAAATCCTCTTACCTAAATTTCTATAGAAAAACAGTGTGGTCTCTTTCTTCACTGTAGTCACAGAAGTTTTCATTTGCCTGGGTTTATGTAAATGTTTAATGATGTCCATCTAGTAAATGGGAAGCTCTTTGAGGGGAGTTCTGTGTTTTTGCTTACTGTTACGTCCCCACTGCCGTCTACATTCTCTGGCACATAGCAAAGAATCTATGAAATAGTTTTGATAAAATAATGATAATTTTTCCTGGTTTTTCAACTATTCTTAGGTTTTCGTGGCTTAATACATGATAATAAAACAGAATCTATGAAGACAATTAATCTCCTTCAGCGAATGAATATTTACCAAGAGGTTTTCCTCAGTATTTTATATAGAGTTCTACCCATACAGGTATGTCGTGACCTGTGCCATTGAACTGTTACTATCAGATGAAAGTCAAAACCTGCCACTTCAAATTGAAAATTTCACCTATGTTCTGATCTTGAATGGCTTGGATAGAAAGCAGAAACACCCTAATTTTCTCCATTGTACTGAGAACATTATTAATATAAGGTACTGCTTTTTATTTATATGTTAAAACATTTTTATATGTAGATATTTCCTGTTTGTGTACAGTCTAGAAGCTGATGAATATTTCATTTATAAATGTGTGATCCTGGATTTATCTTGGAGATGAAAAAAATCATAAAATTAGCAAGTCACAATGACCACATCTTGTGTGATAAGGCAAATTGGACCAAGTTAGGTAGAAAGAATGAAGGCAGAACCCCCAGGCCTGTCTTCGCTTCTCTCTCGCTTGTGAGAAGAAAGATTGCTAGCACACTTCTGGATGGGAAGAAGCGGTGTGGACTTACTGCTGGGAGTTAGCGGCAAGCTTCCACATGCTGCGTTTCTGCGGACATATTTTTTAAATGGCATAAGAAGAGTTAGGGCTTTTCTGACAAACATTTTTATTCTTCTCCTTTACAGAAATATTTAGAACCAGTTTATTTTTACATTTACACCTTATTCGGGCTCCAAGCCGTCTATGTCACAGCTCTTTATATAACCAGCTGGCTCCTTAGTGGTACCTGGCTATCAGGACTATTAGCAGCTTTCTGGTATATCACAAATAGGTGAGTTGGAATCAGTATGCTTTTCTTCCTTTCCAAAATGTAAGTAAAATAAAGTTACTTTATTTCCAGTTCAGAGACATTTTTTTTCTGCTGTGTTTGGTTGAGAACATTTTGTCTTTGGTTTAGCTAGTGTTTCACTAAATATTTCTTGTTTAGTAAGGTAGAAAGCCCTGCTTTCCAGCAAAAGAACAGAACACTGAATTGCAGATCAAAAGAAACATCTGTAATAATCCCAGTTCTCTTACATGTTTGCTGTGCAATCAGTGTTTTTACAGCCACATTTCTCATCTCTTAAAGAGTTGTAATATCTGTCTTCACTATCAGTCTTATAGGTTTGAATACTGTTCTCACTTAGCAAAGTATAAAGCACTGTACAAATGCAAAGAAGATTTTATAGTATTTAATACCTATTAATTTAGAAACATTGGAGCCTTATGAATTAGTATTTTTAAAAACCATATTTCAGATACATTGAATTATTGCCCAGCGTACAGTAGCAACACCAATATTTAGTAGAGGTCCTAAAACTTGAACATGACTCTTCACACAGGTTTTATTTTTGTAATCCTAAACAAATTATTTTTTATTATGATCCTTTGTGCCAGGTACTTTGCACAATGCTTTATGACTACTCTGTAAGGTAGGTATGATTATTAGCTCCATTTTAGAGATAAGAAAATTGAGGTTTAAAAGGTTATGTTATATGTACATAAACATACATACATACACTCATTTACTGAATACCTAGTATGTTCAAGCTCTGCTCTTGATACTGAGCATACAAAGATGAAAACATGCCTATACTTTCCCTGTGAGGGTTCACATTTTAGAGAGGCAAGAAGTATTATTAAATTATCACTAGTGACAAATTTATGACTCAACTATAAAACACTGAAAGCTACAGAGGGGGAAGAATGGATAACCTATTAGCATTTATGAAATTAGAGAAAAAAGTAAGGAGCAGTTGGCCTAATACCTTATGGATTTACCAGTCAGATTAACATGGGCTTGAACCCCACTTCTGCTGCTTAGCTAAATCTACACACATGGACTGATCACTTAAATTCTCTCAGTGCCAATCTTATGGGGACAATGATGATAATGGATAATGATAAGGACAATTACTAAGAACCAACTGACAGAATCTAGGTATACTTGTACTTACTGTAATTATCTCTTACTTTAGAGAATCTTTGAGATAGTTATTGTGAAAACTGTCATTCTGGCCATTTCTGTTTTCTTTGTGCAGAATAGATACCACAAGAGCTGAATTTACCATCCCACTGAGGGAGAACTGGGCACTGCCATTCTTTGCAATCCAGATAGCAGCAATTACATATTTCCTGAGACCAAACTTACAGTCTCTTTCTGAAGTAAGTTTCTATAAAACTTCGTGTAATTTTAGTTTCCCAATTTTATCTAAGAAGCTTTGAAAAATATGTTGTATGTCCCAATCTGTGTGAATAGTTCTTATTCCCTGACCAGGTTTTTAACTGGAGTTAAATTAAGTTTTCTTTCTCTGAGCTTTTTCCTACTTTGCAAAGAAAATGTTTTCATTTTTTTATGTTAAAAATGTACTCTACATAATCTACCCTTAAATAGTTGCAGCAAGCCCACACACAATTTCTGTGAAACTGTCAGAATTTTTAAGCTGTTGCTCTTGAGATGTGATTTGGTGCATTATCGCCTCCATAATAGTGTGGAATACACATACCGTATGTGAATATTTATATGCAGAGTGTCACTTTAGGATATTTAAAGCTCAAATAACAAATGCAAGGGTTTTTCGGAGCAACAGTTTATGGTTTTTCTGTTTGGTTTATAGAGATATTGGCTGCTCTTGAGAAAACTTGTCTGCAAGGTTTTTTATTACTAGAGACATGTAAATTATACAAAGGTTTTCTTTTTACAGAGGCTGACACTTCTTGCCATTTTCATATCAACTTTTCTCTTTAGTCTGACATGGCAATTTAATCAATTTATGATGCTGATGCAAGCATTAGTGCTGTTCATACTGGACTCTCTGGACATGCTGCCAGCTATGAAGGTAAAGCTTTGCTTTTCTCTTTCATTGAGATTTTTATTGTCTAGTATTTCATATCCTAGGATGAGATGAAAATATGTACGTACTTAATGACAAAACTGAAGCTCCTTCCTAGATCAGGTGTAAACATGCCACGGTCAGCTGAAGCTGAGGAGTGTATGCAGCACCATTGAACAACTTTTATTCTGCTTACTTTATGTTAAAAAAAAATGGATTTCTTTGGGGCATAAATCAACTGTCATTTATAAACATGACTTAAATTTTGGAATATAATATAAGCTCTTTTAAAACTTTTTAATATGTATTGCCTTTTTTTCCCAAGGAACTCAATGGATATATAACAATTTTTCTTTAATGTTTTATAATAAATGTTCAAAGTAACGTTTGACCAATATGGGAGGAGAATCCATTGACTGGCCAAGTGTCACATGTGAAATAAGGAAAGGGGTGTCTGTCTCCCAGCATGCACTGCTGTCATTTAAGCCCTGGGTGGTTTTGTTTTTCATATGCAGGAATGTTTTAATGTGTTTTGTACACTTTATAATTGTTCATAGTTAGTAAAATAGAATTTTCCAAGTAGAGTAAAATATCTCCAAATCTAAGGCAACAAACCAAACCAGCCCCATATAGAAGAGTTCACTCAATTATTCTATATCATAAGAGATACAATAATCTTTGGGAACTGACTAAGTCTAAATTAAGAAACAGTCAACCAACAAATATTGTCACTATAGTAGGATGGGTGCCTCTGGCAGTGCCGCTGTGTGAAAACCATTGCCCCATCCACAGGGAGTGCACCCTCTAGCTTGGGAAATAAAGCAGACACAACCAGATCAACTGGAGAAAGGGTAGCTGTCAATCGGTAGTAATGATGAGTATTAGAAGTCAAGGACAAGAAAAGTAACTGGTAAATAGGAAAGGTTTCACAGAAGTCAGAGGCTAGAGCTGAACTACAAGTGAGAGGAGAATTTGGGTGAAGTATGAGGGGCAGGAGAGGAAGGAAAGCAAATGGATAAGGCAAAGTTTATATATATTTATATTCTGTGTGGGTGTGTGTGTGTGTGAGAGAGAGAGAGAGAGAGAGTGTATGTATAGCAGTAGCTACTCATTACAGGTAAATTATAAGTTCCTATAATCTTTCTGTAATTAGTTCCACAGTAAGTATAAAAAGCCTAAAAATGAGTTTGTCCCCTGAAAGTTTGTCCTAAGTACATAACCAACCATGTTCGTGATAGTTGTATTGTAATAAAAAGAAACTAAGAACGATTTAAGTCAGTAGCAGTAAGGTTTAGTGAAATGAATGACGGTATGTCTGTACAATGGAGTATTATGTGGCCATTACCCGCATAAAACATCATAGAGAAAGGGAGAAAAGATCATGGAAAAACAAACAAAGTATGAACAACCATCTACTTCATAGATGTTCTGTTGGGTTTTTTTGTTGTTATTGTTCTTTAGATCTTTTTAATTTTTTTCTGGAGTGACTGTATGGCTTTTAAAATTAGGAAACAATAAAAGTACTATTTGAAGTACATACACATTTTAAAATAATACGGCTAATTTATTTCATATTACATTCTAAACTTGGTTCAACTTTTATACTTAAAACTATGTTGGTGTTAGAAGTAATTATAAGTATCAAATTTTAAGCAGAAACATTATTGTAATAGAAAGACTGTTAGTTATAAAACCAGCTTGCTGCTCTCAGCTCTGAAAATAGCTAGCTCTTTAAACTTTGGTAAGTGATTTAACTTCTTTAAGTCTTCGTTTCTTCGTAAATTAGAACCACTTATCTGTAATCATGTCAAGTGGGAAAGAATAATGGATCTAGGAAGAGGCAAGACAAATTCAGACCTCCGTGTGGTGACAAGAAGCAGTGTCTCCTACAGACACGTCGCCTTATTTTCATGAATGATGGAGAACATCTTGCTGACAGAAAGTCAAGTCTTCAATCAGGAATGTGAATAAAGGTTTCAAAATATAAAGCAAAACAGCAAATGGCATTTGTAAGCATGTACTTTGCCTCATAAAAGTCTGACACATGGAGGTTAATTACATTTTATTAACCCTTTGGGAAACAAGGCGTAACAATGGTAAATGCCTTAGGGATAATTTTAAATATTCCTTCTGATTCCAGACAAGATGGGATAACACACTTCTCCCTATTCCTCCCCTAAGTACAATTAAAACCCTTGGTCAGGATACATAAAACAAGTATGAGAAGAATTTGAGAAGTGGAAAGAAGGCAGCCTCCCTAGAAACCGCAAAAACAGCAGGAGAAAAACAGCAAGAGTCCCCTGAGGATTCCCCTCCGACTCCCTCCATCTATCCCAGACTGGGTGCTGAAGAACTCAGCAAGCTGGAGGTAGCAAAGGAATCAGACAAAAAAAGCCCTTAAGAAGCTGGGTATGGTGGCACATGTTTATAATCCAATTACTATGGGAGGCTGAGGCAGGAGGATCAGAAGTCTGAGCCCAGGCTGGGCAACTTAGTGACTTAGCGAGACCCTGTCTCAAAATTTCTAAAACAATTTAAAAGGGGCTGAGGCTATAAGTCAGTACAAAGGCCCAGGGTTCAATACCAGCACCACCACCAAAAAAAAGTCCTCTGTCTGTGGCACAGGACCAAAAAGTAGGAAGCCTGGCAAGAGAGAACTTCCAGTCATTAACTGCCCTGAGCTAGCCAGCACGACAGAAAAAGCCTGCGGCCCCCTCTCACCTTCCTCAGCAGTCATCAGAGAGCCTGGGTGTCTGCCTGACTGACAGAGCATTCACTGCTTCCTGCCCGGCTTTCACTATCTCCCAAAGCCGTCAGTGACGGCTAGTGGGAAACCTGGATTTTAGTTCACACTCAGTGGTAAGGAGATGCCTCTTTCTTTCCCTGGCAGGAAGATGTCAGAGGAGGCCAACAGAGAAGCTAGAATTGAATCACCACTCAGGTGGTGAGCCTCTTTCTCCTACTGCCCCACCCTATGGTCACTGAAAGCTGTGTGAGAAGTAACCAGGCACTTTTCCCTTCCAGGATAAGATGCTGTCAGCACAGTCCGTGGAGTGAGCCTGAGGTTTCCTTTTGTTTTACCCAACAATAATGAGATATTCCTTGCTCCTGTAACCAAATGTCAGTAGAAGTCAAGGGGGCACTCTGGACTTCCACCCCATCTCCAAATAGCTAGGTAGCACCTTCTTTCCCCCACTAGCATAGCACTGGCAGTGCTATGGTTTGCATATTTGTATCCCCTAAAATGTTTATGCTGAAATCCTAACCCCCAAGGCATTAAGAAGGAAAGCCCTTTGGGAGATAGTAAGTTCCATGATGAAGTAGCCCAAGGGAATGCATTTGCACAGTTCATCATGTAAGGGCACAGCAAAAAGACACCATCAGTGAGCAAACAGCCCCTCACTAGACAAGGGATGGGCCAGTACCTTGATCCTGAACTTTCTAGCCCCTAGAACTGTAAGAAATAAAATTTTTATTGTTTATGAAGTGCCCAATATGTTGTTTTTTTAATAGCAGCCAGAATAAACTAAGATACATTGTGTCAGAGAAGACTTACTTACCCAGATTTAAATAAGTTACAGAGCTTTCTCATGTACTAGGCTGTAACTAAAAAACATTTGGTATGCTAAGAGCCAGAAATCCTCCCTAAAAAGAAAAGAGGCAATCAATCAACACCAAGACACAGAAATTGAAATTACCTGACAAGAAGTAGCAGGCTTCATAAAAAGTGTCATTAAGCAATCACGAGCAAATTGAAATATAAACTCAAAGAAACAGAGGATATAAAGAAGGAAATGGAAATTTTAGAACTGAAAAATTTCAGGATCCCATATTAAAAACTTGTTGGATAGGCTCAACAGCAAGGTGAAATAGTCGGAGGAAGCACTCAGCACATTTGAAGGTAGAACAATTTAAAAATGTCCTACTGTGACGGAGAGAAAATGCACTAATAACAAACCCCCAAAATGAAGAACCTCAAGGACCTGTGGGACTATCTGTAACTAAACGTCTAAAATTCATGTGATCAGGATCTCAAAAGGAAAGGAGACGGAGTTTAAGGCTAAAAAAAAGTGTTTAGATACATATTGTTTGAATAAATGACTGAAAATTTTCACAAATTTGGCAAAAGATTTACAGAATCACAAAGCTGAGCTAACATCAAATACAGTAAAAACAAATCCACACCAAAACATGTGATGATCAAACTTCAGATGACTGAATTAAACAAAGTCTTCAAAGTAGGCAAAGAAAAATGAGGCCACCCACTGGCCAATTACAGTGCCATTGGTTATCTCAACTGGCTTAATTTTCAGATCATGAAAAGAAAAAGAAAAAGAAAAAGAAAAGAAAGAAAAGCAAAAGAAAAAAGAAAAAACAAAAGAAAAGAAAAAAGAGAAGAAGAGAACTGCCAACCCAGAATCCTATAGCCAGCACAAATCTTCAGGAATTAAGAAGAAAATAAAACATTCTCAGTGAAAGAAAACCAGTATAATTTGTTACCATCAGGCCTACCATAAAGGAATAGATAAAGGAAGCTCTTAAAATAGAAAACAAATGATACAGCTGGGCATGATGGTGCATGCCTGTAATCCCAGCACTCGGAAGGCTGAGGCAGGAGGATTGCTGCAAGTTCGAGGCCAGCCTATACTGCATAGCAAAACCCTTTCACAAAAAAAAACAAAGAGAAAGAAAGAAAGGAAGGAAAGAAGGAGGGAAGGAAGAAAGATAATAAAAGAGGGAATTTTAGAACATCATGAAAAAAGAAAAGTTAATGAACATGGTACAATATGAGCAAATCTAATAAATGTCTCTTGGGTTTCTAAATTACATTTAATGGCTGAGGCAAAAATTATATTATTTTGTGTTTCCAATGTTTGTTCAGGGAATATTTAAGGCAGTATATTATATAT
>NW_004955468.1:5456471-5503016 GCF_000276665.1 Chinchilla lanigera | reverse complement strand
CTTGCCAGGCAGGCTCTGTGCCACTGAGCTAAATCCCCATCCCCAAGGCAATATATTATAAATGGGAAGGGTAAAGGGACTTAAATGGAGGCTTCTGTGTTTTGCTCAAAGTAGTAAAATGTTCATCTCAGTAGGATAAAATAAGTTATGAATGTAACAGACTACCCGGAAAAATCACTAAAACTGTATACAAAGAGATACACTATCAAACACTATGGATAAATAAAATGGAATTCTAAAAATTCTTCAGATAACCCACAGGAAGACAAGAAAAGGATAAAAAAAAGAGCAAACAAAAAACAAATAATTAAATGGCAGACTTAGAACCTAAAGTAGCCATAATTATATTAAAAGTAAATGATCTAAAATACAAGTTATTGAAGGACAGAGGTGAGAGTGGATTTGAAAAACATGATTCACCTGTTGTCTGTGAAAGAAACTCACATCAAACCTAGCAATAAAAGTAGGTTGCAAGAAAAAAGACATATGTTAAGCAGAAGAAAGGTGTGGTTACACAAAGTAGACATCAGACTACAGACATATACCAGGGACAAGCAAGACGTTATATAACTGTAAAAGGGTCAGAGTGCCCCAAAACATAGCAGTTTTACCTGTGTATGCACCAAACAGTAGAACTACAACGTATGTGAAACAAAAGCTGGCAATACAAAAAGGAAAAGTAGACAAATCAACAGTAGTAGTTCCTTCTCAGTAGTTGATAGAATACTAGAAAATTATCAAGAACACAGAACTCAATAACACCAGGAGAATCCAATAAACACTTATGGAACACTTCCCTAGAATAGTAGAATACCTATTTTCCAGTATCCACAGAATACTTACCAAAATAGATTATGTACCCTGGGCCATAAAACAACAAAAATAAAAACATTAAACTCATAGAGAATATATTCTCTGACCACAGTGAATACAAATTAGGAATCAGTGCAGAAAGATAAAAGGAAAAATTTAGTACTTGGAAACTAAACAATCTGGATCAAAGAGAAAGCCTTTAGGAACATGGAAGCTCATGCAAAAGCAATATATAACAACTTGCGGGACCCATCTAAAGCAGTGGTTGTGGGAAATATATAATCCTAAGTACTTACCTTGGAAAAGAAGGAAAGTCTGAAATCAAAAATCTTAAGTCTTTGCCTGGAAAAAAAAAAAGAGCAAAATAAACCCAGTGTAAATAGAAGAAAATAAAGAGCAAAAAGCAATGAAATTGAGAACATAATAATGAAAATTGATGAAATCAAAGGAATTAGTTCTTTGAAAAAATTGATAAAATTATAAACCTACAGCTCTACCCCATAATTGCCATGGAGCATTAAAAGGCTTCCAACATTAACAGATTTTGATGCCAGAATTCTGTGTGTCCTTGGCAGTACTTACGTTCTAACTGGTGTAGCATAGTGGTTAAGAACACAGGCTCTGGAGCCAGACTGCCTCAGTTTAAATGAGTCATTTGTAAGTCTTTTGGGAGAAAACTGTGACATTTCATGAACTTCAAACAAATATTAGCTGTCATTATATTGAATGATGATGGAGAGCATGAACATAATCCATTAAGGAAGATCCCTTTTATTCTACGCAGAAAGAATATATTATTGTTGCCTATTTCTATCCTGCAACTCTATTAGTAGAAAACTTCTAAAGGCACATCAGCTATACCACTGATAATCCAGGACTTTTCAGGATATGAGGTGTGATCAAACAATATAGTAAAGGTTTAAATTTTTAAAACTTTATTACAATAAATAAGATATTGTCATGTATCCCCCATGAAATACTCCCCGTTGCTTTGAACACACTTATTCCATCATTCTTGTAACTTTCTGAACAGTTCTAGAAGTCTTCTTTTGTGTCTTTAACTAAGATACTGTCATGGCTGCCTCAGTGTCCTGAATTAATTAAAAGCATTAACCTTTCATGGTCATTTTGACTTTGGAGAGGAACCAGAAATCACAGGTCCAGTGACTGCTGAACTAGATCTGGTGAAAAAGGTGGATGCAGACACACTGTAATGTTATTTAGTAGAAACTACCATAGACATTTTTAGGCAGTTTAGAACATCAAAAAAGGACACTCACAAAAGAGGACTTCCAGAGCTCTTCAGAAAGTGGCAAGAACAATGAACTAAACGTATCTGAAGTAAAGGGAAATATTTTGAGGGGAATTAATGGCCATGTGTCTCTTACTATCATTGAAATTTAATTCTTTTAAAAAATTTAAACATCCACCATATTTTTATCACACCTCATATATACTGCTCAGTTTTACTTTTCTGGTTGTTCATCAACAATGTTTCTCTTGAGCTCAGATATCATTACACTTAGAAATTTATATGATCTTGTCATTACATGAACTACACCTTTTTCTAGAAATATGTCCACTTGATGTAAAAACAGTTCCTACACTTATGAATTTATATGATCTTGTCATTACACAAACTACACCTTTTTCTAGAAGCATATCCACTTGATGTAAAAACAATTCCTAGCACTAAAAACCATACTTCAGATGAAGGTAAGAACATTTTAAGTATTTGTAAATGAGTTGGCATCCAGAGGATTCCGAGAGATCAATGAAAAAAAATTTTTAAAGAGAGAACAAAGAATATAAACACTTCCTAGAAGGAATAGCATCAAAAAGAATAGAATACTTGAGTATAAATGTAACAAAAAAGTTAAAAAAAAAAAAATTGTACCCTAAAAACTAAAACACATTGAAAGTTTTGAAAACCTAGATAAACTGGAAAGCTATCCCATATTCATGTATTGATGGGTTTACTAAGATAACAGTACTCCCCAAATCTATCTACAGAGTCAATGTAATGCCTGTCAAAATCCTAGGTAGCTTCTTAAAAATGTCAAATAGACTTTCCACAGAAATTAAAATTCTGATCCCAGAATCCATATGGAAATCCAAAGGACCCAGAATGACCAAAACAATCTTTGAAAAGAAAAAGACAAAATTGGAAGACTCATACTTTCTAAGTTTAAAATTTACTACAGTGCCATATTAAGATGGTATAATACTAGCAGAAGAATAGACATAATTGTTACAAAACTGAGAGACCAGCTTTACCAGTGGAACATTGACAACACAGGAAGTTCTCCACTCTCAGACATGGGTCCTTGGGCTTCTTGCCTCGGAAGTGTAGCAGCAGGCATCAAGGGAAGGTGAAGAGCTTCTCCAAGGATGACCCTTCCAAGCCCATCCACCTCACGGCCTTTCTGGGCTACAAGACTGGCATGACCCACATTGTGAGTGAACTGGATTGGCCGGGATCCAAGGTGACTAAGAAGGAATTGCGGAGGCTATGACCATTGTGGAGACACCACCTATGATGGTTGTAGGCACTGTGGGCTATGTGGAAAGCCCTCGAGGCCTCCAGACCTTCAGGACTGTCTTTGCAGAGCATATCAGTGATGAGTGCCATAGGCACGTCTATGAGAACTGGCTTACATTTAAGAAGAAGGCCTTCGCCAAGTATTGCAAGAAATGGCAGGAAGACATAGGAAGAAGCAGCTGCATAACGACTTCGGCAGCGTGAAGAAGTACTGCCAGGTCATCTGAATTATAGTCTATGCCCAGATGTGCGTGCTTCCACCACAGCAGAAGGTCCACCTCATGGAGATCCAGGTGAGTGGGGACACTGTGGCCAAGGTGCTGGACTGGACCCAGGAGAGGCTGGAGCAGCAGGTCCCCATGAGCCAGGTGTTCAGGCAGAACAAGATGATCGATGTCATTGGGGTGACCAAGGGCAAAGGCTACAAAGGGGTCACCAGTAGCTGACACACTGAGAAGCTGTCCCACAACACCCACTGAGATCTGTGCAAGGTTACTTTATTGGAGCATGGCATCCTGCCTGTGTGGCCTTCTCCGTGGCACGTGCTGGGCAGAAAGGTTACCATCACCCTACCAAGATCAAGATCTACAAGACTGGTCAGGGCTACCTCATCAAGGACAGCAAGCTAATCAGCTACCAACAACTGCAACCTGTCTGACGAGAGTGTCAACCCTTTAGGTGGCTTTGTCCACCATGGTGAAGTGACCAATGACTTGGTCATGCTAAAAGGCTGTGTGGTGGGAATGAAGAAGTAGGTGCTCATCCTCCACACGTCCTTGCTAGTTTGTGCGTGCAAACCAAACAACACACTCTGGAGAAGTTTGACCTCAAGTTCATTCACACCACTTCCAAGGCTGCTTCCAGACCATGGAGGAGAAGAAAGCATTTGTGGGACCACTCAAGAATTGCCAAGGAAGAAGGCATTTAACAGCAGGAACACCGTTGGCAGCTGATGGAGTCTCAGTGAACGTTGTTTTACATAGACAGGATATCTTGCCTACATCTTCTACCCTGAATCACTATTAGGCCAGGGATATAGCTCAGCGGCATAATATAGCTCACACCTGGCATAATATAGCTCATTCCTGGCAAGCTCAAGGTCCTGAGTTCCATTCCTGGTACCAAAAAATAAAATCACTACTAGGAAGACAACGCACAGTGTATCAGTTTATTGTAGCTGTCCTAATAGTGTGTTTTGAAACTCAGTTTCATTGTAATGTTTATCTTTTTTAACAGGATGGGATGGGGGAAAGGAGAAGAGGAGAGGAGAGATAGATAGACAGACAGACAAACAGGAGATAGGTGGGGTAATTACACTACTGATTTCTGTTGGTTGAAAGGAACAGTTAATGCTTAATTGTTTTATCAATCTTGCATGCCTATGTCTGGCGATCTGAGCAACTACTTTGAAGATAACAATATGTAACATAACAACTACTGTTAAGTTCCTCTCACCTTCTTTTGAAATTCTGTATCATTTTTATTTTTTTATTGTTGTTTTGTTTTTGACTTTGTGTTTGTTTGTGGAGGGGGTTGTTCTTATTGTTTTGTTTTTTCTCTTTAAAATAATTTTTTTAAAAAAAAGTTACCGTGGCACCTTTGCTGCAAATCAGTTGACAGTTTCTCTGATCTGAAAATTGTCAATTGATTTGCAGCAAAGTTGCCAGGATAATTAAACAGTCATTTTAACAAATGGTGCTGGGATAGCCACATCCAAAAGAATGAAGTTGGACAAAAAACTTCTGTGCTTCAAAGTACACCAACCCTAGAATGGGAGAATTATACAGCAGTTTGCAAATCATTTCTCTGCAGAATCTATAGAAGTCTTACAGCTTTTTCAACAGTAAAATATGGGCAAAGGATTTGAGTAAACATTTTTCCAAATATGATGTACAGATGTCTAGCAGATGCGTGAAAAGATGCTTGACATTATTGGCAACCAAAAAAATGCAAATGGAAACCACAAGATACTGCTTTATATCCACTCAGATGGTTGAAATTTTTTTTAAAAAAGACATAATAACAAATGTTGGTGAGGGTGTGGAGAAATTAGAACTCTGGTATACATTGCAGGTGAGATTATATAATGGTGCGGTCACTTTGAAAAACATTTCCTCAGAATTTAAACATAAAGTTGCCATGTGATCTAGCACTTCCACTTCTAGGTACATACCCCCAAAAATGAAAAGACACATGCACTCAAAAATTTGTATATGAACACTCACAGCGGCATCATTAATAGCTAAAAAGTAGAAACAGCCTCAATACCCACCAACCAGTGAATAAATGAACAAACTATAGTATATCCACAAATTACTAGTATTCAACAATACCAAAAAAATGAAGTACTGATACATGGTAAACATAGATGAAACTTGAAAACACTGTACTAAGTAAAAGAAACCAATCACAAAAGACTACATGCTTCATTATTCCATTTATATGAAACGTCCAGAATGTGCAAGTCTATAGACAGCACATTAGTGGTTTCCAAGATTGCAGGGTGCAGAGGGATAATGGAGAGTGATGGCTAATGGGTATAGGACTTCTTTTGAAGTAATGAGACTATATGAAAATTAGAGTGTTGTGATAGTCGCACAATGTATGAATACACCAGAAGTCATGAATGACACATGTTAAATGGAAAGGCTTTCCTTTCTCTAACTATAGTGGTAGTATCCTAAGGAAATCCATTCATTCAGTCAGCCCTCTTTAATATTAATTGAGTGACCCTGTGCTAAGTGGCACTCTTTTAGGCACTTGGGAAACATCAGTAAATGAAACTAGTTAAGTATAATGATCTGAGGACTTTTTTTAAAGGGATGTTCACAATAATTAAATTTTTTAATTTAAAATAAATTTAAAAATTTAAAATAATTTAAATTTTTAAAAATTACAATAAAAGGCACATTGCCATTACTACCCCTCAGAATATTCCCACTTGGTCCAAACACACTGATCCCATCATTCTTGCCACTTTCTGAAGCAGTTCTAGAATTCTTCTTTCATGAATATTATGTTAATTCATAATACAAAGTAGAGACACTAATGATTCAGTGGCAGACAAGTTGCAGTATATGGTGGAGTAATATATAGTCATTTAAAATGTAAATTTTCACAGAATAGATATGGATATAAGAAACATAGCATACAATACAAAACATATAAAATGCTACATATGTGAACTCTATGAAATCAATATTATTTCTGTAGATAATGGTGTTGGGCTTTTACTCTTGAACGATAGCTGCTTTTTGTTTTTCTGAATTTCATAAATCTCTTACAGTAAGATACATTACGGTATCTTTATAATTCTACAAATTATCAACATCCCTGGCTCCAGGTGGCCATTAATACCAACCCAAAGCACTAAGCCCTTCATACTTGATCAGAGAAACCAGGTTGGCTGCTGAATAAAACTGGTGTTTTTCATGTGCCAGGAGAGTTTGGAATTGTGTAACTTTAGAGCAGAGAAAAACTAACTGAAAAATTTTCATCTTTGGGGCTGTTATTTTCTCTTGTGGCATGTTTTTATGTTCACCTTGGATGCATTCTGCTTGTTTTGCTTATAAAACCCCCTTGTCAGTAGGATTTCATCGCACCAAGAATGATCCTTAAGGAGTGGTTATCTGTACTGGGTTTATTAGTACATGTTTGCAGTGCATAGTGATTACAGTCATTGTGGGTAACTGGTGCATGTACATAACACATCTCAATTCTTTTATTTATTTCCCCTTCCCCTCCCACCTACTCTTCGGCTAGCATCGATTAATTTATTTTTAAGTCCTTATAAAATTGATTATCACACATACAGATTAAAAGCCAGACTAACAAGCAAAAAACATGTAAAACATATAAGATAGTTATACTAAATCAAGATACACTTTTAGATACATTGTCCACACTGGATTGCAATAATTTTTTCTCTTTTTTTCCTGTTGTCTGTCTTTTATTTTGTACTTTATTTGTATATTGTGTTTCTCAGATGAGAGAAGCCGTGCAATCTTTAAGGTATTAACGGCCACTTGGAGCCAGGGATGTTGATAATTTTTAGAAATATAAAGATACTGTAATGTATCTTACTGTAAGAGATTTATTTACTTCGCTTAACATTTGGGGTCTCAAAGTGCATCCATTTGCCTACATTTGACTCAGATTTATCCTTCTTTATGGCACAGTAGTACTCCATTGTGTATAAATAACACGTTTTCTTTATCCATTCATCTGTTGATGGACCTATAGACTACTTCTAAGATTTAGCTATTATGAATTATGCTGCTAAAAGCATGGGTGTACATACATCACTGTGTACTGGCATTTTAGTACAACTTCAGTCCTACTGTCAGACACTAGCCATTCCTGGCACATTAAGATCACCAGAAGTAGGACTATATTACAGGTGCTATTGACTCCAGGGCTGAAGTTCTTGGCTCCTATACTGTACCTGCTTTGAACCAAAGAAGTAAGAGTAGAAAACCTTGCTGCAGGAGGAATTTTCAGTCTGTCTTGGAATTAGGACCACACACAGAGATGGACAAAAACCAGTGTATGATGTAGTCCTAAAGTGTATGGTCTAGAAAATTAGGAAATAATAGCATGCAAATATTCATTGTTGACTGCAGACAGTAAATGCAATGCGTGTGATTAAGTTTCCTGTTTTAGACTGTGTTCCTTAAATCTAGGTGTGTTTTCTGCATTGTTTCTAACCTGTCAGCACGTGGTGGTCTCCTGATAAAACCTGCTTAACCTTCTAATCTTTGGCTGCTGCAGGCAACATGGCTGTACAGTATACAGATAACAGGCTTGCTCCTGGTCTGCATTCTTCAGTTTTTCAATTCTATGATTCTTGGATCATTGCTTATCAGCTTCAACCTTTCAGTATTAATTGCAAGAAAACTTCAGGTAGGACTGTGTGTGTGTGTTTCTAGGTGTCTAGGTATCTAGGTGTCATGTTACTGGGGACTGAACCTAGGGCCTTCATACTAAGCTCCATCCCTGATCCTTTTTTGGTTTTGTGGTCATTGTTTTTGTTTTGAGACAAGATCTGACTAAATTACTCAGTTACCTGAGCTGGGCTCAAACTTACAGTTCTCCTGCCCATTTTTTCCTTAGTCAAAGTAAACTTTTTAAAAAATTGCAGTTTCGTGGACCTGATTCTAATATAGTATCCAAACCAAAATTTATGACCTATTTAAATAGCATTATTTGCATTTTTCTTTAAGTGCATATGGTAGTGTTTCTCTTTCCACTTTCTGAGACCATGTGCCATGTCTTTGTTTCAACAATTGTTGTTTACAGAATTGAAACTTTGGTTCAATTCAGGGATTAGCCAAAGATGTTTAGTGCAGTTCCATTGAGTTAATGTTGAAATAATGAACAAAAATTATAAACTTTGCGTGTGAGTGAGAAGAACCTGCTGCTTGTACAATGTGTTCATCATAGTGTAACAGAAAACATGCCCCCATAGCCAGTATACTTGTTTGTTAGCTGCCTAGGTAATAGTTCCTTTTCCAGTTCCAGTTGCTTCTGTCCCTTATAAACAGCTGGTCACTGTGATGCACATTGTATAAACCAGTTCCCAATTGACAAGCCATTCTGCCTCTGTACTTCCTGCTTGCTTATCTCATCAAAGCCCTGCACGACCAGAGATCAGGGCCTGATATTCTGGGAGTGATCCCTATCAGTGCCTGTCGATGTAAATAAACCTGCTCCAAATCCTGGGTGTCGTTTCAGTATTTCTACTTGCCCTTACAGTAGTAGTTCAAGTTGGTCTGCTACTTGTGGTTAATTGTAGTAATGCTGTTCCATACCCTCCTACTGCTCTTTAAATAAATTAACTCTGTTTTGAGTATTGTAAGAATCTAAATAAATACACTTCAGAAATGAGAGTCCTAAGGTATTGTAATAATGTGTTTGAAGACTTCAACCTGGGGCTCAGGTGTAGCTTAGTGGAAGAGCCTGGCCGTGGCGTGCACAAGGCCCTAGGTTTTGTCCCCAGCACCAGTTCAAAAACAGAAAGAAAATGTTGACCTGATCTTTTGACTTTATTACATAATTAAATTTGTGAATTTAATTATGGGATTTGAAAGCCATTTGTTTTTCCTTAAAATTTATAACAAATCCTGTTTCCTTTCTCATGTGCTATAAACATTTCCATACCAAAAAGCTATTTTGTTTTCACCTTTGGGAAGTATAAATGTTTTTACCTTTGGGAAATTTTCTTATTAGTCTTTTGAGTGAGAATTGCCATGGACAAACTGAAAGGACTATTCTTTTAACTGGTTTTTAATTTGTTATTACGAGCAAGTTCTCATTCATCCTTTTAACCTTAATTATAAGTAAACATCATTCATCTTTGAACTGTGGGTATTCTATTTGGCAATATTAGGATTACATGTAAAAGAGCACTTTTTTTTATACTGATAGGTCTCTTATTTATTTGGGTTATGTCTATTTCTGTGACGTAGGAATTAATGGATAAGTGATGTGATGATTTATTCAGTCAGCATATCCCAAGCACTTCCCAAATGGCAGACCCCAATCTTCTGGTTATGAAGATCTCAAAAAAGAAAGAAAGAAACAAAAAGAATAAGGCAGGTTTACTAATCTTACAAAGTTCATCATTAAGGGATTCATTTACTAATAGAAAATTAAAAATAGTTTAACTTCGTGAAGTTGTAGGTTACATATTCCACGTTTTCCCTCTATGTTGCATAAGCCAGTGTTTGAAACTCTGAATTAATACTAAGTATTTAGGAAGCTATATAGAAATTTAAGAATTAAAACAACTCTTTTAATTTCTAGAAAAACCTGAAAACTGGAAACTTCCTTAACAGGATCAGGAAACTTTTGTTACATTTATTTGTAGTTTTCTGTTTGACACTTCTTCTCAACAATATTATTAAGGTAAGTTAATAAATGACATTTGTTGTATTTTTTAAATGTACTGAAGGCTTTGGAGACAATTGTTGAAAGTTTTTATTTCAAATAAGTAAATTCCTGCTTGATAAAGCATATCAGCACACTGGATGTTTTACTTTGAACAGATCCAGTTTTAACTTTTTCTGAGAACAGAATGATTTTGTTGGTTTTAACTATTCATTTATATTGATTCTTCTTTAGTATGTTCTTTAGTAAACTCACCAAGTTAATAAAAATTTGTCAAACTCAGCTATAAAAACATTAAATATTTCTCTAAATTTAGATCGTTTTCTACTCTATGGTTTTTACTGGATTCAGTTTATAAATAAACAGGCCTGTCTAATTTCTCTTAGAAAGATGAACTCATTGTTGCTAGGTGCGCCCTAACATTTAATTGACTCAAAATTAACCACCCTGTAAAACAGAATAACTCATTTAATAACATAGGCCTGTACTTGTTCTATGTCCAGGAGCTTTGCTGAGATTTTTTTTTTTTCAAAATACCCTTGGGGTGCTTAATTTTTACAGTATCTTTTCTGGCATTTTTTTAAGTGAAGACTTTATTTCAGGACCTTGATGCTCCCTTTGTTTTTATGCAACAGTGAAGCTGTAGTGATCTCATCAGATGATTTTGCCCCTCCTAGAAAGCTGGGCTCAGCATAGAAGACATTTGCAGCATAGAAGTTCCTCCGCTTCCCTAACAGTGACAGTTCCCTTGACTGTGAAAGAAAAAAAGATTCTTCACTCAGCCAGCCACAAAAAAATACCTCACTCCAGCTCCCTGTCTCTACAGCCTTAAACTCTGTACAGTTCAGTGCAGTCAGCCCTCCATATCCATCAGCTCCCACCTACAGGTTCCTCAGTCCAGCATTCAACCGACCACAGACCAAAAATATTGGGGGGGAAATCGAGCCTGTACTGACCATGACTTGCTTTCTTGTTACCATTCCCCAAACAATATAGTCAGTAACTATTTACACAGCGTTTACATTAAATTACATATTATAAATAATCTAGATATGTTCTAAAGCATAAGAGAGGTATGCATAAGGTACATGCAGATACTGTACCATTTTATAGAAAGGACTTGAACAGCCGAGAATTTTGCACTCTGTCTGTCTCTGTGTCTGTCTGCCCCTCCCCGCCCGTCTCTCCTTGGGTGAAAGCTATGCATTTCACCCCTGGTCACTTTAAGTGTTCAGTTCGTAGGTTAAGTGTGTGCCTGGGCCTCTGCTTTTTGACACCCCAAAGAATTACCATCTATTGGTTTGCAGCCTACAATGAGAAGAATTAGAAAAAACAGTCTGTGAAACCGCCTTGCTATTTTTTCTGTACCCATGGGAAAAACTTCTCCCGAGTCTTATTTCTATGACTGTTAGGATCTCTTCTGAGAAAGTAGTGAGTTTTAATCTTATAACCCTATGAGTAAAGTAAATGTTTTCATCTTCCTCTTTCCATTTGCTGCTATAATGCCTAAGACTAGATCTGGGGCTCATCCCTAATGAGTATATTTTGTTTACTAACCTCTATTCTGGCTTTACCTTTTTTGCTGCCATTTTTCCTTTGATACTACTTCTTGACCATTTATGTTATTGACTTTGTAAGTTATGAATGAAAACTAAAATTGTGTGAATTAAAGTGACAGTCACTAATAATGAAAACTGGCGTTTATCTGTTCACCAGTGAGAGTTACTGTTGTCTTATAATGTCCTTGAGCAAAATGAGCCCTGTATCAGATATTATATCTATAGATCCAAATCCCTCAAGCCAAGTGGGCTGTATTTCTACTTGAAGTTTCAAGTCATTATATTGCTGCTTCTTGTCATCATCGTCATCGTCATCACTGTGGTGCTGATGGTAGTGGTACTGGGCATTGAACCAGACCTTTGCACAGAGCTGCGCCCTCAGCCCCTCCTCCCTTCTTTTGAGTTGGGGTCTTACTTGGTTATTAAGTTGCCTAGGCTGGATTTAAACATACAGTGCTCTTGCCTCAGCCTCCCAGAGTGCCAGGATTACAGGTGTACACCACACCACCCAACTCAGACTGTTCACTGTTTCATAAAATTCTAGTCGCTGTGCTTCAGCCTTCTCCCTCTCCCTGGAACCAAAACAGCCATGTTTTATCTCTTTTCTATATTGAACTTATGCATAAGATATTTGAAAATAAGATTATCTTTATGAAAGAGAGGTGTAGGAGAGGAGAGAGTTTGAAAATCTCTGGCTTAGAATCAGCTCTGAGAAGTATTGTGAACGTTTACTAATTTCGTATACATGCCTCCTGTGAAACTCGACAGTGGAGACACGTATCCATTGGGAAATTATCAGGAATCCATACCGAAGGCACTAACAGAAATTTTTGTTTTTTCTCTCCTTGATAGAATATTCTTAACCTGAAGTCAGACGAACATATATTTAAATTTCTAAAGGCAAAATTTGGATTTGGAGCAACAAGGTACGATTGAATTAAAATCTGCGTTTGCTGTTATGTACTAACACAACAAGGTCATTAAAGCTTAAGTTGCCTTTATCCCCTCAATTATTAATCGCAGGCTTATTTTAAGGAAAAATATAATGTTGTTTCCTTGCCTTGTATTTAATTTAATATTTTGCTTTCCATTTGTTCCCCAGGGATTTTGATGCAAATCTGTATCTGTGTGAAGAAGCTTTTGGCCTCCTGCCTTTTAATACCTTTGCAAGGCTTTCAGATACTCTGCTCTTTTATGCTTACATATTTGTTCTATCCATCACAGTGATTGCAGCTTTGGTTGTTGCCTTTCATAATCTCAGGTATGGAGCGTTGCAGCATGTTTAACGCTCTGCCTTCATAAAATTATTCTGGGTGTTGCAAAAAATTACTAAAGGTGGAAATCAAAATATCAGACTCAGAACGGAGTGATGCCGTACATCTTAAAGGGGACCCCTACTCTCTGTAGTGATGAGATCCCTAAGAGTGGTGGCCACAGTTCAAAGCAGTCTGGGTTGAAGTCTCTGTTTACACACTGAGAATGATGTGATCTTTGAGCCAGTTATGCAATTTCTCAGTATTTCTGTTTCCTTATCTGTAGAGTGAGAATATGGCGAGTACTTTCTCTGTGTGATTTTCTGAGGAATGAATCAATTAAAACAACATAAAATACTTAAAATAGTATCTCATATCTAGAATATTCTGTAGGTGTTCACATCGTTAGCTAGTTTATTACTGTAGGCTCGTGGTTCTCTTTTCTTGCATTATTTTTCTCTATTATTTTCTCTATTATTAGTTTTTTGCATTTTTCTACTTTTTTCTACCTTCTTCTTCCCAATGACTTTTACAGTATTTCTTGTGAAATGTAAAGAGTTAATAATTTTTGATTTGCTTTCTTACATCTTGTTTCAGAGGAATGGACCATAATTATTAGTGTCAACTAAAAATCTTAAATAATAATGGTCAGTTTTTTAAAGCTGAGCATGTCTACCAGACTAGTGAAAAAAATCAGGGAATATAAAGACTTTTTAAAAACCTGTAGAATATCTACCTGTTAAGCTTATGGTGGTTTGTGTATTTGTTACTCCTGTTGAATTGAAAGAAAATGAAGTATAAGAAGTCAAAGGTCCTGTCATTTGTGAAAAATTAATCAAAGTCCCAAGGAAGCTTTTTCTGTGGAGTGACCCGGCCAGTTAGGGTGGTGGTGAGTTGTGATCACAGCCATGAGAAAGCTGGTGAAAATGAATCTGCATCAGCTGAGGTATTTTATAATTATTAGGAATGAAGCCACATTGAACCATCAAAATACTTCATTGGCTGTAAACTATTTTAGTATCTTTCGGAAGTGTTCTTTTTATATCTACTCAGTATAAAATTTAGCTGTGTGAAAATTATCTACATGAACAAAGTAATTATCTAGACAGTGTAGTTTAATATTATTCCAGACACACCAAGTGTCGACAGGCCTCTAGACTGCATTCAAAGCAGGAAGTTCAGTTGGTCTGCAGTATCTTTGTCAAAAATGTCCCCTGTGCTTGGTGTGAATCTCTGAGCCACCTGTGGAAGGTGATTTGGTATATGATTAAAGATTTTAGAACATCTGTCAACTAGGGATTTTAGGTCATTGTTAAAGGAAAGGCACTACATGAAAGTAATTAGAGGGTAACAGCATCTTAATATAAATTAACATTGAGCCGGGCATGGTGGTGCATGGCTGTAATCCCAGCACTCAGGAGGCTGAGGCAGGAGGATTGTTGCAAGTTTGAGACCAGCCTGGGCTACAAAGTGACCTCAAGGCCAGCCTGAACTGCATAGCAGACCTTGTCTCAAAAAGACCAGAAAAAAAAAAAAAAAAAAAAAAAAATTAAAAAGAAATACCATATGCAAGCTTTAGATTCTGCTTCAAAGAAACCACCTGAAGGAAAAAAAATGATTACCGGGAACAGAGAAAATAGAACACATACTATTAGATAATATGGAGGAATTACTGTTAATTTTGTCAGCTGTAATGATCTCAATGTAGCTATGTTTGGTGATAGTCATGTATTAGACATATATAAGGACACCTTGGTAGGTTAAAAAAGTGATCATTGTTTCATTAAAGGAATTGAATTCCAAGTTTATGGATACATTTATTGTATTTATTTATAAAAATCCACAAAATACTCATAAAACAAATAACTCCTAAAGCATCTTTAAAGATCTCCAGTTTCAGTGATTCCAAAAGGAAGCTTTTTGCTATTCTTTTTTAACTTAAATTATGGAATCACTTTAAATTTTTGCTAAATTAGAGTCTGTGAGATTTTAGTTATTAAATTAACTCTGCATTCATATTGTGATGATTTTAGCCTCAAACAACTTCAGAATTGATCAATGCCAGTTCATTTCATTAGGGGAAGTAAGATTTAACTAAACAGAGATTATTTCTTCAGCTTAAGATGTGTATGTTTGCCACTTTATCCAGTGACTCTGCAACTCAACACTGCGTGGATAAAATGGGAAAATGCACAGTTGATCTGAATCCAGAAACTGCTTACAACTTAATACACACCATTCTGTTCGGGCTCTTAGCACTGAGTACAATGAGGTACTTTTGTCTTCTCTGATTTCTTTCCTTTTTTACCACTCTTTGCTTGATGTTATTTAGCAATAAAATGTAGAAACTGACAGTCATCTTCATTAATGGTTATGATTTCCATAAAAATGTCCTTGTAGACTATCTGCCACTACAAAATATTTTTCCTAATCTGTTTTTTCCCAATTGGAAGCATTCTTTTCCTTATGTGATAGTTCCCAAAAGGCAGTGGAATTAATGACTAACCCTTTGGCAGCTGATCTCTGCATAGTTCAAGGAAACATTTTACAGTCACAGACTGTAAAGCTCTTTCACAGCTATCTCAGGCTTGAGGCGTGTACACAACTTAGAACTGCTAACTTTTACTCCTTTCTGTCCTTGCAGGATGAAGTACCTCTGGACCTCACACATGTGTGTGTTTGCATCGTTTGGTCTGTGCAGCCGTGAAATATGGGAATTACTTCTGAAGTTGGTCCATCTTTATAACCCGAAGAGGGTCAGTGTTGTCCCTTTCTGCATTTAATGTTAAATGACTTTCTAGTATTTCATTCATACCAGTTCTGTCTTCTTTGAGGTTATCCGTGTAGCAGTCAGATAAAATGGATTCTAGTATTGGAAACTAGAAATAGATAATTGATACATTAAGATTTCATAGGGAATTTTTAAAATTTATTGTTAATTTTATTTTTTAATTCATATTTTCCCTACACTCTAAATTAGATATGTTCATTGTACACAATTTAGAAATACAAAACACACATACACACATGTAAAGGAGTATTAAAATTCACCAATAATCTCCCTACCTAACATTATAACTGTTCTTATTACAAAGTCTTCTCCTAAGAATACTTATCAACAAGTGTAATAATGTAGCTTTGAATTGTTCTGCCCTCTGTATTCACTAGGCGGCAATATGGTGGAAGCCAGAAATACCGTAAGATGATTAGAGCCCTGCTGTGGGCTCAGTTGTTCTGACACTGCAGGCTCATGCTCCATTAAATTATATTTTTGTTGTTTTTTATAAAATGCATCTATTTACAAAGCAAAACCGTATAGCAAAAATGTTCAAAGTGCTTGTAATCTAAATAGTGTCTTTCTTATATAGATATGTATAATGCGATATTCAGTACCAATATTAATACTGCTGTATCTGTGCTATAAGGTAAGCCTGATTTTCCTCATTTTTGTCATTAATCTATTTAGCAGAATAATTGCTTTGACTCAATGTATCTTGTACATTTTTTGGCAAATTGAAATGGGTTTATGGAGCTTATAAACACCTCCTTAGCATTTCACTACAGTTGATACTGATAGGAAAACTTTCTCAAATAGTTTTTAACAAATAAAAGCATGATAACAAGATGTCACTGGCAGTCAGTTATTCTAATTAACATTAGCATTCAGCAAATTCTGAAAATGTTTTCAGACCTACTTTGAGCAAATAGAGAAATTATTTTCTCTTCTTATCTGATTTATGTGGAATAAGTTTAAAAATGTATCTTCTTTTAATCTACATATTTCAATAGGTGCTTTTCTTTATAAGAAAACTAAACACATCTAAATAAGTACAAGTCTAAAATTAGACTTTCTTTTCATCCTTTGTTCACTTTCAGTAGGGAGTCATGAAGTTTTTCATGTTTCTAGCTGACTGATTTCTGAAACACTGACTATGCCTCTGTTCTGAGGATCCCTGAGACGGTGACCGTTGCACAGGTTGACTATTTTGTGGTTCTTTGTAACATCCTCGAGATTTACAGGCCTTGCCGTATTACTTAGGCCACTAGCACAGATTACTTCAGTTGAATTTGTGCCTTCACTTTACAGTCAAAATATATATTTGTGAAGTTTAGGTGCTTTTTCTTCAAACTTTTTAAAATATTAGAACAATGGATTTCAAAATCTGCTGTGCAGAGGCTCTGATGGGGGTTAAGGGTAGATATGAAGATGGGGCCTCCTCTGGAGAGGACCCGCTATAGCAGGCTCAGCTCTTGGTTTCAGTGCTTCTGTTTTCATGCTGATCTTTGTCAACAAAAGATTTTAGTCCTAAAAAAGTCACTAAACACTACATTGCAAATGTTTCAGAAAACTGTATACTGTCTTGTTCTGTATATCAGAACCTCCTAGGTGCTAGCAAACACAGAAGTAGTTTCCTACATTCCAGTGTCTGGGAATTTTGCTTTTACAGAAATAAGTAAAACTTAAAAACATCTGGAAAGCAATGGTTAAATATTAAACAGGCTGCGTTTAATGAGGAATCAGGTAACTTTCCTATTATACATTTATTTTGAGGCTAAAACCCGCTCCTCCCAGAAAACATGTAGCTCATCATCCTCGGTCTCCCCACTAAAGATGTGTGTAAACTGTGACAGTCTCCCCACCATTTGTATGTATGTAGGCTGAGTCCTTTTATGTCTCAGGTGCTTACTGAAATTTTATGGACTGTTTTTAAAAGCTATTTGAAGAGATAGGTCTCTTGTTCTTGGTAAAATCGAGGAAGGATATGGAGGAAATAAACCATGCTGTGGACCCATGGCTCTTCAAGCACAGTCCTCAGATGAATAACATTGGCCTTGGGGAAATACAGGCCCTTAGGTCGCAGTTCAGACCTGCTAAATCAGAAACTGTGGAGCAGAGTCCAGAAGTTCATGTTTTAACGGTGCTGCTGCTGCTATACCGTCAGGTTGGAATTCCTACTGTAGGGTCATCAGGATCCCTAACAGTGCAGGTTCTGCTGCCTGGCGGGTTGACTATTCACCGGCACCATGCTGTACCTTCTACCCACTTGATGGCAGTAGCCCTTCCCTCTAGTCGTGACAGCCAGTGAAGTCTCTGCAGGTTGCCAAACTTCCCCTGAAGTAGGGGTGGAGGTGGAGAAGTCTGTGCTCCCCTCCTCTTGAGAGCCACTGTTGTGAAGGAACAAGTGAGAACAAGAGCACTGGAAAAGCCATCATTCTCAGGAAATCCTTGTAATTTTCCCCGAAGAGAGCCAGCATCTTAAAGAATTCTCCAAGGCAGGCATGGCTGTGTGTGCCTGTTACCCCAGCCCTCTGGGCGGCTGCGGGAGGGGGACTGCAAATTCAAGCCCAGTCTGGGTAACTTAGCCACTCGGCAAGAGCCTATGTCAAAAACTCAAAAAGTAAAATAAAGGGCTGAGGATACAGCTCAGCTCAAAGACCCTGGGCTGAATCCCCCAGTATGAGGGAGAGGAGGAAGGGAGACTGTTATCTCAGTTGCTCTTGGCATAGACAGTTTTTACTGTGTAAAATAGTTCAGCTATTTCATCTCAAAATTTGTAGAATATAAAATCACAGAGATCACAGAATATGGAGATGTTATGTATATTCAAAGTTATCTTGACACTGAACCTGTTTTCCATCTATCCCAGCTATTAGATTTTATCTGTAATGTGAATTCATATATTTCAAAGCCTGATTTGAGTTTTACCTAGCAACTTTAATCAGGGTTTCATAATTTGTTGATAATACCATATTTTACCATCTGTATTTAGGATCATCTTACTAAAAGGGAAGCACATTCTAGTCTCCACTTTGAAGTCAAGTAAAAGTTATTGTCATCTTGATTAACATATTTAGGTTGATGAAATCCTATATAAACTATTTCTGATTATTTAAAAGCAGCCTTTAGTTCATTCAGCACGCACTTTTATGTTATCTAAGTTTTCCAAGAGGCTGTTAGTAGATTTTAACATTCTTAGCATTAATAACAGCAACTTTAGAAGTATAAAGTATATAATGCCATTGGATTCACATACATATTAAAAGAATTAGAGCATTTCATTCAAAATTTTACATTCTGTTATCCAGTAGGGAAATGTTTAATTATAATATTACAAAGGGATTGTTTAATCAGTAATTTTTACAACACTTCTTCTGAAAACTAGAACCAAAAGTGCTGACTCCTGATTCTCCATCCCCCACAATTTTCTTGGTTTACCCTCCCAAGAGACAAGATGTGAATGAGTGGTAGAAATGACCTGAGTGAAATGACAGGATAAGAAAGCAGTAGGGCTAAAACATCCGCGGACAAATCAGGTGCTTCTTTGATTCTTATTAGTGATTCTTAAAGAAAAGAATAATATTTTCAACATCAGTGAAACATAGGAACGTTGTCATCCATCTTCTGTGCCAATACATGAAATGAATTCTGTAGCTAACTTTAGGATGTATGTGGATGATCAAATCCTATTGGTTCCCATCTTAAGATGTAATTAACTGATGAGTTAAATAGACTGATACTATATTGGGTAAACAGTGGATTCAGAGGGTAATTTTTATATTTATATCTTCATAACCTTAAATAACTCAGGTTGAGTAAGATACGGCAGTGGTAGATGTCTTAAGGTTTCCTGGAGTGTCTTACTTTCAAATATTCTCTCATTGTACCAGTAATGTCAAACCATGTGACCAGATTCCTAGTGTCAGAAATTCTTTATTCAATGAGAAGGGACTGATTGTACAGCCACCTTCCAGGTCACAGTTCTGCCACTTGTGACCTGGTCAACTCAGGTCCATCTTTGAGCCACAGTTTCCATACTTTTAAAATAAAAACTCCAGTGGTGATGCTTCCTGATGCTTCCTAGCGCATGAGTTGTTGTGAGAACAAATTGAGATTCTATATTTAAGAGTATTTTCTGCAGCTATAATATGGTGCTATCTCCTATAGATGCAGTCTGCTTTCAAGGGTAGATTGCACGGCATTAGTTAATTACACTTTCCCGTACACTGTGAGCATTCTTGTGGTTAGTATTCCTGTCATATCAAAGTAATGTTTTACTAGTTATTAGCACCACAACCATAGCATTTTTATGCGAGTAAGATAAAAGCACATTTTTTAAAGTTGACAACACCTCTGGTTGTAATTGGCTTCAGCTCAGGATAATTTGGAAAACTTTTCTCAGGCCTCAGCCTTCATGTGCCTGGAGGGCTGGTGGCAGAGGGGAAGCAGTTGTGGATCCATCTGCCATGTCTGTTCAGCTCACAAGTGGTGCACTTTGCCCTTTTTCATGTAATCTTAGTGATAGGTGTCAGTATGGGGGTGGATTTTGGTTTTGTTTTGTTTTCAATTTCAGTTCTGGCCAGGAATGATGGATGAACTCTCCGAGTTGAGAGAATTCTATGACCCAGATACAGTGGAGCTGATGAACTGGATTAAGTAAGAGGAATTTTTTTTAACATTTAAATTTTTAAGTGCCTTTTCAGATATTAGTTTTGGGGTGGAGTGATTGTTTGGTGGCTATGAATCTGATTGTGAAGAAGCATTCATTTTCATTCAAATTTTCTTTAAAACCTTATATCTGTAAATAACTCTTCACACTTGAAATACCCTGTCTCCAGGTATATATCCCTTAAAGAAAGGAACATAACCATTACGGAAAAAAACAGGATCAGGAAATAAATTTCAAATACTGATAGCAATGGGAATGAAATTTTACTTATCGGGGTGAACACTTACAGTTTTCTATTCTTTGCCAATTTTATCTTTATTATTTTCATTTTAATACCATTCATTTTTTGTCAGTGCTGATGCAAAAGTATTCCATGTTCATTGTTTTAAAATTGCAGTGTAAACTGTAGTTAATTAGATTCATAATGGCTCATTGCAGATTTCATTTTTACTAATCATTTCTCCTAGGCTCTGGCCAGGGAAAATTTCAAGTACAAAAAGTGGAGCTTTTCCTCTCTGGAACATGGAGATACTTTACCATTGTCTCCATGTTCTTGTTTCTGCTGCTGTTCGTTGCTCTGCCTCAGTCTTCAGCCTCAGAAGGGAGCACCTGTGTTTCAAAGCTTTACTCATGAAACCTGATTACCACTGACAGAAATAAATTTTTCTACCCAGAGCAGCATTCCCATGCACTATAATACTGTATTTCCCTATTTTATAACCAAAAAGCAAGTGTATAATTACTCACTCATAAATAGATGTTACAAATCTCGTGTGACATATTCTGAAAGCCTTGGCTGTATTGTCTCCATCGCTTAGAATTTTAGTAGCCATATTGGCACTTGCTCATGACTGATGTTTACTAACCAGTACAGTTTAACACTGCTTGTGTATTAAGAGATGGTAAATGTTTGATAGCCTTGGTCTCTTGAGTGCAATACATGGATTTTATAGAGATTTATGTCTAAAATATATATGTGGCTTTGATGCCAGTGCTGGACTGAGTTTGACTAGATGCAATGAGCGTAATTTTTCACATATTTCCAGTGCTGAGAGTAGGAAGCAGTGCTTTGTCTTTATTTATTTATTTAATTTTAAATCATGGCAGACAATTACAGAGTAAATAATTCGTTCAGTATTTATTGTCTGTAGGAAAGGAAGGCTATTCATATAAAGGAAAGCTAATTACTTTTGCATTAACTGTAGTCAGTAGGGGATTTACGATGCATGCATCTGAAGGTGAGGTTGAAATTTTGTATTTCTAAGATTATGCTGTTGAAACTCACGCTCTAGGAAACCCGCTTGCTGGTAACATCCTGAGGATGGTAGACCCCCTGCATCAGCCTGGGTTAGCGTTACTTTATCTTTTAGATATACAGGTTCCCCACTTGCACTACCTTATCTTTTAGAAATAAATGATAAAATTATTTCAGCTGCACCCCAAGTTGCCTTTGGCTATCTCAGACCGGATGTACTTATTTGTGGCGCCTTTGCTTTCAGCTTTTCCTCCAAGAAAATTACTTCAGGTAACATTTCTCACTCGTTCTGAGAAACTGTGATTGAGAGAGTGTAAGGAAGATAGTGTGCTAGCCTGGTGTTCCTCGCTGGTGGGGAGGTGGCCCTGGGCCCTGAGATGCTCCTTTCCCTGGAAGTGTGTGTCCCTGGTTTGCCCCCTTGTGAACACACTCTATGCTTCATTGGTTAGCTTTTTACTTCTCAGCAACTGAAAGATTTATATTGTTCTAAAAAGCTGGCTCCATTATGATCTAATCTTGCCTATTTTCTCCTAAAATTCTTTAAATTATCATTTTTGTAAAAATAGCTGCTAGGCATGTTTGTAAAATAAGCTTAAATGATGATGAATGTATGCCAAAATAGGGTTTATTTAGACACAAAGTATGTTTGTTTAAATCAACATTCAAATCAGTGCTGGTCTGCAGGCTTTGATTCCAAACACAAGGAGATAGATATATTTAGCATTCTTTTCACCTTCCCTGATTTTTTTTCTATCTTTGAAACTTTGACTTCATCGCTTTGGTTAGTCATAAAGTTGATGTCAGTCGGTGTGAGCTGCCCTAGAGAAAAGGTTGTGGCCTAAGCATCCGAGAGTGGATCTGAAAACAGCCCCCAGACTCTGGGGCACCCTGCCCTGTCAGTGAGGGACATCTCAGCTCGCATCAGCCTGTCTGTTCTGTCCTGAAAGTGGCCACACTCAGGTGCCTGTCCTTTGTTATACAGCCATGATGGTGTTACTAGAACAGGGAATGGTCCTGGTACAGGATGGCTTTCTTCAGGGTGACCTGTCAAAGTTCCAGCTGGCACACGGTGTCTCCTTTGTGAAAAGTGTCCAGTAGCAGCCTATTGTCAACTGTCAGTATCCACTCAGTGTGGATCATACCGGCCTCACAGTTGTGCTTCCAGGCCATTGAGCTTCTGCTTGAACTTGGGCTTCCCAAGTCTTTGCTTGGGGCTTCTCTGCTGTGGGTAAGGTGAAAGCTGCCATCATCTCAGTGGGAGTTCCTCCTCTCACTCTCATTCTCCAGGTCTTTCACTCTCTCTCTTAGGCGATGGGAATTAAATCCAGGACCTTCATGCTGAGCTACATCTCCAGCTCTGTTTACATTCTGAGACAGGATGTTGCTAAGTTACCAAGGCTGGACTCAAACTTGTAATTCTTCTGCCTCAGCCACCTAGAGTTTGGGGATTACAGGTGCGCATCGCCATGCCCAGCTTTCTCCTTTCTTTTAGAAGGGTCTGCTTATAGTCTTTTAGAAGTAAAGAGGGATCCTCAAGAGAAAATAAAGATTATTACTTCAGGATAACATGAGCCAAGCCACACCAAAGGGCCTGGATTTCTGTGAAAACATTGAAAGCCTTACGTGATAAATTTTTTTCACATCTAAAGTTGCACACTTGTTAACACAGTTAGATACTCACTGAGCACCAGTTGTAAATATGAGTCTGTAGGACACTGTGGTAAAAGCATGTTCGTGTTGGCTGGCGACCCATTAGAGCGGCCTCTTTGCTGGTATAAAGCGCTGTTCTTTTCTCCCATATTCTTACTCTCTGCTCCATGTTACAGTTTTCAGAGGCTCAGCAGGTTTAGTGGGAAATGGTTTTAGAATCTTAATTTTTAGTCACAGAAAAATGTTGCTTTAGGCTTTCCTATCTTTAGTTCCCTTAAAGGAGCAGAGATTTAAGTTTAAATATAAAACCAAGAATATTTAGGGACTAAACATCTCTCTTTTTAACCAAGGATATTTTGGCTATTTTAATTAAAGACACTGTAATCTGCAAGGACCTCCTGTTGAAGTCAGGCCCTGGATGTGGCAGCCCGAGCCACCCTTCCTGCAGGCCCTGCCCTGCTCTCCCGGCTGCCTGCTCCCCGCTATGCCAGCGCTGCTGCCACCTTTCCAAGCAGGTGCAAAACGCTCATGTTCACCTTTGCCCTCCTTGGTGATGTTCCCTAGGTGCAAAGATTAAAAGCCTGGGTCTTAGTGCCTTCTGGTATCCCTTTAAGTAAAAACCAGGTGACGCTTTTACATACAGGCTTTTTGTGTGATTAGCAAGCCAGTTACTGCAGCAGGGCTGAATGCCCCAGCAGTCTGGCTCACGCCTTGTTCCTCTGTGTCCTTGTGTCACTCTCTCTCTGTCACTCTCCCTCCCTTCCTCACTCTGTCTCGCTCTCACTCTCACTCTCTCTTCCTGAAATTTTTCTTCAACATTGTGTAATTAAGATACACAGATCTGTAGATCTGAATATTTTGAAGTATGGTATTTTAATTACTTGGCTTTGGGAGATTTTCACTAGAAATCATCACTTTCCAGTAACGATGCCTGCGTGTGCAGCATTTTCTCAGTGGGACTGAAGAAATGCACCAAATTTCTTCTGCACTTAATCAGAGTAGAAAGAATTGCTGTATATTCTAAAGATGATTTGGGCTAAGTTCAGACCTTAAGTGCCTATAAACCTCTTTTTGCTTAATGAATCATTTTTGGTATTTGCATAATTCTATAATTTTTTCAAGTGTGGATAAAGCAAATGTTCACATATTATATTATAATGCTCAGTTTACCCATTAGTTCAACAGTAATTAACTTGTTGAAGCTTAGAACTTCAAAAGTAAATGAGGTTATTTGTTCAAACTGCCACCGGGTCTTCCTGGAATGACATTTAAATTATATAATGTAAATCCATTTGACCTGTGAGTTCTTGTCATTATTTAATGACATTCCTTACAGAATAAATTGATGTCAGGTTGGGCAGCCTGCTATGGAGTTGGCAGAGAGCTATAAAAACAAATTATCTTTTCATCTTATACATCCTTTGTTCAAACATTTGTAAAAATTGCTTTGTTTTTCTATAATAGCGAAGTGTCATTCAATAGTTAAAAGCCCATGAGCTGTTTTAGAGAGAGACCACAGACTGCATCAGGCAGAAATATCTGTGAAGGAAAAGTGCCCAGTATAAGATCTATCATTGTGCATATTTTAAGTTATGGACAAAGAATCTCTTTTCCCTTTGCCTGAAAATTCTACCACAGAAGATACAGTGAATCTAGGTTTTTTTTAAGTTTAAAACATACGGGATTTTTTTTTCTCTTGTTCCACTTTGCTTATTGCTTTGACTTTTACCATTGCCTTATTGGCAAATTTAAATATTTAACGTAGCACTGAAATATCCAAGATTTACCATGGGTCCAGCATTTAAAACCAAGTCAACATAATAAAGTAAGTAAACATCAACCCTACTAGCCTTGGAAGTCAATAGTTTTCAAAGAAGTATTTTTTCTAATTCATTTTCTAGGCATTGGATTACCTTATTTTACAACATTAAAGGAAAACCAAGGACCTTAGTAAAAGCCTATGTTAACAGCCCAGAGACTTTCACTAACAATTTAAACAGATTACATTTCTTTTAAACTTTCTGCCTTTTGCTAATAAGGCCAAACATTAAGACATGATACAATTTAATGAGCTGTATTCCATTTTTCTTCTCAGTTCCTGTAAGCAGCCATGTGACATAGCTTCTTTTTCCTCTGCCGATGGCCTGCTGCTACCTGGGGATGCAGGGGGTCGGGAGAGGTGCATTTAAGGCATCCTGAGCAGGGAGCATGTTAGAGCAGGGAACATATTCTCTACCAGTTCTCAGCATAGCTGAAGGCCTGCAGTAACCATTAGAAAATGTACTATAGACTAATTTCTGGTTTATTTTCCAGTGTTTGCCTGTAATAAAGCTGAGCCTGCCTGTATTGGCCAGTAGGCTTATCAGAAACAGGTCATCATACCATGTTTACCAGTCGAGCATGTGGTAGGCCCTCAGTGATACATTCTGAATAAATAAAGAATAACTTTGTAACCCCTCACACACAAGCAATCTAGGACCTTTGACATTTAAACCTTTGTGCACTCTGTAATTCATCAGAATACTACAATTAGCATCTGGGAAGCAGGCTGAAACCTTGACCATGAGCTGTAAATAGATAACAAGGTGCATCTTCTGTCTCTGCCGTAATTATAAAATGCACACTGTGAACAGCTCTGTGCATCTTCTCTGTGCCTGTCCCCGTCACATATTCAAAATGGGGATGCTAAGACAGGCCTGTGATTTGACTAGATGTTGGTCGTTCGGCAGCTGGATCTGTCTTGTGTATAGAGAGACCAGCTTGGCATCTGTAGGTAATAAGACTGAGCCAAGCAGGATCATTTGTGTCTACCTCATGCTCTTGCCAGATGTGGAGACCAGACTCCTTCCTCCCTGCATTGGGAATCTGTCAGTTCAAGGACAGCCCCTTCTTGGCATTAATATGTGATGATATTGTATGATTTATGCCAGCAGGATGGCTTGTGCCATTTAAATATATACAAAACAAAAGAAAATTGTCTTGGAAAAGCGATGGCACTTTCTTTCATTCATAATTGTTTGCATTTATTTTTTTAGCAATTATGATGATGTACTATAAATGAGAGTAGCGTTATATACAAGGCCCAGAATAAGTATTTAAGTATTAACTGAACCAGTGGTACGTGCATGACTGTCCCATCAGGCAGCTTGTATCACTGGTCATACAAGTAGTGCAGTCATGCATGTACCACCGGTTGTTCAAGCCACCTAGCACTACGACAGATGAATTACCACCCCATCATGAACATGTTCAACCATTCTATTCCTCTGATCACATGAGACAAATGTCAGATGTCCCTTATTGTGCCTATAGGGTGTCAGGGCAAGCATCTATCTGTTCTGGTGCGCCTGGGTCTGGTTGTCAGAATGATCACAACTCATCAAGGACAGCCAAGCTCACATAAAACTTCTTTCTGTTGGGCTCCACATTCTCAGCTCTGGCATGGGTGTGGAAGGATGCAGATTATGTGTCATTCCTTGTGTGCTCATTGTAATTCCATCCACTCTTTCCCCCTCACTTAAGAAGGCTTATTGGAATGCAAGTGAATGAGTGTCATCGTTAGAAAGAAAATCTTGAATTTTTCAAAAGCAGATTATTTGTAAATGTCATCATTTGAATAGTGGGATGTCTTGCTCACAGACATCTGAAGGCCGCTGTTGGACGGCATTCATGCTGCAGTCTTGGCATTAGGTTGGAATAAATAGCACATCCTACTGGGATGTATGAATATGATGAGGCTTCTCTTAGAAACCTCAGCAAAGCTTCATGCCCTGCTCTCCAGAAACATTGTGGGCAGCCTGCTGCAGCTTTTTCTGCAGAGGATGTAGAGTTTGAATGATTTCAAATAGACTCCTCAAAACTGTCTCCATCATTTTAGCTCAGTGCAGCAGACACAGACCCCTCTTTCCTAACAAAGGAAGGATATGCGTATTTTGCGGTGCTCCTAATGGGCCTGGTGGGAAATGCTGCACTGGGGGGAATACTGTACCTAGAAGAGCTGTTGTTTTCTCTCATGCTAAAATAACACCTCGTTGGTTTGCACCTTCCAGGTTTTCAGAAAACAGAAAGAAATTAAGTTAGCTACTAAGACTCCTTTTGTGCCAGCGGGCACTGAGTTCTTTGAGTCTATCCTTGCTCCTCCGTCATTGTCCCTCAGATCCCCTGGGAGGCAGAGGGTCATAGACTGGCAGTAATTGGAAAGTAAGATGTGATGACTGTTGGGGCTCCCTAAAGCTGCAAATGTTTTCCCCCAGTCGAGACCAGGGAGGAGGAATGTTCCCATCCCAGAAATAGCATACATCCCCATACTGAGTAATAAGATATTTACTATTTCAATATCTTCCCATGTCCTGTTTTTATTATGTTTTTTACTTAATTTATAGTGATATCCAGGGGGTTGCTTTATTTTAGACAAAAGTCCTTGGAAATGACTCATAATCACCTGCACTTCCTGACTTTGTATTTTGTTACTTTTATCTAGCCAGTCCTTCAGTGAAGTTTAGTACTAAAAGCAGTGGCAATCCTTTGAGTTCTTTTTGTTAGAATCATGCCTCTTTGGAACAATAGGAAAATTGTGAATTTTAGCCTAGAAACTATAGACTTAGGAGCTAGCTCCCTGTCCTCTAAGGTAATTCATCGTAAAAGTAAACCCATCCAATCTAAAACTTAGAAGCTTCCCAGACATTGTCCTAGCGAACAAAAAGAGATATGAAAAGCTTACATAAAATAGACGGGGCGCAAACCTTAACCCAGTGGTGGCAAAGCTGTGTGTGTCACTTGTGCTAAAGCAGGCACACGAGCCCTCTTACCTGGCAAGCGAGCCAAGTCGCCCAGGTCGCCCCAATATCAGAGAACATGGGGTTATGCACATGCTCAGAAAGGAGTAGCAGTGCCAGGTGATGACATCTAGAACAGTTTTAGAACATTCTGTCTTTGAAAGGTTTGCCATCACTGCCTTACCCCAAGCCACCTCCTGTTCTGGTTTGGTCTGGTCTGGTCCAATCTGGTCTGGTTTTGCTTCGTTTTTAATTGCTGTCTCTTAACACTTCCTAACATAGCCGGGTAATTCTGAAGGTGTGATACTGTTTTCTTGAATGTCTTTGAGGAAGTCTTAGCAGTGGAGTTGATTCAGACTCTTCAAATCTTTTAGCTCCAACACCCCAAGAAAGGCAGTGTTTGCTGGAAGCATGCAGTTGCTGGCTGGAGTCAAGCTGTGCACAGGAAGAACCTTAACCAACCACCCTCACTACGAAGACAACAGCCTGAGGGAGCGAACCAAAGCGGTGAGGCCCAACTCTGCCTTTTCGCGCTTTGGGCCAGCCCAGGGCTCAGCTTCCCTGTGCGGAGAATGATGGGCTTCGGGCTGCTCCTCCAGTGTGTGGGGTAGGGCGCGGGCACGAGGCTTGCATCTCCTCGTCCTGACAGCAGCCTGCCTCATCCGTTAAAAGGTGTTTAGGCACCAACCTCCTTTTAGAGGAATAAAAGAGACAATCAATAACCTGGAGTAAGTGCACTAAAGAGTGTTTCAGACCAAGCCCTGAGAGCTTTTGAATTGGAGAGGGAAAGATGAGGAATAGAAATGGTAACATTTTTATAAATCATTTCATGGGCCATTTCTAATTCTGAGAGTTTTGTTGCTGGGTTAGGAAGTTTTTTATATTTTGTTTTTCTGGTACTGGACATTGAACCTTTACATTGAGCTACTTCTTTTTTTTTTTTTAGATAGGGTCTCGCTGAATTGTTCAGGCTGGGCTTGAACTTGCAATCCTCCTGCCTCAGCCTCGCAAGGTGCTGGGATTACAGGCATGTGCTATCACACCACCTGTTCTTTTAGATAGGTAATATAGTCACATACTTCCAAGGTCATAACATAGGAAAGGAAATGTAGCGAAAGTCTCTCTCCCATCCCTGTGTCCGAGCTACTAGTTCTCCTCCCAGGAAGTGTTAGTGTTACCAGTTTCCTCTTTATCCCTCGTGTGGTATTTTATGCTTCTACAAACAAATACACACGCATATATTCATATTCTTTTCTGCCTTTTTTTAACTAAAGAAGTAACAGTATACCTTGCTTTTTTGATAATATATTTTAGGAATCATTCTGTCTCAGTATATTAGTAGCTTCTTTGTTCATTTTAAAGATACGTGCTATATGTGGATTCAGCATATTTTATTTAACCACATAGCCTGACTCCACCTTTTGCACCCATGCATACAGTGCTCCAAATAATAAACCTGTATGTGCATCTTTATAAATGCAGTGATATCTGTGTACACCAGTTCCCGGCTGTGAAACGCCTGGGACACAGTGTGGCCCTGTCCCATCATGCTCTGTGCAGTTACATCTACTTGCACCCCAGTCTTCAGTGCAGGAGCACATCTGTCACCCTCAGTCCTCACCCACAGGGTTTCAAACTTCAGTGATATTTCTTGAGTACCCTATTTTTTTTTAATGGAAATCATTTCAACTTAGACTCCTGCTAAAATGAGAGTTTGTCAGTTGGCCCGAGTGTCCCAGACAGCTCCAGGTTCAATAGAAGGGTGGCAAGTTTGGGAGGAGGTACTTCTTAGGCTGGAGAGCCGCAGAAAACACCACCCTCTCCAAGAGAGACAGATGCTGCTCCCTGAAACAGGCATCATGAAGATCTTCATGCGGTCTTCAGTGGTGACCTTCATTTCTGGAAGGCCTTTGTCAGCGCCTTCTGCCTGACTGTTGGGGGACCAGCCTCACGGTGCTCTCAGTGGAAGCAGTTCATCTGAGCTACTGAATTAGGCCCTCCCACTCAGTCCCGGAAGTCAGGAATGCATCCCCGGGAATCGGAGCAGCACAGGAAGCACTTCTCCTAACCCGCCCTCCGTTTTCCACACAGCCTTCCCCAGTGCCAGGTCCCAGAACACAGCACACTCAGTCCATGTGTTCACAGGGACCCTGGCTGGAACTATGCAGGGCCCGCCACAGCGTCCTTCTGCTCAGGGAAGGGTAGGAAGTGGTGATGGATGTTAGGGTCTTCTGATCAAGTGATATGCAGGGTAGTGACCTCTGGACAAGTGCTGTCCAGCTGAGGACCGGGGACACCCACCTGTGCCAGCAGCGGCAGCTGGGTCTCTTCCTCACCAGCGGATGAGCCCACACTGTACCCTCACTGGCACTGGACTATTTTTGTTTTGGTCCCTTTGTTGTCTTACTTACTGAGCTGCATTATTTACCTTGGTGAAGTATTGTTAGAATTGGCTTCTGCTGATAAATATATTCATAAGTCAAAAGGACACATTCCTAATCCAAGTGCATTTGGTGTCTGAGCCCAAATGCATTCAACATGACTCACTCCCCCCTTCCTACAGCTAGATAATTACAATATTCTTTTGGAAATTTGCCCTACACACCGTAGGACTAAAGATAAGTGATTACAGCAGTGGCCTTGGCAGTTGTGGCGGGGGCGGACCTGTGTGTTTCGGTCTCAGAGTCCCCTCCATGGGAGGTTATAGCACATTCCTCGATTAACTCACAAGTGGCTGAGAGGTATGCTGCCTTACTCTGTTTTGATTGCGTTCTGAAGGTTTATCAGATATATGCAAAGAGGTCCCCAGAGGAAGTGCACGCCCTCCTGAAGTCCTTTGGCACTGACTACGTGATCCTGGAAGACAGTATCTGCTACGAGCGCAGGCACCACCGGGGCTGCCGGCTGCGGGACCTGTTGGACATCGCCAATGGACACGTGAGCATGTCGCCTTACATAGCGTGACTCTCCTGGAGTGGGATTTCAATCAATCCTGAAATCTTTTTACTGTGTGTGTGTGTGTACGTAGGTATTTCTTACTCTACTGACAATAGAACTCAGGGCCTTGGCACTATATCCCCAGCCCTTTTTTACCTTTTATTTTGAGACAGTCTCACTAAATCACTAAACTGCCCAGGCTGGGCTTGAACTTAGAATCCTCTTGTCTCAACCTCCCAGAGTACTGGGATTATAGGTGGGCAGCACAGTATTAGAATGGTATCATAAATCAGGTCCTCTGTCCCTTCCATTGTGCAGAAGCCCTGCCACAGCACTTCAGTGACTGCCACAGGGGCCTGGTGAGGTGTGAGGGACCCTAGGGTACCCAGACAGAGTTACACAGCAATTCTGTCTTTGGCTGGTTGGCACGGTAAGGCCCTGCATAAAATTCAAACAAAAAACAAAACTGCTCCAAGACTCCCGTCGGCTCATCCATGGGTAACTGCCAGCAGCAGGCTCCCCCTCCCAAGTGCAGGGTCTGGTCGGCTTGCCTTTCCTTCTCCCTCTGCCCGCTTCAGTGTCCTGTGTCCCCCACCCCGACGGCTGCAGAGGTAGCCTTCCGCAGCTAAGCTTGCACTCCAGAGCAGAAAAACAAGCCATGGATCTTGCCTTTCTCCCTCCAAGGAAAAAGTTTTTGAAGTTGTGCTGGGTCTCAAATAGAAATCTCCACTTTTAGAACCAGGGCTGACAGCGGGTATGAAAGCTGAAGGTTGGATATAAATGGATGGGATGAAATAACAAGCCTAGCCTAACCTGAAAACAAATTAGTGATTTAAGATTCAAGTTTTTGCCCCAGGAAAATAATAGTAACTTTCTTGAATTCAGAGGCAGTAAAGACTAATGATACGTTTAAATTTTCCTTTGTGTGTGGCTTTTTCTCACTCATGCATCTGATGAGTTGGAAAACTTTCTCTGGTCAGAATAGTTCTCTGTATTTCGTTTTTGTGAGAGGGACAATATGTAGTACATTTCTAAGAACAAGGAGATCCAAGTTCTAGTTCAGACTTTGCTGTTAATGGTGACCATTGTGTGATGCTCAGCCTCCCTTCTTGGCCTTGGTCTGCACTTCTGAAGAGAAAGAAGGATGAACCAAGTCATCTTTAGTAGCCATTGACAATGAAGTAATATTCAGTCTCACCGACATATTCTTAAGGAAACATAATACCTGTCAGGTATGGTAAATAAAAATGGTGAATATTTGTTATTTTTTAAATTCATTACAGTAAAAGATACATTGCCATTAATCCTTTTCAGGGTACTCCCCCTTGCTTCCAACACAGTTATCCCATCATTGTTACCACCTTCTGAAGCAGTTCTGGAAGTTCTTTTTCGTGAGTGTCTTTAGTTGCACCGCTGTGGCTGCCTCAGTGATGGAATGCACACAAAATGGGCAGTTTTCATAGTCACTTTCACTTTGGAGAAGAGTCAGAAGTCATACGGTGCCAGATCTGGTAGATAAGGTGGATAAGGACACAGTGTAAAGTTTTGTTTTTATTTTTTTTGTAAAATTTTTATTTGACAGAAATTTCCATAGCTGATTGATTGTGGAAACCTGCAGTGAATATTTAAATTCAAAAAGAAACTATTACAGTAAAAGATACGTTACCACTCATCCCCTTCAAAGTACTCCCTCCTTTTCAAACACACTCACCATTCTTGACAGTGCATCTTTTTTTAAATTATAGTGTAAAGAGACAAGGACAAAAACAAAACAACACAAAAACAGTACAGAATTTCAAAACAAGATGATAGGAAATTAGCAGTGGTTGTTGTATTACATATTGTTATCTTCAAAGTAGTTGCTCAGGACAGTGTGTCTTTTACTGTATTTTTTATTTCAATATTCACTGTTTTTTTTATCTTACAAGTGTGTTTTACCCCAAATTGAATGTGAGTTTGTTTTGGGTTTAGATGATGGATGGCCCAGGAGAGAATGATCCTGATTTGAAGCCTGCAGACCACCCTCGCTTCTGTGAAGAGATCAAAAGAAACCTGCCTCCCTACATGGCACACTTTACCAGGGTGTTTCAAAACAAGACCTTTCATGTCTACAAGCTGTCCAGGAACAAGCAGTAGACATTCCGGCCCTTCTCCATTCTGGATACAGTGAGACTGTATCGTAAGGGGAGTTGGTAGCTGATGTTCCCAGGGTGAATGGGTCACCAGTACCCAAAAGCTGTGACATGCAGACATCCTGCAGCTGTTTACACAAGTGTCATCATCTTCCAAAAGCTGAAGTCTTTTTTTGTCTTGTCTTTATGTTTCATATCTTCTAATGTTCATTAACTAAATGTTCACAACTTCCTAAGACTCACCTAGCATTTGGCTCTTGGGTAGAATGGTGTGTGTTCCAGGATGCCTGGACAGCTGCATACCATGCTGACAAAGAGAGCCCAATCAGGATCAGAAATACTTTCCATTTTCAGTTAACTTATAAGAGCTCTGAGTGGAAAGGAGAGGATGTATAGTTAAATTATTTAATGTTATTTCACTGGTGAAGACCAGTTGGTGGTTTTGTTTTTTTTTCTCAGTCGGTGGTTTTTTAAAAGTTCTTTGTTGTCCTTTTTCATCTTACAATTTTATAATGTTTTCAAATTTTCCTGGTTTTAACATGAACAACAAAAAATCATGTTAGGTCTTTGTATGTATTTTAAACATCATGTTGTACTCTGTCTGAGACATTATATATCTAGTAGTCTGTGTCATACATTAAAACAGTGTTTTAATGCTGGGCACAGAAAAAGTGTTACCAGTTCTGTGTCGCTGAGTTCTCAGAAGTCTATTTAGGCAAGTAGAATTCATTACTTTTTAGTCTTATTATTTAAAAAAAAAAAAAAACTACTGATACTCTAATCTCTCCTGCAAGTAAAATAGTTTGCTTCATTTCCTACTCATTTCAATTTACTGGGTTTGCAAAATTTTGTAAACTTTTTGTGTTTTTAGCCTTTGTATTTTTTACAGCCTAGAACCTTGCAAATTCTCAATATTTTTTAAACATGGTATCTTGACTAGTTCGCTAGTGCAGTATTTTTGGCAGACGGCATTTTCATACCAAGTTGACTTGTGGTCTCCAATCTTACACCGTGGGCCCTGGTAATGTCATTCTTTTCCACACTAAAAGGTAACCAAGTGCCTCTAAGTCATGTTTATTTGTAACAACAGAGAAGATTATACATACCTGCTCAAAATTTTTGATAATTGCTTTTATAATTCATTTCTAATAATTAGGGACATGTAAAAGTTGCTGATAAAAGCATATTGTCCATTTAATTAAATCAAGCTGGCTAATGAAATTAACTTTCCCCTCTGTTCTTGCCGGTTGGAAATGATTTAAATGTTTCTCCTTGCAGTTGTATTGAAGTAAATTGCCAGCAGCATCAAGATGGATAATGTCACATGTTCACAGGGTTTAGTATTCAGCTACTAGTTATTAAGCAGCGTTCAGAAACATTTTTGCAGTGTCTTGTTGGACATAGGATACTTGGCTTTTACCAAAACTTATTTAAATAAAAAATTGGCAATAGCTGGGTTATTAAATTATGCAACTGAAACTCCTGAATTATATCTTTCCTGTATTCCTTAATAAGGTTGGAGACCACTGCAGTTTAGGATAATACAATAATAAAACATTTTAATCAGTACTAAAACTTTAATTAAGCCAGTAATGATGCATGCCTGTTGTAGCTGACAGCATGGGTCAGTACATCCTTTGGCGGTGCCTTACTTTAATTGAAACCAAGCACATGTAAGGTACAATATGTTGACACTATGTGGTCTTGTTTTTTACAAACTCTGTTACTTTTTCAGGCCTGTTTACGTTTATTTTAAATATTCCTGTGTGTATTAGTCTTAAGTATTTGGAGTCTCACTGTACAAGGAGTATGTACTTAAATTTGTATGCCCACCCTCGCCACGTTGCTGGCACACCCTAATTCTTTTCATAGTGACACTGTTGCCAAAACATGTAGTGTTCAGTCTTTAGTGAAAAATATAAAGTGCCAAAAAAAAATTGCAAGACGGAATCCATATAGACACTTTCCAACACACTGTGACCATGCACAGTAGAAGTTTTTATTTCCTGATGATGCGGTTTCCCTTCTGTTAGCTATTTTTAGCACCTGTCAGGCTTCTTGTCCATGACCTTGTTGTTGCAGCGCACGGGAGGAAACGGGGAGAGCATCTGGCCTGGCTGTGGCTGCCAGCCTCTCTGCAAGGCAAAGCAAGAGCCCTGTGGCCCGAACTCCCCAACCCACAAGCCTTGGGGGCTGCTCCGTGTTTGGTGATAACCTCAAATTAGAGCTCACTTTTTCTGGACAGAAACACCCTCTGATTTTGCTCCTGGCTTGGCGGTCAAAAGAACCCCGTAAGTACAGTAGGAGTGCTTATAATTGGTTCCACTTGTGACTCCCCAGAGTACTGAAGTCCCCCCCTTCCCGTGGGCTGCCTGCCGAGCCCCACACAGCAGGCGGAGGGCATAGCCAGGCTGCTTGTGCCCTCCCAGGGCTCTTGCTCCCCATTTGCACTGGATGCTGCTCCCAGAGTTCCCCCCTCGCCCCCCGCAAGTCCTTACTGTGAGTGCGCAGCTCAGGCAGCTGTGTGCAAACCTAGGAGATGTAGGTATAAAGTACAAGAGTTGTTTCTACAAAAATGAACTTGAATGCCTTGGTAAGATTACATAAATGCTGAATGGCTAATAAAATTGCTTTTCAATTCATCACGATTTAAAAATTTTTTAAAATATTGGGGAAAACATAAAAACCAAGGAAATTCGTCCAGGTATTCATTCCACCTTCAAAATGCCTAAACCAACAGAAACGTATTAAAGTGTACCCGAATCACGTTGTTGGTGTGATTTATGCAGGAAGTAGAACTGCAATCGCTGGATTGTTATGCAGAGGAAAGGCCTTGGCTTCACAGCAAAATATTAGAAAATGAAGGGCTAGAGGTATAGCTCAGTGGTAGAACACTCGCCTAACGTGTGAGGCCCTGGGTCCCATGTGCAGCATCAGGGAAGAAGATAATACATATATTATGCTCTCCTGTTTTAACCTACTTAATTAAATGACCAACTACCTATAATAAACACAATTGACTAGTAGAAATTCTACTCAGAAAGATCCCCATCACTTTTACTATAGGCTTTTACAGAATAGTAATTCATTTCAGATGTATTAGGAGGTTAGTTAGTAAAGGATGATCTAGGCCAGCTGCTGTCTCTTTAAAGATGATTTTCCTGACCTGTGTGAGTCCAGTTCTGTCTAAGAAATTCGTGTGTGTGTGTATGTGTGTGTGTGTGTGTGTGTGTGTGTGTGTGTGTTAGGTAGGTGCTGCTAGGGACAAGGACCATGTATATCATCTGGTCTGCATCTTTATTTCACAATTAACTAAAAATAAAAATGAGTATACCAACTCCACATGACTATGATGTCAAAACTTTGGTTTATCCTTGATCAAAATTTAGTGGAAGTAACACTGAAATATTTAATTTAAAAAAATTGAACCCAGACCTTGGCATTAATAGGAAGATATCAGACTTTTCTCAGATCATGTATCTTGGTTAACGTGCTCCCAAATATTTTATACATGACAGCCTTTTAGCCTAGGAGAGAGTGATTGTTTGCTCATGGGTAAAAAGCTTTTAAGATGAAGAGAGTGGCTCACTTTCTTGTGGCAGTTAAGGTTCTGTTTTTAAAATCTTGTGGGTAAAATCTTACAAAGAGCTTTTATAATTTGTTGTACTGAATTGTATGGAGATTATATACTAAATAAAGCTCTTTTAGATTACACAAAATGAGTGTCTTCCATTTGTTTGAAGGTCAAAACGAAGGAACCTACTTCAATGGGAAGGAGGGGTTGAGACTATGTAGTAGGATCTGTATTTGAACTCACTATGTAGCCCAGGCTGACCTTGAAGTCATGGCAATCCTCCTGCCTCAGCATCCTGAATTCTGGGAGGAATCTACTTGTTGAAATGCAGTAAATATGTGCAGAATAGGGTGATCACTACAAAAGGATGTGGCAAGGTCTTCATTGTACTTACAATGTTGAAGGAGTTCACTTCTTCATGTGAATTTTTCATAACTACTGATTGATTTCATTTGAATCTTTGGTGTTCAAAATAGAAGTTGAAATTTCAGGCAGAAGTGACCAGAAAGATAAATAGAAAAAACTGGCAGTGGGATCTCAAATATCTGTACAGATGAGTGGGTTCTAACACGGGAAGAATCATAAATGATACAGTTAAGTGCAGCTCTGAATGGCCTGAATTTGTAATAGTTTGGCTTGAACCCCAGTCACTTAGCGGATAAAAGGCTTTTTCTCTGCTCCTCTCTTCAGAAAAGGTATCTAAAACTCATCTCATGAACTTTTCAGTTAATTTAATATTTAGAAGCTTGCTTTACAGGGTTATTTTCAAAATGCAGATAATATAACTAACAGTGTAATGGGAAATCAATTTAGTGGATTGCAGCCAACACTTAAAAGGCAGGAAGGTAAGATGAGTCCATGTGGTAAATGTGTTGTTCAGGGCAGTGTTTGTTTCAGCTATGGATGTAGGTATTAATGTACTGTGCACGTACAAAATGTATTTCTTATTATGAATTAGAGCCACAGCTGAGAAATGGTGCCATAGAGTGAGCAGAGATTTCAGAAGGATGGCAGTCTGAGATTGACTCGGCCTTGACCCCAGGCTTAACCCTAATAGAACCACCTACACCTGATGATGTTAAGGAACTATTTTTATATTTTTCAGGTACAATATATACTTTTTTTGGCTTTTTTGCAACAAAGTATCATGTAGTTCATGTTGGCCCTGGAATTCACTATGTAGTCCAGGCTGGCCTCAAACTCATGGCGATCTTCCTGCCTCAGCTTCCAAGTGCTAGGATTATAGATGAACATTACCATACCCAGCATTGTATTTTTAAACCCTTTTTAAAATAGATACTGAGATATTTACAAGAAAAAGATTACATATCCAGGATTTGCATCAAAATAATCCTGCCGGGCATCTAGATGAAATAAGATTGGCCAAGAGTGATATAGTTTAAACTACTTTGGACTTTTTCAAAATGAAAAGAAAAAAACTAGAACCAACTGTAGAGACCAGGAAACTACAAAGATTTAGAAGGTAAAATCTGAAATCAATCAGAAACAACAGAAAGTATAAATGAAACTCCAGTTCTTTAAAAAAAAAAAAAAACCAATGAAATAGATAATCTGCTAAACCTAACAGAAAATAACAAAACTATCCACTATTGGGAATATGAAAGAAGACATAATCCCAGAGTTTGGGATGGTATAATGACATGAGAATAATGTATGCAATCCTGTGGAAAAAAATATAAAACCTTAAAAAAATAGCTGATTTCCAAACAAAATAGAAGGGGCTGGGAATTTAGCTCAGCAGTACAGTGCCTGCCTGGCAAGCGCAAGGTCATGAGTTCATTTCCCGGTACTGGAAAAAAAAAAAAAAAAAATAGAAATTGCCAGATAACCCACAAAGAAGTTGATAACTTGAGTAGATAAAACTCTAGAATACCTGGCAAAGGGTTGAAAGGTCACAGAGGACATTTGGACAAGAAGGTGCACAGTGGAAATCTTTCAGGAGAAGAGTTGGCTGTGGGGTGTAGAGCAGTGGTACAGTGCTTACCAAGCGTGGGGAGGCCCTAAGTCTGCTCTCCAGAGACACAGGAAGAGAGGGGGGCGGGCCAAGTTTAGTGAACTTTCCTCAGCCATTGAGTAATAGAGAAACCAAGTTTGTTTGAGGAAGTTAGTCCGATTTAACACAACTCAACCCAATAGTGTGGCATAACAAAGCATCACGAGCTTTGTAGCTTCCAGCAACACACATTTATCTCAGCGTTTCCTGGGTCAGGAGTCTGAACACGGAGCAACTGGGTCCCCTTGGGTTTCCTTCTGGGTTTCACAAAGCTGAAGTCGAGGTGTCAGCTGGGGCTACATTCTCTTCTGGAGACTGGGGAGGCCACTGGGCCTTGAGGCCACCTCTGTCCAGAGGCAGAAGATGTGCCTCTTGACAGCCAACAGGAAGCAGCTCCAGGGAAGGTGCAATTCATCTGCTAAGGGCACTCATCTAAGTCAGAACCCCCTCATATAAGCTCCTATTTTATTAACTCAAAATCAAATGATCTGGGATCCTGAATTGTACCTGTAAAATCCCTTCATCTTTTAGCATAACCAGATCGTAAAAGAAATATCCATCATGTCCACAGGCCCCACCCTCACTCAAGAGAAGGGCATTATATAGGGCATGTTCATGGGGGGCCTCAGAGGGATTTAGAACTCTTCCTACCACAGGTAGTTTAAAAGAATAACTGAATATTTGGCAGCAACTAACAGGGTTATAAAATGTCAGAAAAGAAAAGCTCACAAGGTGAGTCCTAATTTCACCCTCACTTTCTCCTTTTGAGTCTTTTCCAAAGTGTGACACAGAAAAACGAAAGCCAGGCAGAGTATGGCAGCCTTACAAGAAGAAACAGATTGGCATTCATGGCTGCCAAAGCAGGATTTGGTTGGGGTTGAAGGGAGGTGGCACTAGAAAGGAGGCAATTACGATAAAGAAAACCTGAGAATTTCCCATTGGACCCATGGCCCTCACCTACACAACATGGCTTGGTAGAGAACATCCAGAAAGTGGCAGAAAGCTAGACAGATCAGAGGTTAGCAGTGCTGAGGAAACATTGAGACTAGGGCCCAGCCAGGGCTAAGAGACCTTCAAATATCTCCCAGCCACTCAGTTGAGATCTTGGAAAAGCTACAACTCATCCTGGGATTAGAGACAGTTATTCACATTTCCAGACAAAAACAAATAGAAATTTGCTATGGTGTTAGTTTTCCATGACCATGGCAAAATACCTGAGATAATCAACTTATGAGGAAAGATAATTTTTGGCTCTTGGTCTCAGAGGTTTTGGTCCATGACCACATAGCCCTGTTGATGTGGATCATGATGGTACAGAACACCATGACAGGAGCATGTGAAAGAGGATACCTGTTCACCTCATGATAGTCAAAAAGCAAAGAGAGGAAGAGGGAAAGGGCCAGGGTTCCTGTATCCTCTTGAAGGACATAACTCTGCTGACCTAAGGAACTCTCACTAGGTTTTCCCAGTGGAACCACAGGCTGAAGAGCAAGCCTTTACCACCTGGGCCTTTGGGGATAGTTCAGATCCAAACCATAGCAACTATGAAGGATGATAGTTTTATCCATAGCCTCCAATTTTCTTGACAGTTTTTATGCATACCTCTAGCACTCAATCAAAAATAAGTAGGCGAAATTTTTTAAAATATTGAATCAGTTGAATTAGAAGGGAAACCATAACAAATAGAAGATATTGAAGTCTTAAAGCAGATTTTCATATATAGTGGCTATGTGTGTTATATTCAAGAAATTAAATGGCAAGATGGAGAATTTAGGTAAAAGAACTGAAAAACTTTTAAAAAGAACAAAATGGGAATAGTAGAACTGAAAAGTACAATAAATTAAGTGCTCATTATTGAGTTAAAGAGCAAATTAGACATAGCTGAAGAGAAAATCAATAGACGACAATAGTTTAAAAGAAAATATGCATACTAAAAAAAGATTTAAAAAAAATGAAAGAGCATGAAACATCTTCTAGAACATTCTATTTTATCCTGTAAGTGTAACTGAAGTTCCACAGGGAAAGAAAAAGATGGACTTTCAGGACTTTGAGCAAGCAACTGGTCTTAGTCTATTTTGTGCTACTACCACAACACCCACAGCTAGGTAATTTCTCATGAGCAGAAGTTGTATTTCCTCTTAGTTCTGGAGGCTGGAATATCAAGGTCAAGTTGCCAGCATCTGGGGAGGCCCTCTTACTGCATCATAAAACATCACAGAAGGGCTCACATGGACAAAGGGCAAAGAGAAGGCAAGGGAAAAGGAAATGGGGCTGAATTTGTCCTTCTATAAGGAACCTTTTCCCATGAGAGTGCTGTTAAGCCATTCATGAGGGCAGAGCCCTGAAGGCCCAGTCAGCTCTTAAAGGTCCCACCTCTTAGCACTAGTGAGTGACGCAGACCACTATGAAGCAGCTCTGAGCAGGATTTAAATTAACCAATTGGCTTTCCATGTTTACTTGTGAGTCTGTCGGAGGCCTAGGCCCCTTTGTCTGGAGATGGGCAGTGGACTTACAGTAGGTGAACCTCTATGAGTCACTGGTCCCAGCTGAGGCCTGTAGTGGCCTGTGAAGCTATGACATCTCGAAAGAAAAGATAAGATCACTGCTGAGGACGTTTGGCTCCAACCCTGGTTAACTAGATGAACACTGTAGCTGCAGGCATCTCACTCCTATAGTGAAGGCCTTCCTGGAGCTAACATAGTTCTCCTAAATTAACGTAATATATTACATAGAGAAGTCCTTGAGCAGACTCCCAAAGTCTTTGAAGAGTCAGGCTCAGATTCCCACCTTTCTTCAGTATTCCCCTCTTTTGTTTGATAACTAAATAAATACAGGCTGCCCAGAGAAGATCTTTGTCTTAGCCCCCAGAGAATCTTGAATTCTGTTAGAGGGTTTTGGACTTCCTGGAACCCTAAAATCATATCACTTCTCTCTTTTATTTAGGCCTTTTCCATACACTTGTTTGGGAGATTACAAGCCTGATCAATCTACAGTAACTGAAGAATAGTATTAACCCATTACACTACCATGGTGGAGATTAAGTTTCCAACACATGCTTTTGAGAGGACATATTCGAACCATAGTGCTACTTATATTCTTAGCTTCTGTGTCTTCTTCGTTAACTGAGTATGTAATAATCTCCCTCTAGGTTTGTTGAGTAGGTTTAATTAGATAATATTTAAAGCTCTTGGCCCAATATCTTTTTTTTTATTATTTTAAAGAGTGAAAGAAGGATAGCATAGTAATAGGGGGCTTACCGAATTACAGGCAAAGTGATAGGAAATTATCAATGGTTGTTGTTTTACATATTGTTATCTACAAGATAGTTTCTCAGGAAAACAAATAGACAAATAATAGTGAGTTACAAACAAAAGTGGTAGGTTATTATCAATGGTTGTTGTACTATACTTTGGTATCTTCAAAGTGGTTTCTAAAGAAAATAAATAGAGCTATACCTGCAATTGAATATTCATTAACTATTCTCAATGGTTGTTGTAGGAAACACATAGTAATAAACATTCATCCATTTACAAAATAGCATAGGAACAATACAAACATTACAGAGTTATGGACAGATTAGTAGGAAAATATCAATGGCTGCTGTAATACATGGTGGTATCTTCAAAGTGGTTTCTCAGGAAGACAGAGATACACAAGAAAGATCTAACAAGTAGTTACAGCCTAAGCATTGTGAAAAAGGGCGGATTACCTCCTCACCAGTGACTCCTTTCGCTGAGGTATGACGGCTGGAAGGAAGGCCAGGATTGGAAAGAAGGACCGAGAGACTTGCACCTGTGACTAGCAACAGGCTGTTTTCTTTTTTCTCTATAGTCATGATTGCCTGGGGCTCCTCCATGGAGATGACAGTCTGGCCAGAGGGAGAAGGCAGAGTATGCCCTGGGTCCTCTCATTCCTGTTAGACTAACTGGTAGGATGGGTCTGAGCTCTGGGGCCTTTGCTTCAGAGGACAGTCTGACCTCTAGTGGTCACCTTTACAGTCAGGATATGGCCCAGGTAGCCTCTTAGGGCAATTCCTCTAGAGGTGGCCTGGCTTTTAACAGTGGTAGCAGATGAATGTAGTCATTGAGTTCTTCTTGGGGCCCTGAGAATCTCGGTCTCTTTGTTTTCTCTCCTTGGCCTCCTCCTCATCACGGCTATAGAATACTGAGGAGGCAATTCTTACTAACATCTCAAGTGAGCCATCTGGGGTGAAAGCCATTTTTTTGTAGCTTTTTCTCTCCAGCCTCCCAGCACATTGGGACCCTGCACCCACTTAGTGTCCTCTCCCCAACCGTCAGCACAGGCAGCAGGAATCTTGGTGCAGACCTCTCCAGAGCTCCACATGCTCCTCCACTGCAGCCTGTGCAGTCAGGGGAAGAATGGCTTCCAGAGAGTCTCCCCAGGTATTGGGCAAGGTCCTCCTGGTTTCCAGCTTCCAAATGGCTCTTGTGACCCCAGTCAACTGAACCTCTGACTCTGGGCGTAGCCTGTATTCTCGTGTTCTCTGAGTCCTTATTCAGCAGCTGCTCCTCTGCTGACTCTGGACCTTTCTGGTTCTCAACGGCAGGGGCAAGAGCAACCCACTGTGTGGCATGTATTCTTGGCCTGATATCTTGCATATGGTAAGAATGATGGATGGATGTTGCAGGAGAGCATCATCACCATCGTCATCAAAACTGGAATGTTAAAGGGCAAAGTATGAAGAACAAAGTTACATGTGAGCCAGACACTCAGACACCTTTAATCCAGGCATGGTGGATGCACACCTATCATTCCAGCACTTGGGAGGCTAGAGCAGGAGGATCTTGCAAGTTCAAAAGCAGCCTGGGCTCTATAGTGAGTTCAAGTCCAGGCTGAACTATATAGTGAAAATCAAAAAAAAAAAAAAAAAGAAAAAGAAAAAGCAAAGTACCTTCAGAAATTTCATGTTTACTATTCCTGCCATAGTAAACGTCTTAAGAACAAGACAAAAATAAAGAATTTATAATTTAGAAGATTAGTAGAACAGCTGATAAGGAAACCAACTTTTTCCTGAAGTATATATTACACTGCAAAGAAAAAAAGCCTCTGTGTATGTGTGTGTGTGTGTGTGTGTGTTCACACACACACGCACATGCAGGGGAGAAAAAGAGCCATGGACAAAGACTAAGGGAGACTGGTGGATTGATTTTAGAAGAGTTATCACCATTGTTGAAGATAAATGTGCAGGTTCTGCCAAGATGTGCAGATTCATGAAGAAGTGGCTGATTGTGTACGAATCTGCTTAAGAAGGACAGAGTGAAGGAGCATGATTTCAGGACTAGCACGGTAATTAGAACAGCAGTGTGCTAATTAAGGCTCATAAATTTAATGAAACTATTAGCATTTTCTCTTGCAAGGAAAGGTGGATTTTTTTCCCCAGGAAATGACACCTGCGAACAATTATCTCTCTTATTATTGCTATTAGGGTTATTTACTTAAGATGTGCTCACTTAGCACTTACTGCTGTTAATGATTTTTCACCCAACACCTGATCTCACAGTAGATTCACTCTCTGGTTAGGAAAGTACTTTGGGATTACTGATAATTAATAGCATAGCACAGATAGCCATGACCACTTTTATGGACCCCACTCAAGTTACTTTACTGCCTTTGTGGGCAGTATTTTTGTTTTCTTAATAGAAGAAAATGGTTCAGAATCTTTGAGCGCCTGAAGGAGGAGTCTGTGGGGCTGCGAACACTAGGAACACAGCCTCCCCTGATGCCACCATTGGCTCAGCGACTCAAGGAGAACTTACTGAGTCCCTACTCCAGGCAGGGGTGAAACCTGAATTTAAAAGAAACATGAATTTAAAAGACCTTATTGTTGCCCTGAATAAAAATGGCTCCAGTGGCCCTCTGAAGACAAGAAAACCAAGTAGAAAGATTCATATTGTGAGTGACAGAAAAACTAACCCACCAAGGGAAATCTTAAGCACACTTCACTTTCTCTTAGGCCTTTTGGGAAGGCTGCTTTAATGTCCCCATGGTTAAGCCCATTCAGATGAAGCACACTGAGACCTGTGGGCACTGGGGACACATTACTGTGCGTGACAGGCAAGCTCCATACTCCCCTTGAGCTGACGTTCTAGTGGAGTATATGGAGACCGATGAAAAGAGAATGGCAAATGTTTGGAGAGAATTACAGTAAGCCACTGTGGTAGCGTGTGATTGGGGTGCCACTTGGTTTTGTGGGAATGCGTGGTTCTTGGGATTGAACCACACCGAGCTGCATCCCCAGGCCTTTTTTTATTTTTTTATTTTGAGACCAGGTCTCACAAAGTCACTAATTGCCCAAGTTGAGTTCGAATTCAGTCTTCCTGCCTCATCCTCCCAGAGTGCACCACAATGCCCAGTTCAGTCACTTGGTTTTAAGAGCTCAGAAAGGCTTCTCTGAGGTGACATTTAGATTAATATTTGAATGACAAGAAGAAACCCACCAATCTCAGACTGGAAAGAAGAAGGATATGGGTGGATTGGACGGTTCCAATAAAGCTCTTAATGCAAGAAGGAGCTTAATATGAGTGAGCATCACAGATAAGGCCTGGGGGAAGACAGAGAGGAGGAAAAGGACAGACAGGTTCATATCACCTTGCCACAGTGAGAAAGCTGAATTGTTTCCCAAATGTGATAGAAAAACATTAGAGTCAGTCATGGTGGCACAGGCTTGAAATCCCAGCACTCTGGGAGGCTGAGGCAGGAGGATGCAAGTTCAACACCAACCTGGGTGATTTAGCAAGACCTCAGTACTGCAGAAAGAAAAAGAAAATGAAAGAAACAAAGAAACAAAGAAAGAAAGATGACAGACATTAGAGGAATTCTTGAGCAGAGTAGTAGTATCTAACTTGCGTTTCAAAAAATATGTCCATGGAGAGCCAGGCATGCTGGCATATGCCTATAATCCCACCACTCTGGAGGCTGAGGCAAGGGAACTGTCACCAGTTTGAGGCCAGCTTAGGCAACATAGTTGGTTTAAGGCCAGTGTGGACCACATAGTGAAACTCTGTCTCAAAAAAGCAAAACAAAAAAATATGTCCACAGGCGTACAGCTGTTTCCACTGTGCAGAATCTCACAGGATGTCATCCAGAGCAGAAATTCCTCCCAAACTGCACTCAACATGTGTTATAGGAAATAAACATGTGTTGATGCCACTGAGACGTAAGAGTTGTGTGTTATTGCACCTCCATCTCCCCTATCCCAACCTGAATTACCACAGGAGGAATAGACCTTCCGCAGGAGCCAGAAAGAAAAGAGTGATGAATTAACCATGTCAGCTCAAGACACTTAGCCATTAGTGTGCCCTGCTCTTGTGCCTCCCTGGCCACCTCACTGCTTCACTTCAATTAGTATTAAATGACTAACCCCATTCTCACTGGTCTCTTCCTCTTTCTAGAATAACCCAGCTACTGCCAAGGTCTACAAAGCTACATTCCAGATAGCCCCACGGTCCGACAATGGCACCTCCTTGAGCCACCTTTCCTAGTGCACCTACCCATTTTAGAACCCATGACTTTTTATAACAACTCCATCTTGTGGGGAACAAATCAAGGTTCTGAGGGAGCTACATTAAGCCCTTCCTAGGGCAGTTCCCCTAGTGATCTGAGTACCCGACTGTCTTGGTTACTTTTCTCTCATTGCTGGGACAAAATACCTGATGCCCAAAATTAAGGAAGGAAAGGTTTATTT
>NW_004955468.1:5429159-5456261 GCF_000276665.1 Chinchilla lanigera | reverse complement strand
TTGCATGAGGCTTTGGGGGGACACCCAGACACAAACCATAACATCGACCTTAGGCCTTACTTCTTAGAGTCCCACCACTTCAACACGGCCATCCTATCACCACGCTTCCAGAACATGTGACTTCGGAAGACACACTACCCAAACCATAGTAGAAACTGTGAAAACAATAAATAATATTTTTGTCAGTGCTGGAATTGCAACAGTTAGCCATGTGGAGAGATGTCTAAAAAATATACAGTGAAACTTGTCTTAGTTTTGTTTTGTTTTTTGCTTTGTTTTGTTGGTGTTCTCACAGCAGGCTCTTGCCATGTAGTTCAGGCTGCCTTGAATTCACTACGTAACTGAGGCTGACCTCAAATTCTTGGTGATTCTCCTACCTCAGCCTGCCAAGTGCTGGGATTATAGGTGTGCACCAGCACACCTGGCTTTACAGTGAAACCATCTGTATTAGCACTGTTTAGCCAGAGAGGCCTATATCATCCTCTGTTTACTTGGAAATGTGATTCAGGAGCCCTAATCAGTCTCCTCTGGCAACTCGTATTAAGAAGTTGGGAGTGGAGGAGCAGCTCTGTGCAGCTCAAAGAAGAGAAAGGCACTGCAACCTGCAGGGAAGTAAACACTAAAAAGTAGCAATGAGAGGTCATGTGGCCCCAGTGAGGAAGGGACAGGAAGCTTCACTGTGCACTCACAGTCCCTCCTGTGTTGGCCTCTCTTACCATTCGTAGGCTCCATATCCATCCCTGTTATATTTCCAATGAATTACTTTTTTGACTTGAGCTAATTTGAGCAAATGTCTCCTCCTTGTAAAGAAATGATCCTCGACGAAGACAGCCCTAAGGCAGAGTTCTCATGAGTCTGGTTTTCTGGGGGCAGACATCTGTTTTGGAATGTTCTTTATACCATTTCCACAGAGTTAATGCGGTATTTCTCACCTTGAGTCATATTCATTAATCTTTCTACCCTCCTCCCTGTGATTTGCAGTTCCTGAGGGCAGGGGTGATTTCTTCTTCATGAGCAAGATGCTCAGAGTGAGTGTGTACCAAGAGCGTATTGCCTTGGATGCCACAGGTGACGCAGGGCTCAAGGGATGCTCCGTGAGCTGTCATCAGAGGGCTCCGCCCAAGGAGAGGACTGGAGAGAGAGCAGAGAGCATTCTGTGTGGGAAATCCTGCCGCTTATCAAATATACTGACAACTATTGTGACGGTTAAACTTAAACGTCCACTTGATCAGCTTAGGAGCCACTTAGGAGATCAGTAAAGCACACTTGTAGATGTGTCTGAGTGGCTCATGAAGGTGTGACCTTGAGTCCTGTATCTAGTCCTTCACCCCTCTACATAGTGCTTGATTCTTTTCCACTGTGGCATTTTGGAAGGGGCGAATTATGGAGATAGTACGAAGACCAGTGGCTGCCAAGAGTTCAAAGAAGGGAAAGGCTGGGTAGGTGGAGCACAGAGGAGTTTTAGAGCAGTGAAAATATTCTGTATCATACTAGAATGATGCATCCATGGCATTATATTATATCCATGGCATCCATGGCATTATACATATGTCTAAATTCACAGAAGGTACTAAATAGCAAACACTAATGTAAGCAATGAACTTCAGGGAATAATGTCTCAGTGTAGGTTCAGCAACTACAATAGATGTCCCACTCTGGTGGAGGATGTTGGTACCAGGGAAGCCATGCAGAAGGGAAATCTCTGGCCCTTCCTTCCTCTCAATTCTGCTGTGAATCTAAAACTGCTGTAAACAAAAAAAATTGTTTAAGAAACTATTTCAATGAAAATCAGTCATTAACAGACTGAGCTCAAAACCAACAAGGAAAATAAAATGCAGAGCACTTGAGCCTATTGTAGAAGAGCAACACTATAAAACACGAAGAATCACTATTATCCATGATCAGGGTTGGGTTTTTCCAGATTGTTGGGAGGGATACAACATATTAGTAGCTGAGGTTTCAACATAAATCATTACCTTTTTTCATATTTCCATAATGGCTGAGGTTAATGGGCACACTTAAAGTGTAATATTTTAGGAATTCTAAGGCAAAATATTTAGCTATCTGTAAATCTAAGCTGTTTTCTATCTAACTACCAAAAATCTAATGGTACTTACTACATTAAGATATTTAAAATTAATTCTCCCTTCACATCTATAACTCACTTCATTAAACCTAAGTTATAGTACACATTATTTTCTAATGCAGTATTTTCTAATTTTCTTCAAAGAGATTTGGAGGAAGGCAGCACATGGCAAAGGGTCCTGCCCAGACATCATCACGTGCCCGCAGTCTGACCTTGGGCACATTATCTGTGTCTCAGTTTCTTGAACTGTAAATAGATTAAATCAATAGTCTTATCCCATAGGGTTTTTGAAAGGATTAAATTAGTTAATAATTTAAAGCTCTCAGAACAGTGCCAGGCACAGAATAAGCACCTAATAAATATTTATTGCTATTATTAACACAATTGTGACACTTCTTAAAAGGAAGTTTGGCTGGTGTAATTATTCTTTTTACCCTCTGTATAAAATGTTTACCCTTGATGTGGCTATACTATATATTAATAGAAACCTACCCCCTCTTTCTTCTGCTCTATGTCTGTTCCAAAACACTTTATGCTGTCAGCAAAAAAGCAGCTCTTAACTTCACAAAGCACTAGTGCTACTTGAGCATTCTGAGCACAGTCTCAGCAGAGAGCATTTGCAAGGGCCACCCCTGGGCCTGTGAGTCTCTTCCCTCTTTCCCAGGAGACTCCTCCCCTCCCTCCCTCCCTCCCTCCCTCCCTCCATTCAGATTTCCCCAGTCCTTCTGAGAGAGACCCGCCCTCGCTGCCTTGATCCTGTTTTGTCCTATCTGATATGGTGTGGACCTAAGATGCACCCCCACCCCAAGCCTCATGTGTTTGGAAGTGGATTGTGTGTTATACTCATCAGTGGATTCATTCATTGAGTCCTCCAATAGCTGAATGTGCTGTTAGGATGGGGCTTGATTGGAGCAGGATCACTGGGCACGAGGCTTGGAAGGGTGGGTTCTTGTCCCACGTTTCTCCCTCCTCTCGCTTCTTCCGGGCCACCAGGGGCTGAGCACCTTTCCCTCCACCTTGTCCCCTCTGCTGTTCTCTTCCTGCCTTGGAGCCAGCCAACTGTTGACTGAAGTCCTGAGTCAGAATCAGCCTCTATCTTTAAATTGTATGTGTCGGGTATCCTGCCCAGTGAACGCTAAGACACTGTCAGCATCTGTGATGACACCCATGCTTGCTCCGTTTTTCTCCACGAGAATACGAGTTTCCAAAGGACAAGGGCTTTATCTTGTTCATTACTCTATCATCTGCCTCCAAAACCCACTCTAATTAGGTTTCCTTAGCCTCCCTTCTCTCTGTCCTGCCTGTCCTGCTTTCCATTTCTTTATAGTCCACATTACCATCTTGTTTATTTATGTATTTGTTTATGTTCCCACAAGAACACGAGCCTCATATCCCCATTTGTCACCTGTTAGACAATTAATATTTTTTAATGAATAAAGGGTGTCTGAGCTGGGCACAGTGGAGCACACCTGTCTCTGTACTTTTCTCTCATTGCTGACACAAAATACCTGATGCCCAAAATTAAGGAAGGAAAGGTTTATTTAGCTTACAGTTTGTAGAGGTTTCAGTTCATATTGGGATGGTTCCAAGGCAGAGTGGCGCATGGCAAAGGGCAAGTGTTCATGGCAGCAGAACACAGCAAAAACAACAAGAGCAAAAGGGAGGAGAGCCAGCAGGCAGCCTCTTTCTCTCCCTTACATAGGCAAACTATCCGCCCCAGGGCAGATGTAGCACTCACACCCATAATCCCAGCATTGGATCATGGATCAGTCATAACCTTTGAAAGCCCACCCTATGACTGCATGAGGCCTTGTGTGGACATCCAGACACAAACCATAACAACACCTATAATCCCAGCACTAAGGGAAGCTGAGGCAGGAGGATTCCAAATTGGAAGCCAACCTGGGCAAATGAGTGAGACTCTGTCTCAAAATAAAAAATAAAAAGATCTGGGAATGTAACTCAGTGGTAGAGCACCCCTTGGGTTCAACCTCAATTGGAGAAAAAAGAGAGACTGTCTGGTACATAACAGGCTGCTGTGGCTTGGGTGTACAAGTTTGTCCCTGGAAGGTTTACGTGTTGGGAGCTCGGTCCTCAGTATGGCAGTGTGAGAAGCGATGGGACTGGAAAGAGGGGGAGCCTTGTGAGAGGTGGTTAAGCGATGGGGAGCGCTGACCTTGGAGGAGGTTAAGTACCCTAGTTTCTATGGGACCTTATTTAGCTCCCTGAAATCCTTCTGCTTCCAATCGCACTGTGTGATCTCTCCTATCTGCCCTGAGCCTGCGCGAAAAGATCAACAAATGAGGTCATCATGGGGTTTCAGCCTCTAAATTTTAATATTCTCTCTCTCTCTCTCTCTCTCTCTCTCTCTCTCTCTCAAGCACAAGGTCATGAGTTCGATTCCTGGTGCCAGAAGAAAAAACAAAAAAAAAAAACAATATTAGAAGAACACAGACTTCAAACTGTGAAACTTTTAAGATAGTGGTATGTAGATCGGAAAGAAACAATATGTAAAAGAGAGAGAGACAGGACAGAGAGAGAGAGTCTCAGGGGTTTGGTTTGGTTTGGTTTGGTTTGGTTTGGTTTGGTTTGGTTTGGTTTGGTTGGTTTTTTGAGACAGGGTCTCACTATGCAGTTCAGGCTGGTCTTGAACTCACTATGTAGCCCAGGCTGGTCTTGAATTTGCAGTGATCCTCCTGCCTCAGCCTCCTGAGTGCTGGGATTACAGGTGTGATTCACAATACTGGGCAGGTATTCTGTTTTAGCTACAGAAATAGACTAATACATAGGCCCTCAGCAAGTATGCTAAAAAGATAAATTTCCCCAACGATGTCATGGGAAGATTAGAGTTCTATTTCCCATGGCCAATCTAAACATAATAAAAATTTCCTCTAGAAATAATGACCTCACTGCCTTTTGCATAAGGCACACTCATTCTGCTGTAACGCCCTGCTTGCTCAGCTCACACTGGCCCTCACCATTACCCAGAAACCCTACTGTGTTGCTACCCATTTCTCATCTTCCACAGTGACCATCCAGTGTCTTCTCCCATCCCTACTAGCCTAGCCCAGTGATGGCAATCCTTTCAGAGCTTTCAGTAATAATGAACAGCTGGCTGTGGCATGTGTGCCATAGGTTCAGCCCTCGTCTTCTTACAGTAAATAGGTCCTTGCATTAGTTACCTATTGCTGTGTAACAATTTACCCCCAAACACAGTGCCTTACAGTGCATACTACCTCATTGCTCTGCTTGTTCAGGAATCCAGGCATGAACAGCTAGATGCCTCCAGCGCAACCCCTCTGCTTGGGTCTCCTGCGGATGCTCAGCTGGTGTAGGATCCTCTTCCAAGCTCACTCGCATGGTTGTTGGCAGGACTTGGTGCTGTTGTCTAGGGGATTCCCTTAGTTTCTTGTCCTTTCCACATGGCAGCTCAGAACATGGCTGCTGGTTTTCCTCAGAGTGTGTGTGCATACAATAAAGGATATTAGTTTCCACAAATTTGGTGGACCAGACATGTGAAATCAAGTCTCCCTCTGCAGGCTACGTTTCATGGAAAATTCTTTCTGGGCTCTTCTTGTTCCTGGTAGCTCCACTGGTTCTTGGCTTACAGCTGTATAATTTCAATACCTTCCTCAACTTTCACATCTTCTCCTCCCTGTGTATCCTGAATCTCTCTCCGAATTCCTTTTAGAAGATCCCAGAATTATCCAGAATGTTCCCAAGACTTTTAACCACATCCACAAAGACTCTTTTTCTAAGAAAAGTTACATTCACGGGTTCCAGGTGGACATATCTTTTGGGAGAATCAACCCACTATATCTGGCTCAATGAGGGACACCTTCAACCACCGTGTTTTTCGAACCAGAAACCTTATAACTATGTTTGTGAGGCTTGTTCCTAGTGTCACATTGTCTCTCCCCGAGAGCCCTAGAGCAGCCTCTTGTCTGTCCCCAGCTACTCCTGCATCCTACTAATACAGGGGAAAGAAACTCCCAACCTGAACAATATCTGGGATGAGTTTGTGTTCTCTAAAATCAAAGAATGAATTTTAGGAACAACGGAGGTTAAGAGCAGAGTATATTTATTGAGGGAAAGAAAGCTTCTACCCAAGAGAGGGACAGAAAGTGGCCCGAGTGGGCTGCCGAGAACCTTGCCCTTCACAGGGATTTTATAGAGCAAAATCATGAAGTGAGGCAGGTCCAAAATAGGGGAAAAATGGGAGATTACAAGGCAGGCATGGGGTGGGACAAAACTATGGTCAGCCCATAAGATTACAAGTATAATTGCCCAGGTAAAATTGATTAAATTAGGATCAAATGAGGAAATGAGTCATGTAGCAAGCGGGTGTGAATACAGAACAGCGGCTTTTCCTGTAGGGGATTGGGCTAGTGACTGTTCCTGGCTTTTTGAAGGTGATTGTTACCTATTTAGAATATCAATCCCTGATATCCACCTCTAGGGAGGTCTGTGAGTACATTTGTTTAGTCTTTTGTCTTGTGGTCTGGCCCACAGCAAACACGTCTGCATTCACAAGGTATCTGGTCTTCCGTATTGGCTCCTTGGAGGGCCTGGCGCTGTCTAACTGCCTATAATATTTTTATCTAACTCAGCTGCCTATAACACTACCATCCATTCTCCACAGGGTATAGAGGAGTTGTTTGGAAGTGCAAATCTGATGATACTACCCCGCCCACCTTACTCTTACCTGCTCAGGGCTGTCGGGGGAATGAACTAGTAACGCTAATGTAGTCTACCTTAAAAACCAATATTAGGGGCTGGGGATTTAGCTCAGTGACACAGCACCTGCCTGGCAAGCGCAAGGTCATGAGTTTGACTCCTGGTGCCGGAAGAAAACAAAAAACAAAAAAAACAATATTCAAAGAGCACAGACTTTAAACTGTGAAACTTTTAAGACAGTGGTATGTAGATGGGAAAGAAACAATATGTAAAATAACTAAAAAGAGTCACTACAAAAACTGGTGAATTTATAGTCATGAGAATTAATTGAACTGTTGTAGAAAAGCATGGTGCAACACATAACAGTGTTCAACGGATATGAGCCAGTAGATTGGTAATGAGATAGTGAATGCCAAAGGTAGAATCCATTATTCCTTTGGATTTTGAGTTCTCTAGTCAAATATTGTATATGTCATTACTTCACTTTCCCTAAAAGATTAGTCAAAAGGCCCTATGGTACCTAAAATTCTTATGATCAAGGCATCCTTTTGGTTTGCAATTTAACCTGGTTACACTTATTAACCAGTTGTGATAACTGATTGGTCAGTTAAGCCTATTGCCACTTAATAGAAAGCAGAACTCCTGGGATAGGTGTGGAGGGAGAAATAGACTAAGAAGATCTCCGACAACGTGTTTGTGAGGAAGGGGATTCACGGCTCCGTACTGATTGGGAAGGCCTCAGTGGCTAGGGCATCTGCCTACAATCCATCAACTGGTTGTGTTCAATTGTGTTTCTCTGTAAAGGGTTGCACATAGAGTACACCTACTTTTTCTTCTTCTTTTTTTGGGGGGGGCGGGGTCTCGCTCTGTAGTCTAAGCTGGCCTCGAACTCATGGCAGTCCTCCTGCCTCCACCTCCTGAGCTCTGGGATTTAGAATATATTTCCTCAAAGATTTTTTTTTCCAGTTGTTAAATTGATCCTGATTCTAAAGCTATGAATCTACATTTTACCCACTTTAAATTCTTTTTTTATTTTAAAGAGAAAAAAACAATACAGAATTTCAAAACGATGATAGAAAATTAACAGTGATTATTATATTGCACATTATTATCTTCAGAGTAATTGCTCAGATTGCCAGATATAGGCATCCAAAATTGATCAAGCAATCTAAGCACAAACTGTTCCTTTCAACGAACTAATAGAAATTAGTAGTACATTTATCTTAGCTACCTTATGTGTGTATATATATATTTTCCCTTCCTTCTTTTCTTCTTTCCCTCATCTTGGTTGTTCTTTCCTTTTGAGCATTTTTTTCCCCTTTCACAATATCCATTGTACCTTTTCTATCTTATTTACTCTTTCAGTTTCTTATACTAGGGAGACAATATGATGTTTATACATGTGAGTCCAATTTATTTTACTTATGAGTATGGTCTCTAGTTGCATCCATTTACCAAAAAAGCCTCAAGTTTATCTTTCTTTATAGCTGAGTAGTACTCCATTGTATAAAAAGACCGCATCTTTTTTATCTGTTCCTTGGTTGATGGACATTTGGGTTATTTCCAAGATTTAGCTATTACAAATTGTGCTGCTATAAACATGGATGCACATGTATCACTGTAGTATGATGTTTTCAATTCTTCTGGGAAAACATCCAGAAGGGAAATAGCTGAGTCAAGGGGGACCTCTAATCCTAGTTTTTCAGGCACCTCTACACTGATTTCCATAGTGGTTGTACCAGTCTACACTCCCACCAACAGTGAAGAAGGGTCCTTCTTTCCCCAAAGCCCCACCAACATTTGTCATTGGTTGATTTCTTGGTGATGGTCATTCTTTTTGGGGTGAGATGAAATCTCAGTGTTGTTTTGATTTGCGTTTCTTGAATGACCAATGATGTTGAACATTTTTTCATATATTTATTTGCCATTTGTATTTCTTCATCTGAAAAGTGCATATTCATCTCAGATGCCCCCTTTTGAATAGAATCTTTGAATTTTGGGGGCCTAATTGTTTTCAATTCTTTATATGTTCTGGATAGAAGTCCTTTGTCTGAAGGACAGTTGGCTAAAATATGTTCCCAATTCGTGGGTTTTCTTTTTACTCTGTTGGTGATTTTTTTGATGTGCAAAAGCTTTTCAATAAGATGAGATCCCAGTTGTTGATTCTTTGAAGTATTTCCTATGCAGTTTGGTTTTTGTTCATAAACTCTCTGCCTACTCCTATGTCTTCAAGATTTGTACCTACATTCTCTTCTAGTAGATTTAGTGTTTCTGTTTTAATTTTTAGATCTTTGATCCATTTTGACTTTAGTGTGTGGTGACAGACAACCCATTTTAAATTTTTAAAAAATACTACATTCACTTGATGCTCTACCCACTGTGCTAACCAGGCACCCTACTACATTCAGGACAGCAGAATGCATTCAGTCTATGAAATCACATCTCACCACTTCTTTCACTTCACTTGGATGAGGAAGCTGGGAATAGAAAGTTTCATCAAAGGCTAGGTGAATATGTTGTTCTCAGTTTGCATGACTTTGAAGATCCTATTTTTACTCATCGTGATGTCTCTGTACTTTTAAAAGCCCCCAAAATACCTGCCACTGGGTAAGATGAGTCACAGCACTCATTCGCAAAGAGTTCAGCCCTGGAAAGTATATTCTTGCTTGATTTAATTGAAAAAAATAATGAGACTGAAATGCCAAAAAAAACCTCCAAAAAGGCGAATGCTGTTCATCTTTCTCTTTGAAAATAAAAAGAAAGTTCAAATGTTCTTTAAAAAAAAAGATTTCCAAGCAGTTTCCTAAGTTATACTTTTTAGTATACATGCGTTTCATGTAATATAAAAGGTATGATGGAAAAATACAGTGATTGTTTACATATTTAAAATTTATTACTGTAAAAGACAAAATGCTATTAATCCTCCACAAAATACACCCCCTTGCTTCAAACATACTTATCCCATCCTGCTTGGTCCTTTTTGAAGCAGTTCTGGAAGGTCTCTTGACTGTCTTTAGTTATGCTATTATGGCTGCCTCAGTATTCTGAACCAATGCAAAATGCTGACCTCTCATCGTGATTTTAACTTTAAAGAAGAGCCAAAAGTCACATGGGGCCAGATCCAGTGAATAAGGTGGATAAGGACACACAACAAAGTTTTTATACACCTGACTTTCCTTTGGATGGCACCCATGAGCAGCATTCACTGTTTTTTTTTTTTTTTTTTTTTTATCATACCTTCAAAGACATTCATGAAAGAAGATCTCCAGAACTGCTTTAGAAAGTGGCAAGAATGATGGGGTAAGTGTGCAGCAAGGGCGAGTATTCTGAAGAGTACTAATGGCAATGTATCTTTTACTATAATTTTTTTTAAAATTTAAATATTCACCATGTTTTTGATCATACTTTATAATGAACATCCTCCTACTAAAAAAATTTTTGATTTGATGAGCTTGAACTTGGCTTCTTCTACATCCAAAGCCATTCATATAGTGACTTTCCTAGACCTCTTGTCTATAACCTATAAGAAAACAAAGTCACTGGAAACTACTGTTAAAAGCATCTGCCTCCCTTCACTATTCATCATATAGTGAATATCCAGACAGCTGGGATTCCCTTGGAGTATTTCTGCCAGCAGCATTTTAAACTTGTCAGACCTGCTTTGACCACATTCATCTCTTTTGTAACTCTGCTGCTCCAATACCCGACTGAGTTATCCAAATAGTTTCTGAATGATGGGCTTCCAAGTTGTCAACTTTTATGTACCTGTCACTTCCAAACAATCCACTCCAATTTATGTTCTAATAATTGGTAAGTGGAGACTTTATAGGTCAAACAGAAACAAATCTCTAGCATAAAAAAACATGATATTCACAATCAATCATAAACTACCTTCAGAGCACCTGTGATTTATTCAGCACTGGGCTAATTCCTCTCTGGCCTTTTCTAAGACTCTGGGCCCCAAAACAGGATGAGAGAATGCAAAGTGATTTTATATTAGTAAATTGCTCCCTTTATGGTTTCTGTTTTTTAGGGTAGGTTCAATTCAGCTGCCATAACAAACATCTCTAAGATTTTGGTGGCTTACAAGAGTAAAGGATTATATATATATATATATATATATATATATATATATGTCCAGCAGCTGGGCTAGGACTTTCCATCTTGCTGTCCTTCCTCTTAGACAAAATGAGGGAGCATCGGCTTTCAGGGATGTGCCTGGTCATTATGGCAGTGGAAGAGATGGCTTTTGAGGGTCTCATTCCAATAATTAGATGCTCTGGCCTAGAAATGATACATGTCTCTTCCATTTACAATTCATTGATTGGAATAGCCAGATGACCCCATTCAACCACCAGGGATTCAGACAGTGCACCCCATCCTATGCCTGGACAGAAGGAGTAGTGGAGATACTGACAAACAGCATTAAAGATTACCACCACCTTCCCTCTGGCCACTAAATAGCTGGAGTACCCATCTTTCCAACGAGCAAAATATGTTTACTACCTACCCAAGAAAAATAATACAAAAGTTCCACCCAATTAGGGCATCGTGCTTTAAATAGGATCTCTGGGTGATGCATGAGAATCTCTACAGCAAGTCAAAGGAGATACTCTACATCCAGAGATATAGGAACTGAAAGCCAAGGTATCTGCTCACCTCCTAAGAAATTTTACCCTCCCAGTATGCAGAGACAGAATAGTTGGAGGTTAACTTCCATCAACATATTCCTTAGAGAGAAAAAGAATGTGTTTAAAAGACAAAAGTCAAATAAATCTAGTTTTGCAGCTCTTAATTGGCTTTGTAATACTGTAGCAGAAAATGCACCCCCACACACACACCAGCATACTGCAGTTTCTCTTAGTTGCTTAGGTAACAGTTCCTGTTACAGTTCCCGTTATTTCTGTTTCTTAGAAATGGCTGGTCACTGTGACGTATCACTGGTCACTATGTCACGCATATTATAAGAACCAAGCAAAGACAGCCAAGTACTCTGCTCCTATATTTCCTGCTTGCTTATCCCATATAAGCCCCGAACTACCAAAGATCAGAGCCTGACCTTTTTTTTGAAGTTAGTGCCCATTGATATTAAATAAATCTGCCTCCAAATTCTACGTGACATTTCTGTTTGCTGTTGCACCTGGTGCACTGGCCAGGAAGACTGATTGTACTGACCTCTTTGATCACCAGTCGTGGCCCTCTCAGATGCAGCAAGGACCTCTCCACATTCTGATGGGAAGGTGTGCTCTCAAGATTTCTCCAGTCCCCTCAGAAGTCTGGAGGAGGATTTCTGACTCCTCGTTTGAGTGGTTCACATCAGACCCAAAAGGGAGGAGGACACAGTCTGGCTGTCTGCTTGCCAGATTCTGATAAGACCTTCAAGGGTACCCCAGTTAGTCTGTCTGTCAGTCTTGCTCAGCTTGAGAAGAAGGAGAGCTTGATCACCTCTCATTAGTCAGGGCCACCCTCAAGGGAAAAAGGTTGAAATGTTTAACCTCTGAATGTCTGCTGAATGATTGTGATAGTGTTTGTAACAGGTAGCAAAAGCAATAGGCCATTGCATCTGTACTTCTTGGTGAGGAGTTGGACTTCCCTCTCCAAACTATGGAGCTTGACTGGGCCCCAACCTGCAGTTCCATGGATGTGTCTACTAAGGACAACATAGAGAACCTACTGATGTCTCTTCTTAGTCCAGAGGGTCCCAATGTTGCCGAGAGGCAAACAGCCAGGCAAGCATCTGAATGGTCTCTCTCTCTGAAGGGTACCCACCCTTCGTCTTTTGTGCCATCCTTCAAGGGTATACAACACACACATAGAGAGTCAGAAATGGGAACTAATTAGTCAAAACCTATGGTCTCTGACTGTAGGCCCAGGAAATTTAAAAAGGACTTTTTTGGTGATTACAGAGTTAAAATAAAATCAAACTGCTGTTCCCAGAACCCTAACAAAGACCTGCAAATTCCACCTTGGCAGATGCCACTGCAGCTCCTACCAGGCCAGCTTTCCAGCCAGCAAAAAGAAACAAAGCAACCCAGTCAAGCACATCATCAAAGCCAGCAAAAAGAAACAAAGCAACCCAGTCAAGCACATCATTGGTGCAAAAGCCCAATAATATTTCAGAAGTTACTACTGTTACCCAGAAGCCTGATAAACGCCTTCAGATTTTATGAGAAACTCTATGAAGCCTATAGGGTCTATACCCCTTTGACTCAAAGCCTCAGAAGATCTATAGATGGTACATGTAGCCTTCATTGCACAAAAAACACCTGCTATCCATGAGAAAATCCAGTCTGATAGATGACGATACCCTCTGGTCAAAAACCAATATGCAAGTTATAAAGGCTATGGACACTAAAAAATAAAAGCCCCTTCAGATTAAAAGATAAGAACTCTCAAAATCTTCAACCTGGATCAGATGACAACTCTTTCATTGGTCTAATGGGCTCAGACTAGGCCAGACCAGGCTCCTTTCTTCAGTGGATCACCAGAAGCCCACAGTACTGTAATCGGGGCAACTGGGACTCCTGCCTCTCACCCCTTTGGCCAGGCACACACTTGCAGCCTGGGAGGACATCTCACCAAACATGAATTCCTGTAAAAACCAGTCCCCATACCACTTTTGGGAAGAGACTGCCTCTTCAAGTTAGAAGACCATCTCCTTGCACCAAACCAGTCAGCCTCCCTCTCATTACCCTACACTTTCAACTCAGACTGTTCCTTGAGAGGAAGATGATGCCTGCATCAGCCTGAGTTGGATGACTGCAATCCTGAAATTCTGAAAACTCTTCTCCCAGAGGTATGAGCTGAAGACTCACCCCTGGGACTGGCCATCAACCCTGCAATCTCCTATGTCACAGGAAGTACACAGGCATCCAGCCACACTTCAGCCACCTAAAGAAGTTCAGGAGCCTGATAGACTGTCAATAGGTACCTTCCTCTGCTTTCGGGTTGCTCCTACAAGCCAGCACATTTTGACTTCAACTGGGAAGATCCTGAGACAAGAGGCAGCTCACTTGGACTCAATTGCCACAAGGAGTTAAGAACTCACCTACTATTTTCAGGAGAGTCCTAGCAACAGATTTGACTAAGTTCCCGCCCCCTTCTCTCTGGGACAGCCTCTTTCTCTGTCCTATCCATCTATATTTCCTGCTTGCCATCATGGTCCCCTGAGAAAAGAATGTTGATTGTAAAACTCCATTCCAAGGCAACCTCCACCTGCATTAAACAATACCCCATGCCATGAGAGGCAACTAGGAATTCAACTACAAATCCAGAGGCTTCAGAACCACTAAATACTCATAGACTGTCAAACTGCTGAAATATACCTCTTCCACCTGTAAAGCCATTTCAAGGTCTCTGATATGTCAGTGCCACCACAATTGCTCTCCATAAATGTTGCCACAGTCTTCCACCCACAGCCTGCTGGTACACATACCTTGACCTAAAGAATGCCTTATTCTGCCTTTGGTGGGCCCCTCTCCACAAAGACCCCAGTTCCGGCCCATCATAAAATATCACTGCACTTCTGATTAATGACACTCAAGCTGCCTGCTGGAGAGACACAAAAGTTCTGCTACAATATCTGGAAGAAACTGGCTACAAGGTATCTTGGGAAAAGCATAAATCTGCAAACAAAAAGTAAAAGGCCCTTTCTACAGCCCCAGCCTTGGGAATTCCAGATGTAGCTCAAATTCAACTTGTTTGTTGATAAATGATGACATGTGACTTCAAAGATGCTTACTCAGACTGTCAGCCCTTGGGAGCACCCAATAGCCTACCTGTGCAATTACTTGGATCCAGTCGCTAAAGTCTACCCCTACCCTTAGCCTCCACGCTCTGATAGCCACTGTCTTTCTGATAAAGAAAACTGACAAGCTCACCCTTTCTGAGACCTAACTGACCAGGTGCCACATGCTGTACTGGACCCCCATGTACTTGTCTACCAAGCTGGCCCACCAGACCATGACTGCCTGGCACCAACTGATGAGCTGTTCTCAAGCCAGCCATATTTATAAATGAACCTATCAATGCCACCACAATTGCCCACTTCACAGATGCTGAGTACACCCTGTTTACAGATGGAAGTAGCTCTGTTACAAATGGAGCCCAACAGGCTAGATGTGTTGTGATCACCTTGGACAAAATTATTTTGTCTGAGGCTCTCCCACAGGATGGTCTGCACAGTGAACTCATAGGCTCTCAATTGGCCTGAAAACAAAATCTACTGCTTCCTGCTGCTGTTTGGAAACCTGTCTGCCAACAATGCCAAAACTGCACTCAAAATAATCCAGTCCAGAGGCCTAAGCCCCCTCTGGGGATCCAATTGACTGAAACATCACCCTTTAAAAACACTAAAGCCAAGCCTTATACAGGCTACAGACATCTATTGGTGCTTATATGCACTACTCAGGCTGGCCTGAGGAATTCTTTACCTGAGCTGAGAGGGCAACAAAAGTTTTTAGGGTCCTGCTATGATGAAGGGCCTACATTTGTACACATACAACATGTAGGTCACAAAGCTCCAAAAGTGTTAAAGAAATAAAACATAACCCTACAGGAACAACTTGTAATCAGGTCAAATCAAAATTTAGCTAAAAGACCAGCTATATCTGTAGACACCTCTGTACAACACATATAACCCAGGTGCACATTAACTACCTCTATAGCTCTTAAAGTTTCAGAAATCCAGCCTTAGATCCACTATTCCAGAGTTAAAAGAGCCTATTTAGATGATTGCTTGAGAGTTTACCTAGACCAGACAGCTCCTCTGAAACTCAGTCTGAAGAGGTGATACACTCAAAGCCCTTCTCTGGTCACATTGGACACTGACTGGTCCATTCATGACTTAAGCCTGAGGACACTGTTCACAGGATTGCTGCATACCTCAATGCATTATTTTTGCGCCTTTTTCAGACAGCTGACCCCAGTCCTTATTTCCAGCTTGGTTTTTGCTCCCTGCTCTCCTGTTAGCTGTGGTTTTTGCCTTAGCTGTATGGACAGTTACCCCAAGATAATAGAAACTACAATTGGTCAAACACTTGACCAGGATTTGATGAGTGTCCAAGGCACACTGGACACTCTCTTAGATCAGATTAACTCCCTCCTTCCCTTGCCATGGTAATAGCAAATCATGGCCACTAAGGGAGAAACATGTCTCTTCCTAAAAGCAACTTAGGAAGAGACCCTATAATAAGGAAAACAAACCACACACTCGTGGTGGAACTTTCCAGTCTTGAGAACATTGTCTATGGCCCATCCTAGGACCACTGACAGCCCTAATGTTACTGCTTCTACTTGGGTCTTGTCTCAAAAGATCACATGTAATGTGCCGAGCAAAGATTTGCTGGGAAACTAAAAGATGGGGGAAATGTAGCAGAAAATGCACCCCCCAGCCAGTTTACTGCAGTTTCTCTTAGTTGCCCAGGTAACAGTTCCTGTTACAGTTCCTGTTATTTCCGTTTTTAGAAACAGCTGGTCAAAATTATTTGTGGCCACAAATAATTTATTATTATGTGATGGATATTGTGAGAACCAATCAAAGACAGCCAAGGACTCTGCTTCTGTACTTCCTGCTTGCTTATCCCATATAAGCCTAAAACTACCAAGGATCAGGGTCTGACATTTTTTCTTGAGGTCAGTGCCTATTGATGTTAAAAAAATTTGCCTCCAAATCTTGGGTGACATTTTCAGTGTTTCTATTTGCCTTTGCAATACTAGAATGAAGAAGCAGTCTAAAAAAAGAAGCAGTCTAGATCAAAAAATAGTTTGGAATCCAGGCATGGTGGTGCACATCTATAATTCCAGCACTTGGGAGGCTGAGACAGGAGGATCAGTGGGAGTTCGAGGACAGACTGGGCTACATAGTAAGTTCAAGGCCAGTCTGAACTACATAGCAAGACCTTGTCTCAAAAAACAAAACAAAACAAAAAATGGTTTAGAATGCTTCCACGAAGTGAGCACATTACATTTACAGCCAGAAAAAAAGGGAGTGGCACACAATCTAGTCACATTTCAATGTAGGTTATAGTTCACTATGGACAGAGACACTTTTAGGTCAAATTTAAAACATGTACTGAGACAGCTTTAGATCAAAGTTAGTAATGGGAAGCACTCAGATCCTAACTCTAGTTCCTTTTCTTTGTTGTATTTATTGCACATAATACTTACAGAGTGTCAGTTATCTACCAGGAATCCCTCAGCCCTGTACCCATATTAATTGATTCAACTTTTACTGTACAACCCCATGAAAAATGTACTATTAAAATTTCATTTTCAGATTTAAAAAATCCAAACAATTCATTTGTGCAAGTATGTGTGTGCTGGAGTGTGATTTTTTGGAGACAGGGTCTCTCTGTGTAATTTAGGGTGGCCTTAAACTCACTCTGTAACCCAGGCTGGCCTCAAAATCACAGCAATCCTGCTTCCTCAGCCTCCCAAGTGCTGGGATTCCAGGAATGTGGCACTGCACCCAGCAGGCTGGAGTGGGATTCTGACCCAGGAAACTTAGCTCCACATTTTTCTGCTTCTGCAGAATGTCTTCGTCTTTAGAGACTCATTTGCAAGTATGTACTTCCCATCACAGGGACAAAATACCCAACACCTGCAAATAAAGGAGGAGAGGTTTATTTTGGCTCACAATTTCAGAAGGTTCCATTCATGCATGGCTGGCTGGCTGCAAGGCAGAAAAGGCACTGTGGAAGGGCATAGTGGAGGAGATCTGCTCCACCCACAACAGCTCGAAAGTAGTGCAAGAGGAGGGAAGAGTGTCCTACAGATACTCATGAAAGAGGACTTCTAGAGCTGCTTCAAAAAGTAGCAAGTACAATGGGAAAAGTGTATTCAAAGAAAAGGGGAATGTTCTGAGGGAGATTAATGGTAATGTGTCTTTTACTGTGATAAAAACTTGCTTTTAAACATTCACCCTGTATTTTGATTATACCTCATACACTGGTCTTATAGAGAATGGATTTGTTCCCGGGGTTACCAGTGCTTATTTCTCCCTGTACACATTTAGACACTCCCACCCTAGCTCCCGCTGTTGTTCTCTTCACCCAGGATGAGTCAGGGGGACTTTCACATCTTTCATAGTTGGGATCCTACTAGAAGATGGAACGTCCCTGCTTTTGGCTTTCAACAAGATTCCCAGAAGAAAGCACTGTTACCTCATTGCTGGCCAAGAGACAAACCCATGAACATTGATATGCTGATGTGAATGGAAATGGAAATAGAGGTTACAGATCCAAAGCAGGAAGTCTTATGAAGACTGCATCCCAAGTAGCCCCTGTGTACTAGCTACGAAGGTGTGAGCTCAAGGCTGCCTATGCCCAGGTTCCCCTCAAGGGGAAGGAAGACTTGCTACCTGGCAAAATCTCTGCCTGCATGCAGAGAAGCAAGAGATAGACTGAAAGATCCCAGTAGCTTTCAAGTCCCAGTTCCGGTCTTCCATAGGTATACTCACAAGGTGTGGACACTTGTCTTCTAACACTTGTTCAAGGTAGAATTCTGTCCCTTGCAATCAAAATGATAGGTACATTCTAATTTGCTTAACCAATCTCCTATCAAGGCCTTGGAATTTTTCTAATTTTTCTACTGCAAATAATGCTTGATAAACTTTCTTGTTCTTTGAGCCTGGCTGAATAGGGGATGATCCTTAAAGTGGAATTTCTTTCTATATTTAAAAATGCATTAAGTTTTTATCCATACTTTTAAAAATTCATTAATATTGCTGATTATAAAGTGCTATGTGAATGCACAGACACTCTAGTGGTACATGGGGGGGCCTGATTCCTCATCTCCCCTACTAGCACTTTCTAACTCAGTCTTTTCTTTGTTGATAATTGATACAACTAAAGATTTAAAGTCCAGGTGCTGCAAATAAGACAAAACAAGTTGTTCATATTGCTTTAATCTGAATTTCTTTAATGTGTATGATTAAACATCCTTTGATATTTATTGACTGTTTGTTTTGTCCTTTACACTTAATGTCTTAACTATCTGGGATTTATTTTTTTGTAAAAAGAAGGATGAGGATACAACTCATTTTTTAGGTATACAAGTGGTCTTTCAATACCACATTGCTCTAAAAGCTGCCTTTATCATAAAATTAATTCTCTAATATACTTCAGACTAATTATGAACACTGGCCTGTGTCATTTATTTGTCCCTCTGGTCATAACTATTCTTTTGTTTTGTTTTTTTCTTTTTAAGACAGAGTCTCTCCATGGTTCAGGCTGTTTTGAACTCACTCTGTAACCCAGGCTGGCCTCAAACTCTCAGCAACCTCCTGCCTCTGCCTCCTCAGTACTAGAATTACAGGCATGCACCACCATACCCAATTCTGGTCTTATTGATTCTTATAAAGAGTGAAAGTAGAATAAAAATAACCTATTAAATGAGACAGGTTCTAAAACTGGATATGAAGAATAAATTTAATTCTATGGTATGGATATAAGACACACCTGAAAAAGAAAAACCCCATTATTTTGAAAAACAAAAGGATATATCAAAATAAGTAACCATAAACAAAAGAAAGCATAGTAGCAGTATTGTCATCATAGATAGATAATACATAGGTACACATCCTGAACAAGAAAACACCAAATGAGTCAAAGGGTCACTTTATATGCTCAAGGTTATAGTCCACAATGGAGATAATCATCATGTATTTTTATGCACCAAGTAACATAGCTCTGAAATATCTGAAGAAAAATGTAGAGAGTACATGAGGAGAATGGTGTATACATGGCAACAGAAAGAAACCAGTCCAAAACCAGTCAGACAAAGTATGTAAGTGACTATAAAGATAGAGAAGTGATTTGGCTATATTACCAATGTATACATAAAAGGAATTTCTTCACTTGATCTTAGCCAAAAGGCCGAGAAGCAATAAGGAATTTCTTAAAGTTTGTGATGATCTAAAGTCAAGTGCTGGTATAAAAATGTCAAAGTAATTATTAAGTAGTTTTATTTAAAATATTAAATAATCAACTGACTCCTCTTTTAAAATAATAATGAAACCAACATACTTTCCACTTCCTTCCATTACTTCTGCTGACACTAGCTTGGAGTTTTGTGATTTATTACATTTCTCAAATAAGCTACCCAATGTAAAAATAACATTATAATAAGTGAATTCTGGTTTTGTGGTCATAAGTTCCAGTCATTTAGACCTAATGCTTTTGTTTATTTATATTCAAAGCCCACCACAAACTTCATTCTACATGCTCTTAAGTCTTTTATTTTGATTTTTATTTTAATGTATATCCCATCAGTGTATATCCCTTAAAGTGTATATCCTATGCACTTTAAGAAGCATTTATAAGCTCCTAGTTAGACAGTTTTCCCTCACCATAATCTACAAGTAATTGTTCCATTATCTGTTGGCATTTGGAGTTTTGGAAGAAAATCAGAAGCCAACCTGAAATTTCCCATGGTAAGTTGACCTCATCCTGCCCATTGTGCATGGAATGTCCATTGGTCCTGATGGCTTTATATTCATTTGGTTTGTTATAGTAGGAGAATCCTTTTACTGTGCAATTTCCAGCCACCTTTCTATTTTTATCTGTAAATTTAGTTTTGTTACATTTGCTCTATTTTCCTCAGTAAAACCTTCCGTGTGTTGTTTCATTACCACCGGCTCCCACATCCATCCCAATTATCTTTGCCTCTGACATTTATAAATTTTCCCCTCAGACCTCCTCTCCATGGTAGCAGTGCAGATTTGATTCTCAGGTGCATCTAAGGTGGTTTTCATCTTGTATAACTTTCATCTTATATAACTCATTCTCCATGAGCCATTTGTTCCATCTTTATGTTATTTAGTGCTGATGTCTTTGACCTCTTCTGCCTCTGGTTTGAACTCTTGCTTCATAGACATGCATTCTTTAATTTCTTTGTGGATTTGGGCATGTTTGCTCTAAGTGGGCTTTTTTTCCCAATTGCATGATCCAATTGTTGTTCAAGGTGGGGTTTTGTTTTTTTTTTTTGGGGGGGGGGTTTGTTTATTTGCTTGCTTTCTTGCTTGCTTGTTTTGCCATACTGAGGATTGAGCACTGTGTCTTCATACTGAATTATATTACCAGTCTTTTTCATTTTTTATTTTGAGACAGGGTCTCACTAAGTCCTTAAAATGCTAGACTGGACTTGGATTTACAATCCTCCTGCCTCAGCCTCCCAAATTACCGGTATGCACCACCATGCCTGGCTTCAAGTACATACTTTTGTTGTTGTTGTTGTCATTCTTCTTTTTTCATTAGTACATGTTTTCGGTATATAATGTTCACATTCCTTGGGTGGAGTTGGTGTATGTACATAACACATCTTAATTTGTTCCTTATCCCTTTTCCCTCCCCTCCCTCCCCGTTCCCTCCATATCTTGATCCCTTCTGAACTCCTCACTTTCACTTGTTTGTGACATCTGCACTTTTTTGTAAATCCTACATTGGCCCCTTTCTGGTCACCAGTGAAGTAGGAGTAGATGTATCCCAGCCCACCTGAGACTTGCATAACGACTCACCTCTTCCCCTTCTTGATAACCTGAGCACTGTTCTAGTTGTTCCCTTAGAGAAAGAACTAGACATTAATTATGCATAATGCAAGGCACTTCTCTTCAGAGTGAGCTGAGCAACATGGCAGGAACTGGTTAAGCCTGACAGCTCTGGCAGAGTAATCTACTGAGGTCTTATAGAGGGTCCCAATACTTCATAGCATAGAATCATTTCTTATTGTCTCTTACAGTTCTATGGGTTAGCTGGTCTCAGCTGAGTCATTCTTGCTTGATGTCTCATGCTGCTGCACTCAGATGGCGTCTGGGACTGGCGTCATCGCCTTCACACTCCTGGCTGGCACTGGCCAGGATGGTTAGAGCAGCTAGGGGCTCACTGGGCACCTCTTTCTCCAAGTGGCCTCTCCGCAGGGCTAGTTTGTGCTTTCTCACTGCATGATGATCTCAGTATACATGGACTTCTTACATGGCAATCAGCTACTGCTTGTGCATGGGTTCTAAAAAGTATAGATAAAGCCAAGTGCAGTGTCACACACCTGGAATCCTAGCACTCTGGGAGGTTGAGGCAGGAGTATTGTAAGTTCAAGCCTAGCTTGGGCAAGTTAGAGAGTACCTGTCTCAAAATTTAAAACAATTTTTTTAAAGGGCCAGGGATATAGCTCAGTGCAAAGCCCCTGGGTTCAAACCCCCAGATTTTTTTTTTTTTTTAAAAGGTATAGGTCAGCCTTTAGACAGAGGCCTGAAAGCTTTTGTGTTTTGCTGTTCCTGTGACCTGAATTGGGGTGATGAACTTGGAGGGATGCAGCAAATCACTGCTGGGACAAAACCAGTCTTCTGTCTTAGGGCTGCAAAGGAAGGGTAGGGCGTTCTGAGTGTGTGGGTGGCAGTTAATCTGAGCTTCTCAAACATCAAAATGCCCAGAAACTTCCTGGTGGTTTTTGATTGATACATAGCGTTGTGTAACCACTATCACCTTACAGTGTCATAGAGGAAAGTGTCACTGCTCTAAGAAAATTCAAACCCCTGCTCAGGCCTCTGGCAATCTTTGATCTATTTAGCCCTTTCCAAAATGCCACCGTGCCCAGCCTGGGTTTATTTTTGTGAATTTAGACAACTAACTGTTCCAGCACCAGTTCATGAAAAGATTGTCCTTTTTCTGTCAAATTACTTTTGTGTCTTTGTCAAATATTAGATAACTAAATTTCTGGGTCCATTTCTAAGATTTCTCTTCTGTTGGATGGATATATGTATCTATTTATTTGTCAATACCATTCTATCTTGATTACTGTAGTTGTATAGATAATCTGGAAATTGAGCAATAGGAGTCTTTCAGCTTTGTTCCTCTTCAGTACTGAGTTGGTTATTCTAGGGCTTTTGTTTTTATAAACAAAACTGAGAATCAGTTTATGGATGTCTTATGAAGTAGCTTATGGGAATTTTTATTGGAATTACATTGAATCAAGTTAGGAAAAATTGATGTCTACAGTATTTGAATCTTCCAATTGATGAAAATGGAATATCACTTGCTTCAGTCTTCTTTCATTCTTTCAACAGTGTTTTGGATAGATTTATAGCTATGTACATATATATGTCTTATTTTGGAGTGCTAGGATTCAAACCCAGGGCTACTCACATGTTAGGCAAACACCCTACAACAGAGCCGTATCCCCAGCTCTAAATATTTAATTTTTAAATTTTTTTTATTTTAAAGAGAGTACATGAGAAACAAAGAAGTAGAACAGTAGCAGCATACCAGTATCACAAACATAAACAAATCAAAGCAAGAACATTCAAAGTGATACAGAGTCTCAAGACAAAATAATACAAACCAACAGTGATTGTTACATTACATATCGTTATCCTCAGCTATTGGTGCAACCACTGTGGAAATCAATTTGGAGAGTCCTCACAAAACTAGGTTTGGAAGTCCCATCTAACCCAGCTATTCACCTGCTGGATATTTTCCCAGAAGAATTAAAGACCTCATACCACAGCGATATATGTGCACCCATGTTTACAGCAGCACAATTTGTTATAGCTAAATCTTGGAAACAACCCAGATGTCCACTGAGGAATGGATAAAAAAGATGTGGTATTTTTATACAATGGAGTATTACTCAGCTATAAAAAAAGATAAACTCAAGGCTTTTATAGGTAAATGGATGCAACTAGAGACCATACTCATAAGTGAAATAAATCAGACCCAGATGGGTAAACATCATATTGTCTCCTTGGTGTAGGAACCTGAAAGACTAGGTAAAACTCAAAACATACAATGGATGATAGGAAACGGAAAGAAATTGCTCAAAGGAAGGAACAACTGGGATGAGGGACAAAAGAAAAAACAAAGAAGGAATGCAAAATATAAATATATATATGAATAGCTGCAATAACTGTATTGCTGATGTCTGACGGTGTATTTAAATGAACAGTTAATGATTACAATTTTTTATGTTCTGATTAATTGTGCATGCTCATGTCTGGTGGTCTGAGCTACTGATTTGAAGGTAACAATATGCAATGGAATTACAATGGTGAACTCCTACCACCTTGTCTAGTGAAACTCTGTATTATCTCTACTGTGTTATCAAAGAATTATTTTCTAATTCCTTAGAAAGATTTGAGCAATCTTTCATTCTTAAATATTTAATAGTTTTTATTCTTGGTGATATTATAATGGTATTTGTATTTCAAGTTTCATTGTTCATTGATTCCATTTAGGAAAGCAACTGAATTTTGTATAGGTACCTTATATATTGCAAAATTTGTTTATTAGTTCCAGGAAGATTTTTGGCTTTGGAATATTTTGTTTTGTTTCAGATTCGTTGGGATTTTCTAGATAGATAATATATCAGTGGATTTAAATGATCTTATTTCTTTCTTTCTATTTTGTATACTTTTTGTCTTACTGCACAAGGTAGGACTTTCAGTGTGATGTGAGGCTGAGTGAGTAAGAAAAACACATCTTTACCCTGTTCCCAGACTTTGAGGAAAAGTGTCTAGTCTGTCAGCATTAAGTATTATACTAGTTGTAGGATTTTTTGTAGATGACTTTCATCAAGTAGAGGAAGATCCCTTCTATTGTTAGTTTGCAGAGAATTTTTATCACAAGTGAGGGTTAGAGCTGTCAAATGCTACTTTATCAATTGATATGATCATATATTTTTCCTTAGCCTGTCAATATGGTGGATTATATTGACTTCCCTGTACAGTTGGAGTAAATCCCCCCTGGCCGTGGCTTATCAATCTGTTTATTCATTATTAGATTGGATTTGTTACTAGTTTGCAGAGGATTTTTGCATCTGTGACCATGAAAAATAGTGGTCTATCATTTTTTTCCTGTTATGTTTCATCTGGCTATGACCTTAGGTTAACATTAGCTTCACAGAATGAACTGTTAAATACTTCTTGGGCTGTCATTTTCTGGAAGCGATTATAGAGTATTATATCACTTCCTTCTTAAATATTTGTTGAATTCACTAGTAAAATTTAGACATTTTAGGCCTGGTACTATCTTTTTAGGTTACTAATTGTTGACTCAATTTCTTTAGTAGACACAGGGCTACCCAGGTTTCCTTGTGTGAGTTTTTGTAGTTTGTGTCTTTCAGTGAATTGGTCCATTTCATGTAAGTTTTCAGTTTGGGGCATGGAATCATTTATGATGGTCATTCACTGTCCCTTTATTGTCCACAGGATCAGTAATCATGATTTCATTTTTCATATTCATAATTTCAGTCTTTTCTGTAGTTTAGCCTAGCTAGACATTTGTCAATTTTATTGATCTCTTCAAAGACTTTACTTTGGGTTTCATTGATTTTTCTCTATTACATTCCTGTTTTCACTTCATTGATTTCTGCTCTAATTTTTATTATTTGTTTTCTTCTGCTTGTTTTGGGTTTAAATTGCTCTTCTGTCTAATTTTCTTTTTTTTTCTGTCTAGTTTTCTAAGGTTGAAGCTTAGTTTATAGATTTTAAATAAAATTTTAATATATGCATTTAATAATATAAATTTCTCCCTAAACACTGCTCTCACTATGTTACCAGTTTTGATAAGTTGTATTTTCATTCTCATTTAGTTCAATTAAAAGAAATATTCTCAAGAGTTGTTTAACACCTGACTTATGTGAAAGTCTGTTGCTTTATTTCCAAGTATTTGATGATTTTCCAGCTATCTTTTTGCTACAGATTTCTAGCTTCATTTCATTTTGTTCTGAAAGCAGACTGTACAGTTTATGTCTTTTTAAAATTTGTTATAATGTCTTTTGTGGCCCAGAGTGTGACCTATCTTGGGGAATATTCTGCAGTTGTTGGGTGGAGTGTTCTGGAAATGTCAATTGATCAAGTTAATTGATGGTACTCTTTAGGTCATCTATATCTTCACTAATTTTCTTCCTGATTGATTTGTCAATTACTGACGGAAGGGTGCTGAACTCTCCAAATAGTGTATTTATCTATTTCTTCTAAGCTCTTTAATGTCATAATTGAAACTGAAGTCTCAAGGTTTTATTTTTACCCATTCGTGTCATTGATAAAAAATATGCACATGGGTTTGGTTAGAGAAGCAAGAGCAAGTGATTAAAGCATACCTCTGAGCCCCTCTGTTACCTGCAATACATGTTTCCCTGCACATTAAATGAAGGTTTAGAGACAGGATTCTAGAGCGTTGACATACCACATTACTCAAAAACACTAGAATACCAATGGATGTCATTTCCAATTTGTTGAAACAGACATAGCATGCAAATAATTGTTGCCAAATATATCACTGGACAGTTTAGAGTCATAACTATTCTTTATCCTAACTCACAAAAGCTCAAGTATAACTCTGGGCAACCAGAGCTATCTGATGGGGAATGGGTAAACCAACTTCTTCACCTCATAATGTAGATTTGCTTTGTAGTAAATACAGCATTTACTATGTATTTACATCATATAGTCCTTTCACAATAATTTTGGACATTTGCCACATTTATTCTCCTTCATCTTTCCCAAAAATTGACTGCAAACAGTAAAAATCTCCTTAGACTTAGAAAAGGGAGATAAATGTGATTCTGTCACCTCCTATATGCCAAATACACTTACTGTTTGTTTATATATGTTATATAAGCCTCACTACAAACCTTTTTGCAGATAAGAAAATTGAAGAGTACAACCTAAAAGGTGGTGTGAGTTTCTCTACTTTTTGTCTATGTGTATTATATATTTTTTGGCCAGAAAATCATATTAAAATATGCAATTCAGATTTTTTTTAAAGTGACCTAACTCAGGAGATTTTCTGTTACACTTTTACCTGTACTCAATGATTGATAGGTTAAATCTTTAGAAAGATCATAAAAGTTTGCACTTTTAAAGTCAAATTTTTTCCGTTAAAAAAGTTGAATGTTCTGACGGGGAGTAGTTATAAAGGAGAAAGGCAGGTTGGATGTGGCAGTGAATACCTATAATCCCAGCATTCTGGGAAACTGAGGCAGGAGGCTTCCAAGTGTTAGGCCAGCCAGGGCCACTTTGCAACATAGCAAGAACCTGTCTCAAAATTTTAAAAAAAAAAAAAAAAAGGCTGGGGATGTAGCTCAGTGTGAAGGCCCTGGGTTCAATTCTCTGTACTAGGAGGAAAACAAAAAAAAAAAAAGAAAGAAAGAAAGAAAAAGAGTCAGGCAAAGAGGAAATGGACATTCAACAAAGACCAATGTCCTATATGACTAACTAGCCCACCACTAGTGTCATCTCAGCAACAAGAGAAGAGACACAGGGGGCTGGGGATTTAGCTCAGCGGCAAAAAGCGCCTGCCTGGCAAGCGCAAGGTCGTGAGTTCGGTTCCTGGTACCGGAGAAAAACC
>NW_004955468.1:5412261-5429059 GCF_000276665.1 Chinchilla lanigera | reverse complement strand
AAGAAAGAAAGAAAGAAAGAAAGAAAAAGAAAGAAAGAAAGAAAGAAAGAAAGAAAGAAAGAAAGAAAGAAAGAAAGAAAGAAAGAAAGAAAAAGAAAAAGAGTCAGGCAAAGAGGAAATGGACATTCAACAAAGACCAATGTCCTATATGACTAACTAGCCCACCACTAGTGTCATCTCAGTAACAAGAGAAGAGACACAGGACACCAGCTCAGATGTGACAATGGACCAGAGTCCTTGGGGCATAGGCACATTTTCTCCTGGTGTCTCAGGGGAAGGAAATGCGGAGCAGATGCATGTGCTCAGAGCCATGTGCAGTGGCTTCTGTGCCCTATAACCACACTGTTCTCAAGCATGAATGAAGAAGGTAATGAAACCTATTCCCACAGACCACTGGGAGAATTAAATGAAGCTAGGTATCTGAACTTCACAAAGGGCCAGCACATCCTAGGTTCTCAGAAACTGTTATCACCCCATGCTGCCCACCACTTCTCACCCAGCCTTTTAATACCTGACAGATATTCCCAAATGCATAGAGAAATGAACATTAAACCTGCACCAGGGGCTGGGGATTTAGCTCAGCGGCAAAGCGCCTGCCTGGCAAGCGCAAGGTCGTGAGTTCGGTTCCCGGTACCGAAGAAAAACCAAAACAAAACAAAACAAAAAAAAAAAAACCTGCACCAGCTATGGCTTCTCTCTCACCACACTTGCAAATATGGAAGCCCTATGTGATAGAGGTGGCCTTACAGAACACAGTACTCAGTATGAGTGCTGGGATGCTCTGTATAGAAAAACACACAAAATTGGAGCCATGATGAGTAAAATTCCTTATGGCTCATTTATTGGTTAGGCACCCCTGGAGGAACAAAATCAATAGGGGGAAAAAGGCCAGAGGATGCAGTAGCTGTTCAGCCTAAGAAGCTGGAAGCTGAGGAACAAAAGAGATCAAGAATGTGGTGCTGGTGGGGAATCAAAGGCCTCGAAGCTCCCAGGAGAGTCGCTAGTGTGAGTCTGCACTGAAAGTCTGAGAAGCTGGAGTCTGATGTCCACAGGCAACAGCAGCAGTAAAAGATCCACCTGCTCAAGCAGAATGAACTTCCAAAACCCACAGCGTGCAAAAAGGGAAAAAACAAAACAGCACCCATGGGCTGGAGAAGAAACACAGACTTCGGGAATCAGCAAATATACTTCATTTTAAAAAAAAGATGAAACAGGTTATATTCCTCACCTCTCACCTTAAAAGCTTGGAGAAGGTAAAAGCCAGCAAGGATTTTTCCTTGCAGGAGGCAGCAACATGGGTACTAGCAGACTCTAAATCTTAGTAGAATCTAATCGTGCAGCAGGGTGGTTGATTCAGTTCCGTGGAATCATTGATCCCAAGGAAACCCAGATGGTCACTTACTCAGAGCGCACTCCTCCATCCCCTGGAGGGCAGCTCTCACCATGTGCAAATGGAAGGAGCAGGAGACCTGCAGCAGTCTGTTGAAGAGACACTTGTGCCCTCGCCACCACTGCAAAGCCGAAGTGTCAGGGAGCCATCAGGACCTGACACAAAACCTCCTTTTGAAAATTAACCAGTGGTGTGTGCGTTCCCATGCCAAGGGAGACAAGTTCTGTTACCTTGAAAGCTGTTTCCGGTAAGCTCTGTCTGTCATGGCCTGGGTCAAATTCATGTTCTAAGTCTCTTAGGGTGAATGGAGCAAATCCCAGCATGGTCCTACTTCAGCCTCCTCCAGTCCTGCACAGAGAAATCCTCAAGAACTTGAAAGACACTTCCACAAGGCTCTTCCCTAGTGCTTAGTGACACAAGGTCATTCTCTCCATATTAAATGATTTTAAAACATACGACAAAATTTCTAAAATGGCAGTAAAACCTGGTAATTTGTTAAACATGGAATGATTAGATCTAACCTATCACAATGCCTTACCTCAACCACCATGCAGAAAAAAGGAGTGGAATGGTTAATTTTGATGATTAATCAAAATGGTAACTTTCAATTCCCAGCTTATAAAATGAGTTATAGCTTCATAATTACCAAACAGGTGAAACCATACTTTTAATATGACAAACTGACCTGAAAAGACTTCCTAAAATTAAGAAGCCCTTTCCTGCTGTCCAGTATTCCAACATGAATGGAAAAGATTTCAGTTGTAAGCTTGGGGGAGGAATTCATAAAAATCTCGTAAGTGTTTAGTCTTTTTATAAAATGGACACAAACGGGCTCTATAGAATTTTAGATGAATAACTCACATGGGACTCAGCATCTTATTTATAATAAGATTGAAAAAGATAAGTAAGTCCAGCCTGTGACCATTCTACCCCCAAATATAATCTCATTATAAGGCACAAAACAGAAAAGAAGTTAAAGAACTTCCTTAATAAAAGCATTGAACTGCCACAAGTCTAATGGACTATTAGAGCCTAGATGAAGATGGAAAATTACCTAATAAAAATTGCAATTTGCATAGATTTGCCCCATAATTATAAAACTTATTAAGTTCCATTTTCCTGATCCTGTAATGGGGTTCACCTTTCATTTAATGCGATCTGTGATCACTGACTTCTGCAGGCAGCAAACGTTTGGTAAAATCAAATCCATAATTACATTTTTTGGTTCGTATGTGAAAGACTCAAATATTCATGAGCTGATATGTGTGTGTGTGTGTGTGTGTGTGTGTGTGTGTTATTTGTTAAAATTAAGTAGAATGAAAAATCCAACAGTTTTTCTTATCCACGGCTTTTGGTTCACTGGCAAAGTAAGGTTACAAAGATGATAAAGTAGCAAGAGAGAACACTCACTCTGAGTCGGTGTTCATCTGTGTAGTTCTACACAGCAAATGTTTATTGAAATCTTCCCGGATGGGGTGTTGGTTGGACTAAGCAGGCAGCATAATGACCAAATGTGTGTTCCATAAGGAGCTTGGGAGTGGAAACTGCTTTATGGTTTTGTGGTAGACTGAGATGGGTAAAGGCTCCAAGGTCTCATGCCTCCTCGAGTCCATGGGATGGTGGGGGTTTTCTCACCACTGCCTTCTAAGCTGGCCTGTGACTTACTCTGGCTGACAGAATGCAGTAGAAGTAAGGCTAGGCCTTAAGAAGCCTTACAACTTCCTCTACTTCTAGAATCTTCCTGCTGACTTGTGAGCAAGGCTGGGCCACACTCTTGAGTGACAAGTGACCAAACACAGGGAGAGAGCCAGCCAATACACACACACAAGCACACACACACACACACACACACACACACTCACACTACCACCAAGTCCCTAGCGCCCTGGAGCAGGCAGATACCCCTACAGTTGACATGGAAGGAAAACCTGAATAAACCTCCCAGTTTCACTTGCTTTTAGTCACTTTTAGTTGATCTAAAAGTCACTAATTCTGGCCAGACCCAGTGGCATGCCTGTAATCCCAGGCACAGGAGAGGCTAAAGGTAGGAGGAATGCAAGTGCTAATCCTGCCTGGGCAATTTACAACCCATCTCAAAATAAAAGCTTAAAATGGGGCTGGGGATATAGCTCAGTGGTATAGCACCCCTGGGGCTCATCCCCAGTATGAAAAAAACAAAAAACAAAAACAACCAAAAACCCCCCACTAATTCTATAGGTCACATTGTTACAGAAAACAGACCAAACGCAAGAAGACACAGCACCAAGAAGGTCTAGGAGACAGCAGTTATTTACACCGGTGGGCCTGACTGGGATCGCTCCCAGAGTCAGAACCCCACCCAGCGGTGTTTCAGGGATTTTACGGAGAGCAAGTGGGAGGTACAGAAGCAGATTTTGTGTATTATGACTAGAGGGTTGGATGACATAGTGGGTTGCCAAAGGAGTTTAAACATCTCAAGTTACATTCCAATGCCATCAGTTAAAGAAGCCCAGGGTTACACAAAGGAAGGAATGTTTTGTCATCAGGCCTTGCCTGGACATGTCCGCTTGGTTTTGCTGGGCATTCTTGGTGGGCTTTCTTGGCAAGCTTTTATTTAAAATTTTAACTTCCGTTTCAACACAGCTGGGCCCACCATATTATTAGTCTCTCACTGGCTGTATGGTAGATAACACCTGTGGTGGCAGGGAGGTGCTGGTGATAATGGTTGTATAAGTTACTTTTCAGGAACTTGGCCCCTTTTGTTGAAACCATTAACTCTTCTTGGGGACCATGATGGTGGCCAGTGGATGACCTATTGACTTCAAGAGACCACAATCTCCAACCTCACACCATGCTAAGTCCGCCATTTTCTGAACACGCAACCTGAGAGAGCTAGGAAAATCGATTACGCATGCGCAAACCACTGACCACAACCCCTCCAGTCATCTTTTCCCGAACTCAGACCGCCCTGCTTCCTTAGGCCATAAATACATGCAAACTCTATCCTTCGGGAAGATGGGTTTGAGACTTGGGTCTTCCCCTCCACGTTCCTCCACACTCAGCCGCCTGATGAATAAAAGCTTTCTCTTCTGCAAACCTTACTGTTTCAGTGATTAGAGGGTGCAGTGGTCAGAAGGGCCTGATCGGGTAACAGAGCTGTATGAGCAACCCTGGTGAGGCCCCCTCTGAGCCCGGCCAACCTCTGGAATTGTGAGAATAATAAATCATCCAAGTTTGGGTGCCCTGGATATCTGCATGGGCCCCCAGTTTCCCAGGAGGGAACCTCATGATAGGAATGACAACTGTGGATCAAAGGAACGATCCCCAAAACACGGAAGTGCATGTTTTCCCCCGTCCATTTCTTTCACTAGTAGTTATTGCTGCTAGTTTAAATGACACAGTCCTATTTTCTCCATCCATCATAGTAACATCTAGGATTAAAAAAGCTTTGTCAAAAAAGACAAAAACAGCATATGTATGGTAACACATGCAGAACTGATGTTAATGTGTGGATTCATTGACATTACAGAGTGGTCTCCACATGTGTGTACTTCCAAGCTGGGCGGCATCTAGAGTGGATTCTCAAATGTACATGTAGACGGCAGTTTGATTTAATTTATAATGTAATAAACCTAGCATGTTTATCCAAACAATGTGTGTCTTTAACGGAGGACTGAAGAACTATATTCTCAGAGCCCTTTTTAATTTTTTATTTTTTTTTTTTTTTGAGAGAGAGAGTCTTGTTAATTCACTAAATTACCCAGGCTGGGGTTGAACTTAAGATCCTCTTGCCTCAGCCTCCCAGAGTGTTGGGACTTCAGGCATGTGCCTCCACACCCAGCTTCAGATATTGTTCTGTGACACAGAAGGGTAGAGAGGTGAAGCTCACGTGGGAGCTTGTGCACTCTGAGGCCAGTTCTCCAGTCCCATGAGGGCTGCTGTCCTTTCATGTGTTCTCCTATGCCTAGTCACACCTGCCTCTTTCTTCCTGGCCAAGACCTGGCCAAATGTCTAAGCTCTGAGCACCTAAACCTCTTTGCGCTTGGCTTAAAGGGGGGACCCACTGTAAGTGGCAGTAAGGGCCGCAGAACCTCGAGCATAGATCCAAGGCCTGTTCGTTATTTTCAGGCCAGTGCTGCTCTTGCATCCTTGAATGGCTTTCCCTAGACTGGGCTGTTTTATAGCTCTGCAGGGGAAGAGGTGACTCTAGCAATTATTTGTCTCTTGGTAGATGTACAAATGAGCCCACTGGAAAAGAGAACCCCAGCCTGAATGTGGTTTATGGTCGTGAATGAGATTAACCAGTTCCCTGTCTAACCCAGTAATCATATCTTTTTTTTTATGAAATTGCCTAAAATATCTAGTCCCTCCTCAAATGTACTTTTGCAAGTTTTACATTTTCCTGGTGTCCATACTAATGAATGAGTCAATGAAAGTATCTGGTCCTTGTTCTATTTACTATTGTGTCATGTTAATCTTTTGTGAGTTGAACCTTAAGGTAAGACAAAAAAGGGGTGTCTCAGACAACCCAAGGTCTAGAGGGACCACTGAGCCTCCCATGGCAGTCACTGCCAAGTGCCGCTTCCTTTCCCTCCCTTCTCCCCTCCCCACTGCTCTGTCTCCATTGATCCTCGCGCCTTTTCCTGCTGTTTTCCACGTCTTTAGGGGAAATGGCTGCCCTACAGCTCTCTCAGGTTTGTATGCTCTTAATTTAGAAGAATAGCCCAGAATGACCAGAGTCATGGAATCTTAAACCCAAGGGGTGGGGGGGCAGCGGTGAGAGATCTCAGGGAAACTGAGATCATTCCCGTTTTATTCCCACACCTTCCCCTTGACTATGGGAAGAAGATAGGGGTAAAGTTATAAAATGTCTGCATTTGTGTGGTCAAAAACATCCCTTGAGCTGCTTTCAGGGATTTGCAGTAGCAGCTCTTGGTGCCCTCAGGAGAACGGACCCTGTTTGGGGGTAGAAGATGAGAGAGAACAGTTGTATTTTAATCGTGTTCGCCTCCCTTCCTATCTCTGTGGTTATGTATCCTTTGCTACTTACCCATGTTTTCTCTTTCTTGTTCTCAATTAGAGTTACTAAAATTTAAGTCATTTTGAATTTTTGCAAAAAAACTACTCCCTAGATGTTCGAAATTGTACTCTGAGCCAGGTGTGGTGGTGCACACCTGTAATCTCAGCACTCTGAGAGTCTGAGGTAGGAGGATGGCAAGTTTGAGCCCAGGCTGGGCAAGTCAGCAACTTAGCAAGAATCTGTCTCATAGTAAAAAATTTTTAAAAAGGCTGAAGATGCAGCTCAGTGTAAAGGCCCTGGGTTCAGTCCTTCAATTCCCCTTTACTGTAAACACACACACACACACAGACACAGACACACACACACACACACACACACACACACACACACACAAATCTACTGTATTTCTTTTTCTATTTGTTGTTCTTTATTTTTGTCTCCTTTCATTTTAATTTTTTGCTTGGCATTACTCTGGGTGTTCTAGCTCTTCGTGGCATACTGAGTTCATTTGTGTGCGTCCTCTCTTCTACAATAACAGGAATAGTTCATCCTCATACCCTACGCAAAGTTTCCCTGTGTCCTCCATAAGCTGAGATGCTTCCTGTCTTCCAGGTTCCCCTGACTTCTAAGAAACTCATGACTGCTGTTCAAGTTTCCACCTTTAAAGAAGGGTTATTTAAAAGACTTGTTAAACTTCCAGGTTTTGAATTTTTAAATTAACCTTCTGTAATTAATTTCTAGTTTTATTACACTGTTGTCAAAAAAAAAAAAAAAAAAAAAAAAAAAAACACGCCCTGCTGCAGTACATCCTGCTGTGGCAGTAGATATTTTCGTCTTGTAACAGCTTCATAGGCTGTGAGAGTAAAATGATTATGCACAAGCCACTGATTTCATGGATGCCTAAGACAAACTTACTACCAACCCTCTCTCGTTTTGCCTACTTGACCTGTCAAAGATTGAGAATGGTGTGTTGGTGTGTCTATGATTTTTCTCCTGACCATTCATTTCTGCATTTCTTCTAGTTTTGCTTTACATACTTCAAATTCAGTAAATTGCCATGCCTGTGTGAGTGATATGAATATCTTTACTGTGAATCGTATCTCCTGAGCTGTTAATATTTAGCTCAAATTTGTATCACATATTAATAATATAACTTCAGGGGTTTCTTTACTTGTGTTTCCTGACACTCATTCATTGATTCACTCGCATCTGCGATGTGTGCCAGGTGCTTTACCTGATGCAGAGAACACAATGGTGAATGGAATAAACAGTCTGTCTTTGCTCATTTTCGTGGAGAGAGACCATGATAAAATTTACCAGCAGTGCTAGACTCCCAGGCACACAATCTCACGCATACATGCCCACCCTATCACATTCACCCAGTCTCACAAACACACACATACACCCTCATACACTCACACACATACACTACCACACACTTAGACACTCACACCTTCTCACACTCATTCGTACCCTATAACAACGTTCCTGCAGGATGGATTTTTGGGCAAGGAATTTGGATGCTACAGTCATCGATATTTTAAATTGACAGAAATTGCCTCTTTCACTCTTTCCAAAGATGGTGCAATTTTATACTCCCACCAATGATGAGAAATGCTCAGTTACCACACCCTTAAACACATAGGATTTTTTTTTGAGATTGTCACATTTAAGCCGGTCTAATAGATGGTGACAGTGATATTTTTGCAATTTAGTTATTTTTCTTTGATTATACACCTGAGCACATTTTACCATATATTTGTCTTGCCTATTTTAAAAAGCCCTATGTATGTTATGGATGTTAACATTTTGTTATACTTTACAACTGTGTTTTGAGTTTTATTTGTTGTTTACCTTTATTGATGATTTCATAGGTTCATATTTATATTTAATTTGGGTTCTTTTTTCTTTCTTCTATTGTTTTTAGACTTCTTTTCCACCTCTCAGATCATAAAAACATGTCCCTATATTTTCATCTGTTACCTTAGCAATTCTTTTACACTCAGATGTTTAATCCATCCAGACATTTGTGAATAACGTGAAAGCAGAGGTGGAATTTCTTCCCAAGTGGAGAGCTAAGGTTCTGGCAGCATTTGTGGGTGAATCAGTTGAACAATTCACCAAAAATAGATTACCATTACCAGAGAAAGGGATTGAAAAGAAGGATTATGGGCAGAGAACAAAAACAAGTAGTGTGCCAGGGCACAAAAGTTAATTTCCAGATCTGAGAGCTTGTAGTCTAAGAAGCAGCAGCAACTAGATGGTGAAGAGCATATCGCCCTACAGAGAGCTCACTGTGATTAAAGAAGACAGATCTCACTTCATAGAGACAGGTTCTGGTCTGATTCCAAGACGGAAGAAAGGTGGCCACTGAGACCTGAGCAGAGCCTCCAAATCTCAAAAAAAAAATAAATGTCCAGGGAACAAAGGCAGCCAACACAACCTGCCTGCTGTGAACACTTCCATGGTGACCAACCAAATACAAAGCCAAATCCTTTGCTGTGATAAAACTCAGATGCTTACTTTGGAGAGAGACGTTGTCATGGTAACTCTTTCAGAGACAATGTCCTCACCAGAGACCAATTGTTCCAACTCTGGAGAATAATCTTTGCTTCTGTGATGACAACTGAAGCCCAACAGGCAGGCCAAGCCCCGCAGCACCAGCCTGAGCCACAGGAAGACCTTCACTGGTTTTCAAAACACTTCAAAAATACTAAGACAAGGACTTGCAGGTATTTAAAAAGTTAAATCAAGTCTTACATAGATCAACTGCTTTACTACATGGATATGAAATAGTAATAAATATGACAAAATGAGTAGTGTGATCATTACAGCAATATTATAATAAGTTTCTGTAAAATATGGGGCTGTTCAATACTAAATTAAAAGACAAGAACCTAAACTTTCCCCGTCCTCATCATGTGTGAGTTCTAAACTATTACCTTTTGATGTCATTAACCCGTTTCTGAGTCCCAGTACCTGGAGTCTGATAGACCCAGGCTGACAGTCCTTGGTGAGTGCACAAAAGGTTTAAGGGGCAGCAGATTTAGGGAAAGACTATTTACAGAGGTGGAGAGTAGCTTACTGGAAACTACAGAGATAGGAGAAGCATTTAGGGGCCAGTAACACTGGGGAGCTGTTATATCCTGCATCTGAAGGGGCCAGGGAAGGGGGGAATCCTGTGAGAACTAGAGTTATGAAGGGGGTCCCCTCCACAGAAACAGTGGCTTTAGGTGGAAGGTGGCTGCCAGGTTCCATCACCAGAAGGGGTCTGAGAAAGTCCTTCAAATAGAAGAAGGCAACTTCAGCTCACCGGACCTATGAGGTAGGTTGTAGGCTTGCTGACTTACATCAGAAAAAAATTGCAGGACACATTGTCAGGCAGAGAGAAGTGCACACTTATAAGGGAGTGCAGGTGCTCTCAGAGTGCGCTAGGGCCTGGAGTTGGGGGCTTTTGTGGTCCTGGGGTGTCCTCAAGATAGATGATCTAGGATATATTTCTTGCCTGTTGGGCTTCAATTGTCATCACAGAAGCAAAGGTTATTTAAGATAGATTATTCAAGAGAGATGATCTAGGATTTTGTGGGAGAAGGGTGAGTTTCCTGAAAAGGAAAAAAGGATTTAACCTTGGGTGACTGACTGCATCTGGATGCTGCAGTTTTCTTAAAAGTACAATTTTAAGATTCTAATTTTCCCCATCTTCTTTCTACCTATTTTTATTTCTTCTACGCTACCTCACTTCTAGAGTTTACATCCTACCTGACAATATTACATGCTTTGATTTCCTCATCCTTAAAGTGTGGATAATAATATTACCTGTGTCATAAGGCTCAAGGTTAGACTTCACAGTCATAAAAAACCATTGGGACAGTGCTTGGTACTGTTCAAATACTAGGTCCTCAAACACTGGCATCTTAGTAAAAATAGTTAAGGAAACTAGCCATGTAAACTATGCAGATGAAATAAATTTGACCCTAGAACTTCTAACCCCGGACAGCTGTCACTCAGGAGTTTTTAAATATGTAAAAATTTAGAAAATTTACCCCCAGCCACTCTTTCTGAGCCTGGGTACAATCCAACAATAACAAGATACTCTACTAAACTGTATTTGTATGATCAAAATATTTTCTTGCAGATAACATAAATGCTATTTTGGATTATGTTTTTTGAATCAGTCTCTGGACAGATGAGAGAAAATGGTTAAAAGGGAAAAATGTAGATGTTTTTACCTTGAATACATAGGGGCAGGGGCACATGTAATAGAAGCTGGGAAATTAGGCAGAAAGAGAGGGAAAGAAGTTAGAGAGCTCAATGGTCTCGCTCACCCATATGACAAGCTGAGGATACTACTGAAAACTGATGAACCAAGGCACAGATGTTTAAGTGAGTGACACTTAATATTAAAAAGGTAATCATAATGGCCCAAAACAAAATGTAAATAAGAAGAGGAAAGACATTGGGGCAAACATACTGAATCTGCATCTGTCATACTGAGTCAGACCATAACATCTATGGAGTAGAAATACAGTATATTAATTATGGCAGGGGACATGAACACTAGAAAAACCAAGTGAAAAATAATGTACTGTGACTGAGAGTGGAAGATCAAGAGCAGCCACTATAAGCAATTTTCTTTTAAAGAATTGTTAAATGTAATAATTTAAATTTTTATGGGCCTGGAGATTTAGCTCAGCAGCAAAGTGCCTGCCTGGCAAGCGCAAGGTCATGAGTTTGGTTCCCGGTACCAGAGAAAAACCAAAAAAATAATAAATAAATAAATAAATAAATAAATTTTTCTGATGATAACTTCATGATAGATGCTGTCATTTGGACTTTTACAGTCCTCCAAAGGCCCAGGTATTAAACATTTGGATTTCATGGTGAAGCTATCTGGAGGTGGTAGAAACTTTAGGAGGGGGAGCCTAGCTAAAGATCTTTAGATCATTTGTGCGGGGTCCCCTAAAATGACACTGTCACTTCCTATTTTCTTTTTGCTCCCTGGTTCATGATATAAGCAATCTTGCTACACCATGCATACCTACCAAAGAGTGCCTGTCTACACCCAAAGCAAAGGGGTTGGCTCAGTCATAGGTAGAACCTCCAAAACTGTAATCCAAAACAAAACCATTTGTCTTTGTAAGCTGAAGATCTCAGGTATTTTGTTATAGTATCAGAAAGCTAACTAATACAACATCTAAACATCTCCCTGATAATATTCAACAGATGGCTATGGCTTTGCCATTTTAAGAAAGTTCTGATCATCTCCAGGAAAATGGGGGTGACATATAGATTGACAAACTTGACAACATCTTAGTCAGTCACCATGTTTGGATCTTACCTAGAAACTAATCATAATAAGCAAACTAAGAAGTACTTACAGATGAAACATCTCATATTAAAGAATTGTAGGGAGTTGAGGGGGGTACTGGGAATTGAACTTGGGGCCTTCATGCTGAGCTACTCCCCAGTGCTTTTTTATTCTTTGTTTTTTGAGACAGAGTCTCACTAAGTACTAAGTCACTAAGTACCCCAGGCTGAGTTTAAACTTGTGATCCATCTGTCTTAGCCTCCCAGAGTGCTAGGATTACAAGGCTTGCCACAATGCCCAGCTTGCAGGGATGTTATGGTTTAAATATGAAGTGGCTGTAAAGATTCATGAATTGAAGTTCTTGATCCCCAATGTGACACTTTTGGCAGCCCAAGAGTGGGCGATAGGGATGTAACTGGACCATGAGGACACCAGTCCCATGGATGGATTAATCCACGGGTCAGTTCCTAGCTGATGCACTATTAGGAGGTGGGGCCTAGTTGAAGGAAGTAGGTCACTGGAGTCCCAACTTTGAAGGGTATATTTTGTGCCTGACCTCTTCCTGTATCTCTGGCTCTCACCCTCTCTGCCTCCCCGCAGCCTTGTGGTGAGCATCTCTGCTTCACCACACTCTCTCTGCCTAGTGCTTTGTCTCACCTTGGATCCTAATGATGGAGTCAGCCGACCATGAACTGAAACCTCTGAAACTGTGGACCAAAAAAAGCCTTTCCTCCTTCATGCTGTTTATGTCAGGTATTTATCACATCAATGGGAAGCTGATAACACAGGGGAGAAAGGGATGAGTAAGATAATGGTTCTTACTGTTCCTTATTTTTCAGAAATCTAAACAGCAATATTTACAGATGAGATGATGTGATGTCTGGGATTGCTTCCAAATCATCCAGTGGGAGGGGATATGGATGAAACCTAACTGGCAGGAGATGTGGGATTTATCATACTATTTTCTCAACTCGGGTATATGTCTGAAATCTCCTATATTAAGACTAGACATGGACTAGGGGTGTTTATATTAAATGGCAATGACATATATTTTTACATCTTATTTTTAAATTAAATATATGTTGTTCTGCTTTAACTTTTAATTTGTGCAGATTGTCCTCTTCTAAGGGATCTGAACATAAATTTCTGACCTGAAGGGTTGTAATGTAGGCACTACAGGAGATGCTCTGACCCTTGAGTGGTGCGAACCGGAGGGAAGCTGGCGACACACATGGCAGAACTACTCATGGTTCTTCCCAAAACTCTAAGGATCTCCTAAACTAGTACTGAGCCCTTGTCTGTACCAAAACCTTGTCTACTCTTAGCTTGCTAGTTTGCAGTGCCAGGCACAGATCCCAACTTGGCTTGGGGAGGGGACCAGATTTGGGATTGAGAACCAGACTGTCAGCTGGAACCATGCATACAATGGACATTTAATAAATACATAATTGGAAAGATGTGAATCAAATCACAGGAAATGAAAAAAAGATTGCAACTTTTTCCCAGGGATTAGGGAAGAGGTCTGTGGATAAAGACCATAATAATAATAATAAAAAAAAAATACATGATTTCTACTATGGACTGAATATTTATATCTCCCTCTACATTCATGTGTTGGAATCTTAACCCTCAAGAAAATAGTATCAGGAAGAGGGTGCCCTTGGACAGCAGTTAGATCATAACAATGGAGCGTTGAGGACTTTATGAGACAGCGTCTTCCACCATGTGGAGGCATAGCAGGAAGCATCAGCTATGAGGAAGCAGCCCTCAACCACACACCAAACCTGCCTGCATCTCCATCTTGGACTTCTCAGCCTCTAGAACTGTGAATGAAAAAAAAAAAAAAAAAACCTGTTATTTACAGCCGCCAATTTATGGTACTGTGTTGTAGCACTTTGAACAGACTAAGACAGTCCAACCAAAAGCCAAGAATTTCCTAGCAAGAATGAGTTGTCCACTGTCCAGATCTTCTTCTAGGGCTCCTTTGAGGGTTATTTTTGCTAAAAAGTGCCTGAGGATTTTCATTAATTCTTCTCTAAACTCAAGTATTTACTTTTTTAGAGTTTCATATTATTTTTCTACTATGGTTATTTGTTGATTTGCATAGTGTGGCCACAGCAACCTACCCAGTGTTATACATGTGCAAAAGGCCACCATAATTCTAAGTCAAAAGAATTTAAGAAACAAAACATGTTTCAAAAATATGACTTAGACATAAGTGGAAAAGGCATTGCAGACATGGCAAGATTCCATACAAATTGCTTCAGCTGAATTTAGACACTCAATTAGGCACTTAATTATCCTGAAGCCTTATTGATGCCCTATTAGAAATGGTCCCACCCCTTCTAATCAGAGAGACAGGTCAGCTCCCTGGAGGAGGCCGAGTCAGGTCGCAAGCAGTAAGGGTAGGGCAGCATCAATCAACAGCTCCCAGGCCTCCTCCCCTCCTGTTGTCCCGGTCACACCACTCGTTGCACAAGCATTTTCCCCTGAGATCTTCTGAAAGCTGAATTTTAAATGTGGATTTTCATTCAAGACTCCAAGCAGACAATCGCTCTGCATGGCCTCACTACAAGGATGTTAACCTTTAGTGACAGCCGATCGCTCTCAGACCATCAAAGGTCATCATCTGAGCCTCTCTGGTAAGCTGCTGAAGTCAGGCTCTGACGGATGGAGTCTGCTAATGGTCCGTGCCTCCCCTCAGCCCATTAATAACTCACCTCCACAGGCAGTGGCTCTGGTCCCTGCCCCTGGTATCGTATTATATGATAATTATACTCACATTAGTTTTTCATACCCTTTGGACAGAGACATGCTAATTTGGATTCTTGGACATTAAAATCTTATAAAGTTCTCTAGTGACTTTAGGTCCAGTTTCTTAATTTGGGTGCTTTATTGGAAAGAAAAGACATATTCCGGCTCCCTACCAAGAACTGAGTCCTCAGTAGATAGGTAAGTGACTCTAATGAGAAGCTTCTGTGCAGATGAGTGTTAAGTCTCACACTGAACTGAGCACCCTACTTTAAAATGTTCATCAGAGAAAGACAAATAGTCCCACTTATCCACATGGGACATGTGCCAGACCCCCGGTGGATGCCTGAAACCTAATTTTAGCAAATTCCATATAAAAGTACTTCAATATCACAACAGGAGATCTGATAACCAAGAAAGCCAATACATAACTAAGAGGCACAGTAGTAGATGACCTCACTTATATGAGGAATCTAACAAAATTAAACTCATAAAAATTGAAGAAAAGTGATATCCAGAGGCTGAAGAATCAGGGGAAATGAGGAGATATGGGTAACAGGCTACAAACTCATGTATAAAAGAAATACATTCAGGAGATCTATTCTGTAGTACAGTAACTGTAATAATAACTTACACTTAAAATTTGCTAAGATAGTAGTTCTTAAATGTTCACACACATAAAATCTATGGCTAGGTGAAGTGATAGGTATGTTAACTAGCTTACTTCTTGTTATGGCTTATAACTAAATGTCCCCAAAAGCCTCATGAGCATATTAGAGTTTCTGGGAAGTGACCAGAGCATGCGTGTGTGACGCTGATTCATTTATAGCTGGGTATGATGTTGTTGGGAGGTTAAGCCTTGGGTAGGAAGAGGTGGTTCAATGTGGGGATTGTCTGAAAGACAACATTTCTTTCCTCCTCCCTTGATCTCTGCACTGCGTCCTGCCTGCCATGCATGGATTGTTTCTCTGTGATGCCCCTCTGCCATGCCACCCTGCCTTGGAGCCAGCCAACTATGGACTGAAACCTCTACAAACTGTGAGCCAAAAATAAACATTTCTTCCTTTAACTTGTGGATGTTGAGTATTTTGTTCTAGCAGTAAGAAAGTAACTAAGACACTTGTAATAATCATTTCACAGTATATATGAATATCAAATCATCACATTCTCCATCTTAAATTTTCACACTTTTGTCAGTTACACCTCAACAAAGCTGGGGGCAAATCATTCGCTCCTCACTCATCAGACATGACAGAACCTTCAAGGTCCCCCAAAGGGCCTACATACATTGTGAAACATCAGTCATGGCTCCCCATTCAGAGCAGCCACTACTGGCTCAGCCCTCCAATGACCAGCAGCTCCACCTCCTTGATTCCACTTCCTCATCTGTAAAATGGCATTGTGGTAGGATTATAATATAGTACCCAGAAGGTACAAAGCATTTTCAACAATGTCTAAAGAGAGCTGCATACCGCATTGTTCTTGATTCCTATTGTAACTTAAAAGGAGATGTTCACAATTTCCAGAGCCCTTGATGTCCTGCAAATGAAAGAGGAGGATGTTCTCAAATTCCTTGCAGCAAGAACCTACTTAGGTGGCACCAACCTAGATTTCCAGATGGAACAGTATACCTACAGAAGGAAAAGTGATGGAATCTACATCATAAATCTGAAGAGGACTCAAAGAAGCTTCTGCTGGCAGCTGGAGCCATAGTTGCCACTGGAAACCCTGCTAATGTCAGTGTCATATCCTCCAGCCAGCGTGCTGTGCTGCAATTTGCTGCTGCCACTGGAGCTACTCCTGTTGCTGGCCATTTCACTCCTGGAATCTTCACTAACCAGATCTAGGCAGCCTTCTCAGAGCCACGTCTTCTGGGAGTTACTGGTCTCAGGGCTGACCACCAGCCCCTCATAGAGGTGTCTTATGTCAACCTGCCAACCATTGTTCTGTGTCACACAGGTGCTCCTCTGTGCTATGTGGACACTGCTATCCCAAGCAACAAGGGAGATCTGATGTGGTATATGCTGGTCCTGGAAGTTCTGCACATGCGTGGCACCATCTTCTGTGCACACTCATGGGAGGTTGAAAGGAAGAGCAGGCTGCTGCTGAAAAGGCTGTGACCAAGGAGGAATTTCAGGGCAAATGGACTGCACCAGCTCCGGAGTTCACTGCTGCTCAGCCTAAGGTTGCAGACTGGCCTGCAGGCCTGTGGGTGCCCTCTGTGCCCATTCAGCAGTTCCCTAGCAAAGACAACTGCAGTCAGTCAGCCACAGAAGACTGGTCTGCAGCCCCCACTTCCCAGGCCACTGAGTAAATAGGAACCAGCACTGAGTGGTCTTGAGCTGTTCTG
>NW_004955468.1:5410296-5411481 GCF_000276665.1 Chinchilla lanigera | reverse complement strand
CTCAGTGACAGCAAGGAACTGAGCTCCTCTGATGATGAGAACAGCTGAGTTCATATCAGGAAAACCAGTGGGACAAACTTCTCCAGGAGAATCACAGCACCTCATCTTCCCCTCCACTTCTGCTTTTATGCTATTGGTAACAATCCTCAGGGGGGCCTTCTACACCCAATACCACACTGATTTAGTTCAGCTGGGTGTTACAATTTGTCCATTAGTTAATCTACCACAGTTCTTTATGCATTTTTATGGAAAGATACTTAAGACATTGTTAGGTGAAAAGGAAAGGGAGTGGATCTATGCATAGAGTATGCATTTTATATAGCAAATTAAAAATATAGTATATACTTCATATTTATTTATGTATGCATAAATAATCTAGAAGAGCACATAGGAAATCAGTGATAGGCTGGTATGGTTGTGCACACCTATAATTCCAGCCTTCTGGGAGGTGGAGACAAAAAGATCACAAGTCCAAGCCCAGCCTGGGAAATTTAGGAACTTAGATTTTGTCTCAAAAAAGGACTGTGACATAGCTTAGTGTGAAAGTGCACAGTTCAATAGGAAAGAAGAGAGAGACAGACAGACAGACAGACAGACTGAGATAGAGACAGAGTCAGAGACAGGAGGGGGAGAGGAGGAGAAAGAAAGGAAGAGAGAGAGAAGGGAGGGAGAAAAAAGAGGAAGGAAAGAAAGAAGGAAAGAAAAGAAAAGAAAAAGATAAAAAGAAGAGAAAAGGGACAGAAAAAAGAAAGAAAAAGTGGAAACAGACCTTATGTAAATGTGAAGGAGACCAAGAGTTAGAAGAAACAGGGAGGAATGGGAGGTGTAGGAGACAAAAGGAGAATTAAGATGTATTACGTATATGTACCAACTCCCCATGATAAATGTAATCATTATGTACTGCAAACATATACTGATAAATTTTTAAAATTTTACTTTTAAATGAATATGTATTTAAATTTTTCCAAATATGCCCTTTATGTTTGTTTGTATTTATTTGTTTGTTTGTTTTTCTGGTCCAAAGTCTAGTCCACAATCACAGATACATTTAGTTTTTAGGTTTCTTTAATCTCTTTAACCCAGAGTAATTTCCTAAACCTGTTTAGGTCACTCTTGATAGTAACATGTTTTAGAATTCAAACACATTGTTTTGCAGATGTGTTTCAAACACATCTAGTTTTGTCA
>NW_004955468.1:5406977-5408766 GCF_000276665.1 Chinchilla lanigera | reverse complement strand
TTTGAGTATCAAGTCCTTAACAAAAATGTCAGGGAATTTCTGAAGCATGAGGCTCTGTTCCACACCCTCCCTCCATGCCTGTTTCATTTGCACTGGATGGTGGCTGCAGTGGCTTCTCTTCAGGTGCAGTAGATGTGGAACAGCCACCTTCAGGAGATAGGAGGTCAGAAAGTAATACCACCATCACTGGAGTGACGCTGAGCCCCAGACAGCTTCTGGAAACTCTGTGAGTCATGCCCCAACCCTCCACAATCGCTGGAGGGACACTGAGCCCTGAAAACATCTGGGGGCCTTGGTGAACCACACCCTGTAACCCCACTATCACAGGATTGATGCTGAGCCCCAGACAGCTTCAGGAAACCCCATGAGCTGTGGCCCATCCCCACACACTTGCAGGAGCAATGCTGAACCATGAACAGATTCAGGGGCCTCGGTGAGTTGTGCCCCACACTCCCACCATTGCAGGAGCAATGCTGAACTGTGCACCACACCCCAACCATCGTGGGAGTGACGCTGAGCCCCTGACAGTTTTGGGAGCCTTAGTGATCTGCTCCCTGCATTTCCACCATATGGGAGCAACACTGAGTACCAGGCAGTTTCAAGAAACCCAATAAGCTGCGCTCCTCCACCCCCACCATCGTAGGAGCAATGCCGAGCCCTGGTGAAATCCAGGAGTCTTGGTGAGCTGCCCCTTGCCCCTCCACCTTTGTGGGAGTAACACTGAGCACCTGGAAACTTTGGCAGCCTTGTGAGACACACCCTGCCCACCTACTATCACAGGAGCAATGCTGAGCCCTGGAGAACTTTGAGAGCTTTGAAAATGTCAAAATGAAGAAGCAAAATTCAATCTCATACCTCCACCCCATCCAGAACAAGTCCAGGAGACCTTGACATAAAAAACCTGGAAGTCACACACCTGAAATGATAGCAACTGAAGTAAAGAAACAATTCTATCAGTCTGTAGAAGAAATCAGATCAGAAATAATCTCCCAGGTAAAAAAGGAAATGACAAGAATAATTAAAGAATTGCTCAGCACATCTAAAAAAGACATAGATAAAACATAGAGGAGCATAGAAAAATGATGGACACATTGAAATAACAATATAGGAAAGAATTAGAATGCATGAAACAGATTCAAGCAGATATCCAGGAAATTAAAAATTCCATTGCAAACTGGCAAAACGGCTTGAAAGAAACTGAAGATAGCCTTTCAGAGCTTGAAGACAGCATTGCAGCTAGTGATCGTGAAAGGAAAGATTTCTTAAAAATACCAAGGAACCAGGAAAACAATTCAACAGCTGCAAGATGAGGCAACTAAAAACAATATAAGACTGATAGGTGTCAATGAAAAAGCAGGAGTCAACATGGATGACATAAAAAGACTATTTGCAGAAGTAGTAGCAGAAAATTTCCCAAGTATGGGAGAAGAACCGGACATACAGATAAGTGAGGCATATAGAACTCCAATTAGCCATGATCAAAATAAATCTATACCCAGACATAATAATTGAGATCCCAGAAATTCAAAAAAGAACACAATATTAAGTTGTTAGGGAAAACAAACAGATCACTTATAAAGGAAAGCCCATAAGGAATAACAGCAGATTTCTCAACACAAACCATCAAGTCAAAAAGAGCTTGGAGTGAAGTATTTCAGGTCCTGAAAGAAAACAACTTCTAGCCCAGATTGATGTACCCTGCAAAACTATCTTTCAAAATTAATGGAGAAATAAGATACTTCCATGACAAAGAACAACTGAAGAAATTCATGACAGCCAAGCCAACCTT
>NW_004955468.1:5398448-5406702 GCF_000276665.1 Chinchilla lanigera | reverse complement strand
AAAAAAAAAAAAAAAGAAGCAAACTGGCAGAGTGGATCAAGAAACAAAATCTAGCAATACGCTGTATACAAGAAACACATTTATTCAAAGAAAATTCACAGACTGAAAGTCAAAGGTGAAAACATTATTCCCTGTGACAGGAACACAGAAAAAAGCACAGGTAGCTATTCTGTTTGCAGACAATGTGAACTTCAAACCAAGAATAATCAACAGCGATAAAGAAGGTCACTATATACTTGTTAGGGGAAAGCTGCAAGAGGAAGAAATAACAATCATAAATATCTATACACTAAATACAGGAGCATCCAACTATATAAGACAAATTTAAACAGATATGAAAAATCAAATAAGCAATAACACAGTTGTAATGGGGGACTTTAACACACCATTGTCACAAAGAGATAGATCAGTTAGGCAAAAAATCAACAAAGAAATAACAGAACTAAACCAAAGCTGTGAACAAATGGACTTAGTAGATATTTACAGAGTGTTCCACACAACATCAGAATACACATTCTTCTCAGCAGCACATGGGATGTTCTCTAAAAATAGACCATATACTAGTACATAGAACATGTTTAAGTAAATGTGAAGGAATTCAAATTATCCCATGTATACTATCAGACCATAGTGCAATGAAATTGGAAATTACTGACAAAAAAATTGCAAAAACTCCATAAACACATGGAAATTAAATAACAGCCTCCTGAACAACCAATGGGTCACAGACAAAATTAAAGAAGAAATTAAACAATATTTACAATGAAATGAAAATGCAAATACAACTTACTGGAACATGTGGGACACAATGAAACCAGGAAGCAATTCTCCCTAACTCATTCCTGGAGGCAAGTATTACCCTAGTACCAAAAAATGTCAGGGAAAGAGAAAGAGCCAACCAAAAAAGAGAATTACAGGCCTATCTCCCTAATGAACACAGATGCAAAAATCCTGAATAAAAAACTAGCAAACAGAATTCAACAAATCATCAAAAAGATTATACATCATGACCACGTCTGATTCATCCTAGGAATGCAGGGATGGATCAGTATATGCAAATTAATAAATGTAATACACCTTATCAACAGAGCCAAAAATAAAAATCACATGACCATCTCAATAGATGCAGCAAAAGCTTTTGACAAAGTCCAACACTTATTCATAATAAAAAACCCTACAGAATTGGAATAGATGGTCTTTACCTCAATCTGATCAAAGCCATCTATGACAAATCAACAGCCAGTATCATACTAAATCGACAAAAACTAAAAGCTTTCACTTTAAAATCAGAAACAAGACAAGGATGTCCACTGACACCACTACTACTCAATATAGTCCTTGAAACATTAGCCAGAGCAATTAGAAAAGAAAAGAGAAATAAAATAAATAAGGATTGGAAAAGAAGAAGAGAAATTGTCATTATTTGTAGATGATATGATACTCTACATGGAAGACCCAAAAACTTGTAGATTTCATAACCAAATTCAGTAGCATAGCTGGATACAAAGTCAACACTCAAAAATCAATAGCATTCCTATACACAAACAGCACACAGACTGAGAGAGAAATTAGGGATACCACAGCTTTCACAATAGCCTCCAAAAAAAATGAAATACTTAGGAATCAATCAAACACAGGAAGTAAAACATCTATACAGTGAAAACTACCACCCTCTGAAAAAAGAGATTGAAGAGGATTTCAGAAAATGGAAATCCTTGCTCGTGGATAGGAAAAACGAACATTGTGAAAATGGCCATACTCCCAAAATTGTTATACAGATTCAATGCAATCTCAACTAAAATGCTATTAGTATACCTCACAGATCTAGAGAAAACATTCCTAAACTTGAACCAGAAGAGACCTAGAATAGCAGAAGCAATCCTGGGAAACAAAGGAAAGGCAGGAGGCATCACAATCCTTGACTTGAAATTATACTAGAAAGCTACTGTGATAAAAATCAGCATGGTACTGGAAAAAAAAAAAAAAAAAAAAAAAAACCCACACACACAAAAAAAAACCCACAAAAAAAACAGACCTGAGGATCAATGGAACAGATTAGAAGATGCAGGCACAACTACAAATACACTCAGCCACCTTATCTTTGATGAAGGGGCTAAACATGTTCACTGGAAGAAAGACAGCCTCTTTAATAAGTGGTGCTGGAAAAACTGGTTTCCCACATGCTGAAGACTAAAATGAGACCCATGTCTATCACTATGCACTAAACTAAAGACAAAATGGATCAAAGATCTAAATATTAAAACAGAAACACTAAATCTCTTGGAGGAGAAAGAAGGTAGAAATCTTGAAGATATAGGGGTAGGCAGAGAGTTCATAAACAAAAATCAAACTGCACAGGAACTATTTCAAAGAATCAACAACTGGGATCTCATCTTATTGAAAAATTTTGCACATCAAAAGAAATCACCAATAGTGTAAAAAGAAAACTCACAAATTGGGAAAATATTTTAGCCAACTGTCCTTCAGACAAAGGACTTCTATCTAGCACATATAAAGAATTTTTAAAAATTAGGTCCCCAAAATTCAAACACCCAATACAAAGGGGGACATCTGAGATGAATGCACACTTCTTAGATGAAGAAATACAAAAAAGCAAATAAATATGTGAAAAAATGTTCAACATCATTGGTCATTCAAGAAATGCAAATCAAAACACTGAGATTTTATTTCACCCTAAAAAGAATGACCATCATCAAGAAGTCAACCAATAACAAATACTGGTGGGGCTGTGGGGAAAAAAGGAACCCTTTTCCACTGTTGGTGGGAGTGTAGACTGGTACAATCACTATGGAAATCAGTGTAGAGATTCCTCAGAAAACCAGGATTAGAGGTCCCATTGGACCCAGGTATTCCCCTTCTGGGTATTTTTCTAGGAGAATTGAAAACATCATACCACAGCACTAAATATGCACCCATTTTTATAGCAGCACAATTTGTTATAGCTAAATTTTGGAAGCAACCCAGATGCCCATCCATGGAGGAATGGATAAAAAAGATGTGGTCTTTTTATACAATGGAGTATTACTCAGCTATATAAAAAAGATAAAGTTGAGGCTTTTGTAGGTAAATGGATGCAACTAGAGACCATACTCATAAGTGAAATAAATCAGATCCACATGTGTAAACATCATATTGTCTCCTTGGTGTAGGAATCTGAAAGAATAAGTAAAACTCAAAATGTACAATAGATGATAGAGAAGGGAAAGAAATTGCTCAAAGGAAGGAATAACTGGGATGAAGGAAAGAAGAAAAAAGAAAGAAGGAATGCAAAATATAAGAATATATAGAAATAGCTGTGATAACTGTATTGCTGATGTCTGATGGTATATTGAAAGGAATACTTAATGCTTAAATTTTTTTATGTTCTGATCAATTTTTCATGCTTGTATCTGGTAATCTGGGCAGCTTATTTGAAGTTAACAATATACAATGGAATTACCATGGTGAATTCCTACCATCTTGTCTAGTGAAACTCTGTATTATCTCTAGTGTTTTATCTAATAATTATTTTGTTCTCTTTAATGGTTTGAACAATCTTCCACTCTTACATCTGGCAATCTGAGCAACATAGTTGAGGATAGCGATATGTAATATAGCAATCACTATTAATTTCTATTATTTTGTCTTGAAACCCTGTGTCACTGTAAATGTTCTTGCTTTGGTTTGTTTATGTTTGTGATACTGGTATACTGCCTTTGTTCTATTTTTTGTTTGTGTCTCATTTATTACTCTCTTTAAAATAAATAAATAAATAAATAAATCTTGGATACAACACAAATGCCCATGAACTGAGGAATGGATAAAAGAAATGTGGTATTTTTATACAATACAGTATTACACAGCTATAAAAAAGATAAACTTGAGGCTTTTATAGGTAAATGGATGGAGCTAGAGACCATACTCATACGTGAAATAAATGAGACCTGCATGTGTAAACATCATAATGTCTCCTAGTGTAAGAAACTGAAAGTGTAAATAAGATACAAAAGGTACAATAGATATTGTGAAAGGAAAAGAAATTGCTCAAAGAGAAGGAGCAACTGGGCTAAGGGAAAGGAGAAAAGAAAGCAAGAAGAAAGAGGAAAAAAACATGTATTTACAAGGATAGCTTGGATAATTGAACTGCTGATGTCTATTAGTTTATTGAAAAGAACAGTTAGTGCTTAAATCTTTTTTTTTTTTTTTTACCAATTTTTCATGCTTATATCTGGTAATCTGAACAGTTAATTTGAAGACAACAATATGCAATATAACCACCATTGTTCAATTCCTACCATCTTGATTAGTGAAACTCTGTTGTTTCTAAAGTTTTTTTATTATTTTTTATTGTCTTTAATTGTTTGATCAATCTTGCATTCTTACATCTGGTAATCTGAGCAACTTCGTTGAAGATAACAATATGCAATATAACAACCATTGCTAATTTCCTACCGTCTTGTTTTGAAACTCTGTACCATTTTTATGGTTCTTGCGTTGTTCTCTTTTTATCTTTGTTGTTGTTGTTTTCTTTTCTCTTTAAAAAAAAGTCAGAAACTTCGGGAAGTAGGAACTGTGATTCCTCCAGTATTCTAGGGAGATAACCTCGTCATTTTTTTCCCAGTGCATCCGCTCAAGCTGAAATGGATTGCAACTGTTGTGTTATTTCAGGGATTATTTATGTAGAAAGGAGCCACACACTGTCACTTTCCAGTCAGATCATTTTCCAGGGCTAGGGGAAAAGAGGAGGAATTTCATCTCATACAAATATCATTTAAATTTTAAAAGTCTATGTCTAATTGTTACTTATGATTATAGTAAAATTGATTTTATTCACTGTAATTGTACAGTTTGAATATGTAATCAAAAATGCAAAGCTTGATGATGACTTGATTTTTAATTTCCATAACTAATGCCTCTCAGTTGACTTATTTTAGTGGTTTCTGCGCAGAAACACCTTTATCTAATTAGTGACTAAGATGTGCACAGTAAGTAGTTCAAGACCTCCTGAGGGTTTGGGCCACCCCAGATAATGCATTATTTTATGTAATGATTATACTTGACCCCACATCCTACAAGAATCAGTTCTTAAATTCTTGAAAGTCCTCAGATTCGCATCACCCTGGCCAGTAGAAGGGTCATGTTCACCTATCAACTATCAATGTTTTACAATGATATAAAAGGAAGGTAAAGTTTACAACAACTGGAGCTGTACTCTAGTGTGTTAGTAAAAAGTTCTTCACTCATAAGCAGAGACTCAGAACACCACAGTAGTAACCTCTTATCTCCATAAGAGATTGAACAAAATTGTCCTGTGAAATCCAACCTCTGGCCACCTTCAGTACTTTCCTGTTCAGGATCAGCCTTTGTCACACTGTAAAAGTATCAGTAGCCACCCAAAACTCAAAGCAAAAGTGTGTAACTTCTGGTTCATTGGGAAACTGATAGGCAGTTCAATCTATGTGTAATTTACATAGTAATAATGATAATGAATCTGAAAAATCAAAAAATATTATGTGGATTTGGTTGTGCAAAATAAACTCAAGGAGTCTTATATGGCTACATAATATACTCTATATACTTGTGTAAATGATCCGTCTTTCTTTGGTAAATAATCTTTGGTATTATCATGACGACAGGAAGGGAGATATTGTCAGAAAAAAATGTTAATGATTTGGAAAGGGTTCCAATAACTTTGAATGTCCTGTCTAGTAAGCTATCTGGGTTATCTGCACTTTTCCTTGCCTTTGAGTTTTTTACCACTTGGTTATCTGTTGAAAGCTGGTAGTAATGCACATGATTCTTTTCCATAAAACTGAAAATGAATTTTGTTTGGTGGGAGGCAACTGATTATTGCCCTGTGGGTAGTCATCCTTTTTGCACTTATTCCAGCCTTCTTCAGAAGAGAAAAAGACATTCGCTGTGAGTACTGAAGGAGCATCCCTTTCTCTCAGGCCAAAAACAAGCGGCAGGGTTTCAAACAGCTCTGCAAGCCCCAATCCCCAGCTCAGCCTGGAGTATCCCCCTCCTGAGGCCCCCTCACTGCTCTCTTCACCTCCGCCACTCTCTTTGATCACAGCCTTTTTATACTTTCCTCATTTTTCCTAATGTTTTGCTATGCTATTTTTATCTCCCCAAGTCTACTATGAAATTCCACCCACCAACAAATACTCACTTCGTAGTGTCTTCAGTGTTCCTAAGTCATGCTTTGAAAAGTGAGCACTTTTCCTGCTGTTATTAAAAACAAAAATACAGATAGCAGCTGGGTGTGGCAGCACACAGCTGTAATCCTAGCACTTGGGTGGATGAGGCAGGAGGATCACCATGAGTTCAAGGCAAGCCTGGGCTGCATAGTGAGACCCTCTCTCAAAAACAAAAAAGAAAAGAAAAACATTAAGAGCATGTTTAGGTTTTTCCTATACCTCTCATGTCCTCCAGTTATTTTTCTCCGAGGTCAACTACGGTTACTATGCAAGATCATAATTTCTTGATTTATTTTAACTCATCTTCACTCACCCAAGAAAATGACCTCCAGTCTGACTGCCAGGAGGATCCTGTCGAAAAGTACCATAATCCAAAATCCAAAAATTTTTGAGTACCAACATGATATTCAGAAGTGGAAAATTCCACACCTGACTTCAGATGACAGAACGTCATCAAAATACAAGCACACTAAAAACACATAAAGTTACCTTCAGGCTATGTGTATAAGGTATATATAAAACATAAATTAATTTTGTGTCAAGACTTGAGTCCAGAAAAGAGCCAAGGGTAAGAGAGAAGTGAGAGGGAGGGAAGGAGAAAAAGGGTGAAAAACAGAATGAAGGTGTGTCTTGTGCATGTGCCAACTCTCCACGATCAGTGGGTCATTATGTTTTGCAAATGTAGACTCGTGAAAATAAAACTGAAGAAAAAAGACTTGGGTCTCATCCCTAAGACATCTTATTATGTACATTCAATATTCCAAAATAAAAATTAATTTAAAAGTATAGAACACTTCTGGTCCCTACCGTTTCAGATAAAGGATATTTAATCTGTACACTAGAGAAGAAGAACAAAACAATAGCTGCTGATATAGACTACCAAAACTACAAATTAATAAATCTATCAATTTCTGTATCTTTTAAACAGAAAAAAAAACAATTTTTTCAATGTCCACAGGATATGTATGACAATTAATCATATACTAAGCTACAAGAATGATACAATAGTTTCCAAAATAACAACTCATAACACTTAACACCATGAAAAAAATAGTGAAATAATACGTTAAGTAAATGTATCCATTTACTAGAGAAATTGATATAACACAAGATAAATAATTTTACAAGAAATTACAAGTTTGGCTGGTGATGGTCAGCCACAGAGTTGGGTGAGTAGTGTGCAGAGGGCGTCTGCACCCTGGAGATTGAAGAGTCTAGTCCAAGGTCTGGAGCTCACTGCAGTGTCCGTCCAAGTCCAATTTAGGAAGCTGATGGGTCTGTGAGGGAACGCTGAAGAATCTATGACAAAAGCCAAAGAATCTACACCAGAAGGCTGAAGAGTCCCAGGCGGAAGCCAAACAATCTACACCAGAAGCCAGGAGATGACCACCAAGCTGAAGGCAAAGACTGGAGCTCCTCTGAAGAACCAGCAGTCAGTCCTTCCTCATTTCCCTTTTATTGCATGCAGCCTACTGGCTCTGAGGGGGTGGTCCTCTACTCCCACACCATCACCAGGCCCTCCTCTTCCACAGGCTCTGGATGAATACAGAGTAAGGACCCTGGCTCCCTACTGAGTCACATAGGTAACCTAAAATTCTCAAGTTGACATAATGAACAACATCCTAGAGCATAAGGGCATGTCCTTCTCCCCAGGATGTAGAACTGCTGAGTCATTTAGTTAAGCTTCTAGAATTCTCAAGTTGACAACACTGTGTCAACCAGAACAGTAAAAAAGATCCAGTGAGTCACAAACTGGAAATCAGCAAGTCATTAGCTACAAATAAATGACACTATGGCAAAACTTGTCAGATAGGGTCAAAGCTGTACTCAGAAGAGTTGTCTCTACTGAAAAACAAGGCCACAATACTCTGTAGCTCCACCCATTAAAGAATTGTTTGTTTCCTCAGCCCTTGAACCTGAACTATTCTCTCACTAGCTTTGTCTGACAGAATGTGAGGGGGAGACATCGCACAGGTTTCTAACCCCAGCAATTCCTTTTGTCCCCAGCAGTTTGCTGTCCTTGAATGTTGCCCCTTGAAGCAGGACCAGCCTGC
>NW_004955468.1:5373832-5397852 GCF_000276665.1 Chinchilla lanigera | reverse complement strand
ACCAGGGACCTAGGCTCCACCCCTTTTCCCTGGCTTGTCACGACCCTCCATGTTTCAAGGCCGTCATCCACATGTGATGGGCAGAGCGGGGACATCCACCTTCCAGCCCGGTGAAGGAGACACATCACACTGAGGGGTGCCCAGGGATCCTTGTCACAAATGCCCCCAGCAGGGTCCTTAGCCTGGCACACTCTGGGCTTCTCTCTGTCCACTGTCCAGAAATATGGGCCAAGGATCTGAGTCTTTGTGGTTCTCCGGGTTCTTCTGTGCCAGACAAAGATGGGAGGCAAAGGAGAATAAGAGTGGAGGTCTTTAGACAGAGAGAAAAACTTGAGGTCTACACCTTGGGGCCCTAGAGAAAAGAACAAGGGAGACCCACACCAGAGGTGACTGTCAGACCAAGTACACAGGCACCCTGAGTAAGTACCCCTCCAAGCCAATATACTTTGTTTTTGTTTTTTGTGGTGCTGGGGCTCGAACCCAGGGCCTTGTGCATGGAAGGCAAGAGCTCTACCACTGAGCCACATCTTCAGCAAAATCAATATACTCTGAATTTCAAATAAAAATATTAAAACATGGAAATTATTCCATGCCTCTTTCTAAACTGCCTAACTCCTTCAGAGGGTCACAGTAATGGTTAAAATGTAGGTTGTCATTTATTCGTTCGATCCTGGTGAAGTAGGCTCAGGACTCAGCAGAACCCCAGCTGAGCTGTGACAGGTGCACCCTGGCTGCTCTGTGCAGAAGTGGCTGCGCTGTGCTGCTCGCCCTGAATGTCAAGGACTCGCCTTAGATCAGTCTGTGAACACAGGGCTTTGGGTTTGCATTCCCATCTCTGCCTTCCTCTGTGGGGCGGAACTGTGAGGTGAGCACTTCCCTCAGGTAGTGACAGTCTCCCACTCCACTTCCAGGCAGCTTATCCCGAGGCAACAGAACAGAGAAGCTCACAGACAAAATAAGATGCTGGAATACACAGTTTGGAAAACAGAGCAGGCAGAAGGGAAAGAGTTGTGTCAGGTCTGCACACTTAGAGAAGGCAGGTGATAGGAGAGGGACCAGGTTTCCTGAATCCCCAGTTATGCAACGAATCCATGTCCTGTCTCTGGCTCAGGAATGTCAGCCTTCTGTGCTACTGAGGAACAAAGTGACCGTGAGCATGCAGGTAGCCAGCAGGTGCTTGGGGTTTGCCCATGTCTGCTGGCAGGGAACTTCAGGACCAATGACACCCAGCCCGAAGCATGATTAGTCACCAATCTGCTGAGCAGCTGCTGCTTTTCTCTGCAGGCCATGACCAGAGGACTTGCGTGGCCAGAATGAGTCACCAAGGTAGGGAGGTAAGGAGATGAACCCAACTTCAGCAACATCGCCTCACTAATAAAGAATCATACTTTCAACTCAAAGCCCCAAAGATCACTGGACACATGCTGACATCAAAGGAGAGCTTTGGCATAAAAATACAATTAGAGTCAATGCAAAAGAGACACAGTGTCTCAGACCATGCGGTCTCAAGCCCAGAGACACCAACATGAGTCTTGCTGTAGGCTTGAATGGACCCATGTTTTGGGTATTATTTAATGATGGTCCAGCTGTGAACTGTAATCACAATGACTTAGTCTTCCAGGTAGTCTTACACTTATCAGGAAGCCATGATAGAGTCAGAGGACTGAAGACGAAAAGGTGGGTTGTAATGGGGATAACTGAATTATTGAAAATATTGATGTATAGAGCAAGAGAAACTGCAGAGCAGGAGGGAAATTTATAAGATGTGTTAGGTGCAAAGGATAAGTTAGCATCTGTGGGAGATATCAGAGGAATAAACAGAACCCAAGTATAGGAAACATAGAAGGAAAGAATAGAAAAAAATCACACCATTACTTCACATAGGAAAGGAGGGAAGGCACAGTTTTAGTCCCAGAACTCTGGGAGGCTGAGGCAGGAAGATTGCAAATTCAAGCCTAGCCTGAGTAACTTGGTGACTCACCAAGACCCTGTCTCAAAATAAAAAAAAAAAATAAATAAATAAAAGGCTGGGGATGTAACTCAATGCAAAGGCCCTGGGTTCAATCTCCAGTACCAAAAAAGAAAAGGAAGGTTCAAGGGAGCTTTACTATCTTAGTGCATTTCCTAACAGAATATCTGAGGCTAGTGAGTCATAAAGAAAAGAAGCTTAGTTGGCTCTCCATAACATTTGTTTTCACAATAACTAATCCAGTCCCCAGTCTTTCAAAACCTAATCCAGTCCTGAGAGTTATAACCCAGTCTCAAAAAAGGCGTTTATCCAAGCTGGGTATGGTGGCGTACACCTATAATCCCAGCACTCTGGGAGGCTGAGACAGCGAGAGTAGTTCAATCATACGCTAGGCAACCTAGACTCTGACTCAAAATAAAAAATAAAAAGGGCAAAAATAGGTGTACATAGTTCAGTGAGAAGGCCCTGGGTCCAGAACCACATAAAAAAATAAGGCATTAATCAATTCATGACCTAATTACTTCCCAAGTGCCCCAGCTCCTGACACTCCCTAGTTGAAGAATTAAATTTTAAACATTAACTTTTAGAGAAAGAAACCACGTTAAAGCTGTAGCACTTACTCATACATGAGGCACAGATATGTCTACTCCCTTGGTATCTATGTTATTTTTACCTCATATCCTCATTGGTGACAGCCATTCTGGCTCCATGAGTCCCTGCATGGACGTACAAGTAAAAGTCACAGCCGCTCGGCAGGACACTTCTGAGCCAGAGCTGTGGTCATACCTCCGCCTTCTCCAACTGGACAAATACGTGCTGACCCTAGTCACATTCCATTCACCGGGCTGCTTTTCTATCTTCCTTTCTCTCTTAGTTGTATGTTTTAAATGGATTCAATAAAATGGACATATCAAGCTTCTCAATTTGGCCTTAGAGGATTTAATCACTGGTGAGGTACCCCAGCTGGTAGTGGAATGGGATGCTACACTGGCACTAGGAAATTTTTCCACCACTGCAGGAGCACTGTGCATGCTGCCAGTTGTGAGAAGAATAGAGTGTAGCATCTTGAGTTAAGTGGCCACCATGTTTTTGATTGTTTTCCATGACACTACGTTAGCATCCCTTCTAGCATCCTAGCTAGCCATAACCCAGGATGCGTTTCTCCAGGATCTTCCAGATGGGCTTGCTGAGACCGTTAGTACAGCACCACCTGACAGAAACTGTACAAAGGGCAGGTGCATTCTGTGTCTCCAACTGCAGCAGACCTGAAAGCCTTGTAGGTAATGGCTGTGACGCATCTGTCCTAGCAGATTTTACTGGATGGGGGATTTCTGAAATAAGACTCTGACTCTGTCAGAAAAATATGAAACAAAGATAGAAAGGTCTGCATATTCTCAGTCCTGGTTTACCTGAGAAGAGTCTGGTTTTTTCATTATGATGTTCCACTTGCATTCATTTTCCCCAGAAGCAGATAAAGAAACAAAAGAATTAAAAGCTTGACATAGTGGTACATGCCTATAATCCCAGCACTCTGGGAAGCTGAGGCAGGAGGATTGCAAGTTCAATCCAGTCTAGGCAACTTAGCCAAAACCTGTTTCGAAAAAGGAAAAAAGGAAAGGAAAGGAAAAGAAAAGAAGAGAGAAAGATAGATGTAGCTCAGTGCAAAGGCCCACAACAACAACAAAAAAGATTTCTTTCAGGAAAAAGAAAACTGCAAAGGGAGGAGCACCATTTTGCTGGGAAGTCAGCTCTTTATAAAAAAAATCTTTTAAACAGAATTCTTAAACCCATGAAAATCTTAGCAGAATGCTTTATAAACATTATTGTCATAAGCTAAGATATTGTGTTAACGATACTACACTAAGATGAATGTTACTGTTTTCTTTCTATAGCCAATCTCTCATTCTAGAAACTAGCAATGAATAATTATAAAACAAATTTTAAAATAGCATTGAAAATATCAATGAGAACCTATAAGGATAGAAATCAGATTTTAAAAAGCATGAAGTATTTAGGGATATATTTAACTAAATGAGCACCAGACATTTCACCAATGAAAACTACAAATTTACTGAGAGAAAATACAGAAGTTCTAAATACTGCACATGGAGAAATACACAATGTTAGTGAACTAAAAACTCCACCTTTGTCATAATGTCCATTCTGCTCAGATGGATTTATATAGTCAATACAAATTGAGTCCAAGTATCATCAGGCATTTCTGTAAAAACTGTCAAACAGATTCTAAAGTTTATTAGGAAATTCAAAAGATCTAGAATAGTCAAAATAATTTGAAAGGAAAACAAAGTTGGAAAACTAACAATCCTGATTTGAAGAGTTACTGTGAATTGTAGCATTGACATTAAGGCTGATATATAAGTAGAACATAATAGAAACCCAGGAATAGACTATCTCACATATGAGTCATTGAATTTTCTACAAAAGCATAAAGATAACTCAAAGGAAGAATAAATAATCTCAACAAATGATGTTGGAACAACTGAATCTCTATATGCAGAAAAATGTACTTCAATCCCTACCTCACACCCTACATACACAAAAATGAACTTGAAAAGCAAAGACCTAACTGTAAAAGCTGAAACATAAAATTCCTAGAAGAAAATGTAGGTAGAATCTTTGTAATCTTGGTGCAGGTGAAGAAGATTCATTAAACATTTAAAAAGCACTTAATATTTTTTAAAATTGACAAACTGGACTTCATCAAAATTAAATGCTTATCCTTTCCAAAAATCCAGAACACCTAAAGCTTTTCCACAAATCAATAATAAAAAGGTCATTCACATTTTTAACAGAGTTACTGAGATATAATTCACATGCTATATAATTCACTGACTTAAAATGTTCAAAAGTTGGGCCAGGGATATAGCTCAGTGGCACAAGCACCTGCTTGGCAAGTGCAAGGTCCTAAGTTTGATTCCCAGTACCAAAAAAACAAAACACAAAAAATATTCAAAAGTTATGCATCTATCATCACAATAAATGTTAGAGATTTTTTATTACCCAAAAGAAACATTGCATTGCCTTCACTTCCAGCAGTAACCCCTAGTCAACCACAAATCTATTTCCTATATCTAAATATTTGCCTATCCTGGACCTTTTACATAAATGGAATCATAAATGCAAGACCTTTTATGCCTACCTTCTTTTACTTAACAAAATATTTCCAAGCTTCATCCATTTTGTAGCATGTTGTAGTATTTCATTCCTTTTGCTCCCAGACACTATTCCTTTGTCTGAATATCCCACATTTTATTTATCCATCCATCAGATGATATATATGGTATTTGGGTTGTTTCTAGAATTCCCCTTTTGAAAAATATTCTAGAGAACTAGACAGACACTTCACAGAAGAAAATTCACTAGTGGCCCACAAGCACATGAAAGGTGTTCAGCATTATTAATCATTAGGCTATATGATGAATGTGATTGTTATGAATATCTAAAATGTACCAATAAAATTTAATGTAAAAAATAAATATGAAAATGCACAAGGAGATACATAAGTGGTTAGAATTTTTTAAAGATGGAAAATTGAAAGCATTGATAAAGATATTGACCAACCAGATCTTTTAAACTGCTGATGAGAAATACAATGCATGATGCAATCCTTCGGGAAGATAAGTTAGTAGTTTCTTAGAAAATTAAAAATGTACTTATAAAATGACCCAAATTTTATTTCTGGGTATTTAACAAAAAGGAATAAAAATATATTCACACAAAGACTTGTCACAATTGGTTCATTACGCCTTTACCTGAAATGACCAAGTCTGGAAATAATCCAGATGTCCGTCACCAGATGGATGGATAAATACACTTTGCATATCCATACAATAGAATTCTTTACAGCAATAAAATAAACAGCTACTGATTAACATTATGCAAAACAAAATAATTCAGTGATCTAAGAATTTATACTGTATGATTCTATTTCTATAAAGTTCAATAACTGACAGGACTAATCAGTAGTGATCAAAATCAGACCGACAGTTGTCTCAGGCTAGGCAAGGAAGTGAAGGGAAGGGTAGACTGGAAAGAAGCAGTGAGTCCTGGCTCAGGTGAGGTTTCAGAAATTTGGCAAGCCAGTTATTGAACATAATCACTATTAAAAAGTAAATTTACAGTAAAATTTTGGTATTAAAACAAACATAACAAAAACTCCAATGTTCTCCTCCCAATCATTTCACTATGCTTTCCTACTATCTATGCTCTTGAAGTTCTTTATAGCCACTATGTCATATGGTAGACACACTATTCACTGTACACATCTCTCCCCAATTCCATCTTAGGTTGAATTGTGTTGCATCTTGAAATGTCCAGTACAGGAGTAGTAGAAATTGGTAAGTACTATAAATCAGGACTTGATTTATTTTTTTATTGCCCAGACCTAGAAAAGTAGAGAAAAAAATATTTATCATACCCATTAAACTTTAACATGAGTAATTCTTATAGCTGTTAAATTGTGAGTAACTAGGGGCTGGGGATTTAGCTCAGCGGCACAGCGCCTGCCTGGCAAGCTCAAGGTCATGAGTTCGATTCCTGGTACCAGAAGAAAAACAAAAAAACAAACCAAAGGAAAAAAAAATTGTGAATAACTAAAGAAAACTGATAAAACAATCTTGGGATATTCAAAACTCATTTTCAGCAAAGAAGTTGCTAATGTCATTGATGAGCAAGTGATGTTCCAACATGTCCTAATGATTTTTTTCTTACCCCATAAATGAAGATAGTAGTCAACATGTATGTCAGAGCTCTGCTAGTTAACTGCCACCATTGGTTGCTTACAAGTACAAGACTATGGCAAAAATCCATGGTTATACAGAATTTACAAACAAGAATGCCATGTTTTATTATGATTTATTATTAACATAATGTGTTATATCAGTAAAATTTTTACTATTTTAATATGAGAAGCCATTAATATGTTAAATATACAAATGTTAAATATGTAACATTTTCCCCAAGAGCCTGCTGTTAATATTTATTGGATACAAGAGACATTTTGGGTGATGAAATTGATTTTCTTTCTTTTTTGGTGGCACTGTGGGTTGAACCAAGGCCCTTCACACTGGGCTCCATCCCCAGCCCTTTTTTTTAACTCATTATTTTGAGAGAGGCTCTCCCTGAATTGCTAAATTGCCCAGGCTGGCCTCAAACTTGTGATCCTCCTGCCTCACCCTCCCGGGATTACAGGCCTATGCCACTGTGTGCAGCTAAAATGATCAATATTTTAATTGGAATGAAGGTTTCACAAGTACATATATATTTTTTAAAACTCATAGAGCCAGCTACTAAGAAGGTACCCATCTTATTTTATGCCTCAATAAATCTGATTTTTTTAAAGAAATGTAACAGTGGTCATAACTGAGTAACTAATGAAGACTGCAGTGAATGCCACAATAGCTTCAGAATGCTTTGGGGAATCACTGATCCTCAAAGTTCTGTGTTTTAGTTTTTCATTATTATGAGCTTCACTTAAGCCCGGAGAAGTCAAAAGTCACAAATGCTCCAATAGCCAGCCAGCCAACTCTATGTGTCACTGGAACTTGGGCTCCATGGTCCTGGGGCCAGACACATTTATCCCTCACCCTCTGAAAATATCCAGGAGGTCATTTGTCTGTTACAATAATATCCGAGACTAATGGCCTCTGGAGTAACCATCAACTGGGAGGAAGGAAGTGTGTGCTTTTATGACTTTGAAAACTTCTTTAACCCAAGTATTCCAGAAGCACTGCAGTCCCCAGCTCAGTTCAGCGCACGAGGCAAACAGGAGTAGACACCGTGCACAGTGAGGATGTGTAGACTGGCCTCTACTGGGATAGAAAAACCAAGTAACCAGTACCTGGTAGGAGGGAACAGTTGCAGATCTCCATGGTCTGCTTTAGTGAAGCGCGACAGTCAGTGTTTGGGAAACAGCCAGACCAAACTGGCTTTGTTTAGCCCATTAAAACTTTCATTTCTCCATCCAGACATTTCACAGTCACATAATTCTCTATCACATATATCATATAGATGAAACTTTTATTTTGGAAAATGAAAGATCTTATTTTTATTTTCATCTAAAATGCACTTGTACATTGATGGCATTTCCCCCACCCCCACCCCACTATTGGAGGTACTGAGGCTTGATCTCAAGGACTTTGAACTGAGTTGCATTTTTATTCGGCAACAGGATCTCGCTAAGTTGCTAAATTGCTCATGTAATCTTCCTGCCTCAGCCTCCCCAGAGTGCTAGGATTACAGGCATGCCCCTGTTTGGTGTCATCCTTATATAGAAAAATTACCGTGTGTACTAACTAAGCTATACAAACCATAATAATATAAACAAAAGGTTAAATGATATCTGAAAAGACTTATGAGTAGAAATAAGTCTCTTCGTTAGAAAATAATTAAGCCAAAATCAATACACATTAAGAAGTTTCTGATTTTACAAACATTTTGTTATAAATCTTTTTTAACTATCATGTTCTATAAACTTTTTATGGAAAAATCTATGAGTTTATAAACATGCCATTCAAGTGATCTTATACAGGTCACTTTGCTTTTTTAAAATAAATTGTAATCCATGCAATTCCAATGGTATTGCCTCTTAAAATTTAAATTTAGAGCATATCCATGATGTTCAAATTTCATAACTTACTTTAATTTGATCTAGTTAGAAATAAGTTCTAAATTTAGAACTACTTAAAAATTTATTTAACAAAGACTGAGATTGGTCTAAATTTCATTTTATAGATAAAAGAAAATTACAAACTGGCACAAAAACACTTTTCACAAGTTTTATCTATGCCCTCCTTCGCAATAAGCCAACTGTATCAGGTAGGAATATGTACCTATGAATGTGCATATACATGTATAAGCTTCTATTTCAAGATAAATGCTTATTGTAAATGAAAAATTGGTTTTGCCTATTATTCTTGTGTATTAAAATCCTACTCCAAGTCTTGACTTCAGCACCCTAACCCAAGTGGCTTGGAGTTTAATATCCATGATCAATCAATAAGCATTTATGGAGTAGTGACCACACACTCACAGTGCCTTCTAGGAAAGACCGACATTCACTGCTTTGTGTTTCTTTAACCACTCTGGGTAATCCCATTTCCATTTCCAACAAACTCTTGTTGACCTGTTACAGATAACAGACCAAACCCAGAAAGAAATGGCACTGAGAAGGTTTAGGAGGCAGTTTATTACTTTGGTGGGCCTCTGACTGGGATCTCTCCCCAAAGAGTCAGAGCCCCACCTGGCAGGGTTTGGGGACTTTCATAGGGAGAGCAAGAGGGGAGGTACAAAAACAGATTTGGCACATATGATTTGAGGGTTGGGGAGTTTAAACATTTCAGATTACATTGCAAGGCCATCAGTTATACAAAGGCAATAAAGAGGAGTACACAGAGGAAGAGATGTTCTGTTATCAGGCCTGTTCAGACAGGTCTGCCTGGTTTTGGAGGGCATTCTTGGCAGGCTTTACTTAAAATTTTAATTTCCTTTTCATTTCTCCCTCTTTTAGTTAATCAGAAAAATCACTTTCAGAGATGTTGGTATTTAAGACTGTATAGGAGGTACTGGACCTGAGGGTCATTTGGAGGTTAATACTGTGTATTTGTTTGGTAATGAAGGAGGTGAGCCAATTGTATGACCCATACCCAAAATAATAGCGGTTTGGACAGCCCCAACTATCACAGAAGTAATTTTTTGTCCCTTTACAGTAACCTCTATTGAATGATTTCCCATGTCTTAGTTTTGGTTCCAATGAAGGCAAATTTTTTTTTATTAGTCTGATATTTATATTCCCAGTCTAAGCATCCACAGCCCAAGGAAAAGGGCTGATTATGTTGGAACAGGTATCAAAGTAAAGAGACATAGTGGCCTGAGACGGGTCTCATCTGGTTTGGTTAAGAATCTTTATAGTGCCAGCTAATTGGACTTAGAACTCCCAGGGTCCTGAATTTGTGTGGCAGGCATGTGGGCCAAGCAAGCTGAGTAGGAGCAGACACAAGATAAAGAGTGGCAGTCATCTTACCCCTAGAAAAGGCAGTTCGGAGTACACAATCCAATGGTTATACCAATTTAGAAGAGAACAAAAAGTGACCTTATGGGGAACTTTCCAGTCCTCTGGGGATACATCCCAGAACCCTAAGGCAAATACTAAGATTAGCAAGAAGAAGGGGAACAGAAACCAAACTGGGTAGCAGAACATGAACCAATCAGGGCAGACGCTCCAGTGTATGGTGTCTGGCTTTGGCTGTGCATAGAGCCATCAGCTTCCAGGGTGATGATAATAGGGCTTTGAGTGCATTGTCTCCTCAGAATTGTCCTCGGGGGAGTTAACTCACAGGAGTAGGCCTTGTAGCAGTCATCTGGGTAAGCTTTCTTTTTTTTTTTTTTTGGTTTTTCTCCGGTACCAGGAACCGAACTCACGACTTTGCACTTGCCAGGCAGGCGCTTTGCCACTGAGCTAAATCCCCAGCCCCCTGGGTAAGCTTTCTTGATCCAAGAATGATGAATCCACTGCTGGATCTTGGAAACCTTCATCACTGTGGGAGTCGTCAAAATAATTCAGTAGGGTCCCCTCCAGGTGCATTGTAGGGGCTCTCTTTTTAACCTTTTACCCACATTTGGTCCCCTGGGTTGAAAGTATGTGCAGGGATCCCTGTGGAGATGATTGACCTTTCAGCTATATTTTCATGTATTTGAGAAAAGGCTTTTACTAACTGTGTAAATTCTTTCTGCAGAGATATGCTACCTAGCTGATTCAGGTCTCCTTAGAGATCCTTAATTATGGGTGGGGGGTCTCCGATACAAAACTTCAAAGGGTGCATCTCCCATGGGCCCTGGTGAGCTTTGGATCTTGAGGAGAGCCATGGGAAGCAAATCTACTCAAGATGCCTGAGATTCTTGTTGATACCTAGTTAATATTGACGTTAAAGTCCTATTCATTCTTTTAATTTTTCCAGAACTTTGTGGCCTGTATGCTCTACATAAGTTTCATCTGATTTTTAATTTTTTTAGTCAGCTTCTGGGTTATTTTGCTACAAATGCAGGCCAATTATCATTGCCTATGGCTAGGGATGGCCCATATCTAGGGACAGTTTCTCTTAGTAATACTCTACAGATGTTATGGCTTTTTCTGTTTTAGTGGGAAATGCCTCTGGCCACCTAGAATAATAAAAGAAGAAATATTGTTATCAGAATTGTTCGGCCAGGTCTGCCTGGTTTTGGAGGGTATTCTTGGCAGGCTTTATTTAAAATTTTAATTTCCCTTTCAGACTCAGTGGAGGGAGTGTGTGCCTTGACACTGTCACTCCATTGCTATTAACAGGACTGGTCAAGACTGCATTGTTTGGCACCTCTCCATGACCAGTTAACCTTGGATTTTCACCCTAGGATGACTTGATCATACAGAGAACCTTTAACTTAATAATGTCATTAATAAATTTCCTATTAGTGATGGATTTGAGTGATTTTATAATAATAACTAATAATAGGCAATGCACTATCATTTGAGGAATAAATGATACATTTCTCACGAATCATAATATCTCAACACAACCTCTGGAAGAAACAGATGTGAATGAGCTTCAGGGAAAGCCAGTGAGCCTCAGAAGTTCGCCTGCTCAGTCCCATTACACAGGAGAGGAGTGGACTCTCTACCCCAGAGTTTTTGCTCTTCTTGTTGTCTAAAACTTCCTCTGGGCTGGGTGTGGTGGAGCCTGCCTACAATGAAACATTCTGGAAGGCCGGGGAAGGAAGACTGCATGTCCAAACTCAGTCTAGGCAGCTCAATAATTTAGCAAGAATATGTCTCAATTTTTTTAACTGGCTGAGACTTTAGCTCAGTGAGAGACCCCCAAGTTCAGTCCCTAGTAACAAAGAAACCAACAAAAAAATTAATTAATTAAAAATATTTTTTTAAATAAAGCCCCCTCTAGTCCCAGTGCTTCATATGCTTCTTGGGCCAGGAAAGTCACTTGGGCACTTCAGGATGCCCAAGAACCCAGCCCATGGCCACTGCACACAGTTGTGCACCAGAAGAGTCCATCTAGGACCAATCAGGAAGATGCATAGTCAAGGCATAGAGACACGGCTTTAGCATTATCTGGGGTTTAAGGTGCAGCAATAGGGCCTCAGAATACAGCATGTCTTTGTTACTTTTCTCTCATTGCTGAGACAAAATATCTGACACCCAAAATCAAGGAAGGAAAGGATTATTTAGCTCATAGTTTGTGGAGATTTTGGTCCATATATGGCTGGCTCCAAGGCAGAATGGCACATGGCACAGGGCAACTATTCATGGCAGTGGAACAGCAAAGCAACAGGAAGACAAGGGGAGGAGCTGCAAAAAGCAGCTTCTTTCCCTCTTTTACATTGTATGCAAACTACCCATCACAGGGCGCGGGTAGCACTCACACCCATAATCCCAGCACTGGACTATGGATCAATCAAAAATCTAGAATCCCACCCTATGGCTACATGAGGATTTGGGGGGACATGGAGACACAAACCATAACACAGCAGAACTGTCTAATGCCGATATGTGTGCCCTGGAAGACTCCAGCTGTTTGATGTGTTTACTCACAGCCCCCACTGTCTCACAGAACAGAGTTATTTGCTCACTGCATTCACTGCTTTTGTTGTACTGCATACAGTCTTAGTCCACAGAGAGGAGTTTTACCCTGGCTATATGCGGGAGCCAGCTCCTACTGGCTTGCAGAATCAAATTTAAATCTTCTGAAAAGGTGCAACTGGTTTTTAAGTGTAGTCATTACTAAAATTAAATTATGTGAGCTTGCAGTTAAATGAACTGTACTAAAATACAAAGGTAGGGGCTGGGGGTTTATCTCAGCAGCACAGTGCCTGCCTGGCAAGTGCAAGGTCATGAGTTCGATTCCCGGTACCAGAAAAAAGCCAAAAGAAAAAAGAAAAAAAAAAAAACAAATAAAATACAAAGGTAATAAATACTCTAAACATGATTGTCAATTATTTCACTTCTTTTTACTCTCATGTTTGCCCTTGAAGTTATTTAGGCCCATTGTACCCAGTGGTGAGAATACAATATAACTGTGCTATAGGGAGCCCTTTCCAAACACATCAGCCTCTTCAGAGGCCTTGCTCACATGAATAGCCTGAAGTTGACCACAGGGGAAGTATTTACACCATAGGATGTGACAAACACAATAAATCAGAGTTTGTTTTGTTTTGTTTGTTCCAAGAGGCTTTGTTATACTTTCATCAGCCCACTGCTGGATATAGGCATACCTCTTGTGAGACTGGAATGGGTTGAATAGTAACAGGCTAGTGAATAGCAGAAGACAATCCCAGGAAAGCAGATGGAGTGCACCAAAATTAAGAGGCTATACTGGTCAGTTTTCCATTACTATGATGAAGTAGCTGAGACAATTAATGTATAAAGAGAAAAGGGTTATTTTGCCTCTTGGTCCTGGAGGTTCTAAAATCAAATGGTCCCCTACTTTGGGCCTCTGGAATGGCACCACATCATGGCAGGATCATAGGGAGGAGCAAACTGCTTACCCTATCAGCCAGTTTTCCTATCAGCTCTCCGCTGATTCCCAGAGATCTACTTCTTTTTTGCTTCTTCATCAAGTTGTTTTCCAGGTATCTCAACCCTAGGTCTCAGAGAGGCTGTATTTTGCTGCTGTCATATTCTGCCATTTTTTTCTCAAATCCCCCTCAGATAAGAAAGCAAAGAAAAGAAAAAACTATGGTCCCCTTTGAAAGCATGTCCTCAGTGACCTAAGGAGCTTCCAGAAACCCTCATCTCCTGAAGGTCCACAGCATCTCCCAGCAGCATCACCTGGGGACCCAGCCTTTATTTGGCACATGGAACTTCGGGGGCCACCAGCCCTATTCAGACCACCTTGCAGAGGTAGCAAGAGAAGGAAAAAGGCATGAGCCAGGCCACACTGAGACTTTTGGAGGACTTCAAGGGTCAAAGACAATGAGGTCTAAAAATCCCCTGGATAGATGCAATGAAATGAAGTTCTCTCCCCTCCCCATCCAACCCTAAAAACAACAAATAGGAAGTTCTTCAGAGAAAAAAAATCGCTGCGGCTGAGAAAAGTGTGCCCCTAACCCTATCCCTTACCCCTAGTAAAACCCCCAACCTCTCTGGTCTGTCTGTATCAGGAGAAAGCATACTGAGAAGAAATATGGGTGAGCAACAATAGTGTCCTTCAGCAGAAGCCTTTACCAGATGAGGGAGGACCTGGCCCAGGGTCGTCTCTTTCTTCTTTCATCTCAGCTCCACCCCCACTCCACCTCTAATCAGTGCTTTGAGAACGATCCAAGTGAGTCTTCAGGGCCTCCTAGGGCTGCAATACCATTGACTAGGGGTGGAGAGTCTTAAACCACAGAGACTTATTTTCTCCCACTCTGAAAGCTGCAAGTCTGAAATCAAGGTGTCAGAAGGGTTGGCTTCTTCTTGGCTTGTAAATGGCAGTCTTCTGTCTTTTTTTTTGAAGGACTGAAGATTAAAACCAGGGAACACTGAGCTACATCCTCATCCTTTTTTATTTATTTAATTTATTTTGAAACAGGGTCTCACTAAATTGTCCAGGCTGACCTCCAATTTGAGATTCTCTTGCCTCAGCTTCCAGAATAGCTGGGATTACAGATATCTCAGTTACTTTCTCATTCTGGGACAAAATACATGATACCCACATGTTAAAGGAGGAAATGTTTATTTTAGCTCATATATTTTAGAAGTTTCAGTCTGTAGTCAGCAAGGCAGGGTGACATGGCACAGGGGCACGGCAGAACAGGCAAAAAGCAGCACGCAGGTAGCCTTCCTTTCCCTGTTTTCCCATCAGGGCTATAAGCCTATTGGATGGTGCCATCCACACCCAGGATGGGGCTTTCCATTCTCCACTGCTAGAACTATGTTACACCAATTGGTGGACTAATTTAGTGATCACATACCCTTAATCCCTATTCACACACCCTAGATCCAGCCACCTCCAAAAGGCCACACCTATGAGCACATGGTGCCCTACCTATCATCCCTATGAGCTCATGAGGGGGGCATCTAGACACAAGCTGTATTAGTAGGCTTGGGCCACCATGCCAGGTTCAATAAATTATTTTTTGAATGAATCAGTGAACGCACATGTAGCTAGAAAAAGGAAACACATTTCTTCTTGGGACTTTTTTAAAGGACAGGTAAGAGTCTTCCTGGTTTTATCTAAGGACACTGGTCCTTCTAGGTGCAGGCAAGTAAGGGCTAGGACCAAGCTTCAGTTTGGTCCCCAAACATACAGGACCAAGTTTCCCCCAAGTCAGGAGGTCTCCAAAGACCCAAGGAGGTCTACATAACCTGAAAAATGGGGCAAGAGGCATCAGTGCCGAACTACACAGAAAAAAATCAAACTCACTCGTCATTTTAAAATATTTTTATTTTTTCATATTTTTATTCTTTGGTTTATTTTGACCTTTACACTCAAAAATGTCATCGCAGGATTGAAAAACGCCCTTCGGTGAACAGAGACATTGTCTTTATGTCCAAATTGCAAATAGAAAGTTGTCCACATTGTGTGGTTTTACAACTGGGAGAAAACTCTGAGAGTCCAGTTGTAAGAGTCCATCCCCAGAGATAGGGATGAAAGTCCCAAACATACCTCATTTTATCATGCTTCACAGGTACTGCTGTTTTTCACAAATTGAGACTTTTTGTAACAACCTTGCATCCAGCAAGACCACTGACATCATTTTTTCAACAGCTCAGATGATAGCATTTTTTTTAGCAATATAGTGTTTTAATTAAATTACACATATTGGTGTTTTAGACATAATGTTAGTGTGCATTTAAGATTGACTATAGTATGGAATAACATAACTTTCTTGTGCTCCAGAAATCAAACACTTTGTGAGATCGGTTCTATGGCCATATTCACTTTCTTGTGGCAGTCAGCACCTCTGAAGTCATCTATAGATTTAGTGAAACATAGGTCAGTGAGTATCCTGGCCTTTGTCATCATTTATTATTTACTGATACATAATATCTGATGTGGAATAGGGGTATATTTCTGCAAGTCTGACATTTATGTAGCAAAGGCTATGGAAGCAAAGGAGCCTGGGAAGATTTTAGACCAGTCTCGGCCTGTTCATTTTCTTTACACAGGAAGAAAGTCATGGCAGGTTGCTTGCTACCCCTCTCCCTCCTCACTGAGATCTCACTGTGAGAGGGAAGCCAGCATCCCAGCAAATGGCCACAAAAGCTTGCACCAGGTGCTTCTGAAGTCAAAGACTCTGTGGCTGATTTACAAGAGATATCTTTTCCAAATGTTTCCTCTTTGGCCCCTTGTTATGGCTCTTGTCTAGATCCCCCATCAAGCCTTATGACATCATAGGTGGGGATTTTCAGAGGTGTCTGGATCTAGAGTGTGTGATGCTGGGATTAAGTGTGTGATGCTAGAATCAAGGGTGTGTGATTACTAAACTAGTCCACTGACTGGTTTGGTGTAGCTCTGGGAATGGATAATAGGAAGGCCCAACCTGGGCGTGAGTGCTACCTGCCCTAAGGGCACATAGCCTGGATACAATCTGAGGGACAGAGAGAGGGCTGCTATAGTTACTTGTCACTTGCTGCTTCTTCACTACTCTGTTGCTTTGCTGCCTTCTGCCCACCATGAACAGTTTCTCCTCTGCACTCCTCTCTGCAATGCTACCCTGCCTTGGAGCCAGCAGCTATGAACAACTATGAACTGAAATCCCTACAAACTGTGAACTAAATAGACCTTTCCTCTTTTAACTTTGGTTGTCAGGCATTTTGTCTCAATAGTGAGAAAAAGAACTAAGACACCTCTTTTCTGTGAGGTACAGATGACAACATGTCTGGGGTCAGTATGAAGAGTGGAAGGGATTTTCTTCTACAAGTGTTTTAAAACTTGGCCAATTGCTTTGAGTGGAAAATAAAGAACTGGGAGTGTTTTGAAGAAAGAAAAACGTTTTCTTTTCCAGCAAGAGCAGAGTGAGGAACATTTATGTTATGACTTCACCGCAGTAATAACCCTGGGCCCCAATATTCCAACACCATGCCAAGCTTTAACAGTGAACCCCAAAAGAATGTTGAAGAGAAACCATCCTGTTTGCTGCAATTGTATATAAAATAATCTTGCTTGGGGCTGGGGATTTAGCTCAGCGGCAAAAGCGCCTGCCTGGCAAGCGCAAGGTCGTGAGTTCGGTTCCCAGTACCGGAGAAAAACCAAAAAAAAAAAAATCTTGCTTGGAGCAAAGGAGCATCAATATCTATTACTTAGAAACAGATGAGAAGGAGAATCAGCAGCTGCTTGACCACAATAAGACCCAATCCCACTCCATTGTGTTTTGTGCTTCCAAATATATTCTTAAATGGGCCAGACTCACCTTTTGCTTCTTGCATCTTGTCATTGTCATTGTCAGTAAGGTCACTGGTAACTTTCATGACATAACAACTGATCAGTTACAGGACCATGGCTAATACATTGATGGAAAACCATGGATTGAGACAACCTCTAAGTGTGTGAGGTGACAATGTGCAATTCGACGTGTGGCACACACACAGTACTGAAGCCTCCGCTCACCACCAGGCTGGCTGTGGCTTTCCTGGAGCGAATCCAGGCATATGGTACCATAATGGAGCATGAATTTCAAGCAACAGAGATGTACGAGGGAGATTAAAGCTTCATCTGTAGGGACATACTGCATGGCAAAAAACAATAATTATGGCATTTTCTGCTTTGTGTTATGAGAAAGGCGATCCTTTTGGTAGAGTGTGGGCTCCCTCTGCTGCTGGCAGGAGACTCCAGGCACTTGGGTTCCGTGCACACTGGATCAGAGGAGGTGAACCTTCCTGGGAAGGGACAAGTGGTGCTGACAGGGACAGAGGGGTCAATTTGTTCTGTAGGCACTGGCCTTGCTGGACTGCTGTGCTGTGCTACTCCTACAAGAAGCAGCAAAAAGTGAAAGTAAGGAAAAAACGCAAAGAACCCCTAAGGAATACTGCTGCATCACCAGCATGTGGACTGACATGCATCACAGAAGCCATGCTGAAAGGCACCTGTCCAGACTGCAGGCCTTCCTTGGCCCTAGTTTCAAAGAGTATGGTAATGTTTATCCTTCCATTTCCTTCCCTCTTTTCCCCTTTACCTCCCTTTCTTCCCCACTTTTTTGTCCTTTGCACAGCAGCTGTGGAAGCTCCAGAACTGTGCCAACTATTTTGCTAGTTTGCTGGGTTCTGCCCTGCCCAGAATTCCAGCAGCCACCCCGAGTGGTGTCAAAGAGGCTGCATCCCTCAGGAAGTCTCACCTTCCCCATATCAGCAGACAACATCTCTCAATCAATCTGGCTCCAGACTCTCACCACCAGCTGACCTTGGACAGTTCTTTGCAGCAAAAGGACATTTTGATGTAGCCGTTCTGAAAGCAGAAACATTTGATGCCACAAGTATGGTGTGCCTATTTGGCCAAGCAAATAAACAAAAATCAATCCTTAACTCCAGTTGCTTCTAGTCCCAAGATATAAGGGAGAGATAATAAATTCCATTTCCTAGAAACAGACGGGGGCATAGGAGAGGATTAGGGTCAAGGGTGCAGATGAGATACCATCCTTCCATACTCTTTTTCTGGCAATACTGAGGATTGAACCCAGGGCCTTCACAATGAACTACATCTCCAGCCCTTCTATTTTTAATCTTGAAACAGGGTCTCACTAAGTCACTAAATTTCCCAGGCTAGGCTTGAACTTGTGATCTGTGTGCCTCAGACTCCCAGAGGACTGGCATTACAGGTGTGCACCACAATGCCCAACTCAGACACTATATTCTTTGAAACTAGGATCACACTTGCTCCTGTTATAGAGAACCATCCTGAACCATCCTAAGCAAAACATCTAGCTTTTTCTGTGATAAACTTGCCTTTTTATGATCAGTATCTCAAACTCTCTGATTTCTCTCTTAAGTGCTAATGGCTATACTTCCAGCTAGTCATAAGAGTATGTGTGACTCCTTGGTGATGCCTACAGTATTTAACTGGGTGTTCAATGCTGGGGATATGCCTCAGTGGCACAGCACCTGCCTGGCAAGCACAAGGTCCTGAGTTTGATTCCCAGTACCAAAATAAAAAAAAATTAACTGGGTGTTCATCAGATGCTGGGTCAGAAGAGAATCGGGCAATCGCCAGTTCTCTGGGTGGCAGACAAGTATGCCAGTACATAATCATCTATTCCCACCTGCGACCTGCACAGAAGAGTATTTAATTACATTTCTGATAATGTGCTTTGCAACATGTTTTTATTTCATACCTTTCCTTTCAACACTCACAGCATTTCCTTGTTTGTTCACTCAGCTAGGAAACCCCCATGGTCATCCTGATGAGAGAGGGAAGTGGGTAGCCAAAGCAGGGGCTGGAGGAGGAGGTGAGGAGGGGACAGATCCTGGAGAGAGTTGGGGAGAGACTCAAGCGGGATGGATGTGAGTGGAGACAGAAACAGGGGAGTCAGAGCGACTTCAGGATCTTCGGTGTGTGGCTACAGGACACCTGTATTTTGACCTGGTTGCAAAGTGGTGTCTTTTACTGAGATGGTGAACTACGAGGGAAAGGTGTGGAGGGGAAATCAAGATTTTGTTTTGGGCATGTTGAGTTTCACTAGAAGCCCAGGCTGGTCTCAAACTCATGGCAATCTTCTTGCCTCAGACTCCTGAGTGCTGGGATTACAGGCATGAGCCCTGCTTAGTACTTCCTCTTGTAAGTGGAATCATGCCATCTTTGTCCATGACTGGCTTACTTCCCTTAGCACATATCTTCAAGGTATACGCAAGATATAACATGGGTCAGAACTACATACCTTTTTAAGGCTAAATACATTCTACTGTATATACATGCCATATTTTATTTTCCCGGTTACTCATAAATGCTATTTCCTTCTTCTAGCTATTGCCAATAGTGCTGCTATGAATGTACAAATGACTCTTCAAGACTACTTTCAATCATTTGGGGCACATACCACTAAGTGGAATTACAGGCTCTATGGTGACTCCATGGGTTTGTGTGTGTCTTAGTACTTTTCTCATTGCTGAGACAAAATATCCAAAATACCCAAAGTTAAATTAGGAAAGATTTATTTAGATCACAGTTTGTAGAGGTGTCAGTCTATAATTAGGTGTCTCCAAGGCAGGGTGGCATGACAGAGGATAAACAGTTTATGGTGGGCAAAAGGTAGCAAAGCAAGCAAGGGGAGACCGCAGTTTGTTCTATCTCTTATACCTTATCCAGGCTACTTAGGGTGGGTAGCACTCACACCCTTAATCCTAGTGCCCTTGATCCTAGCATTGCACCATGAATCAATTCCAGCAGCACACACTATTTTCCAACCACCTCTGAAAAAGCCCCACCTATGACTGCATGAGGCTTTGAGGGGACATCTAGACACAAGCTTTAACAGTGTATTTTTGTTTTTTGTTTTTTGGTTTTTTTTCTGATGTACCATCATACTATTTTCCAAAGCAGCTACACCATTTTACCCTCCCACCAATGATGGATTCCAGTTTCTCCACATTCTGACCAATACTTAATATTTTCTGGGGCTTTTTCAGATTTCGGTTTTTTTTTTTTTTTTTTTTTTTTTTTTTTTTCGGTACCAGGAACTGAACTCACGACCTTGCGCTTGCTAGGCAGGCACTTTGCCACTGAGCTAAATCCCCAGCCCCAGATTTCGGTTTTTTGATAGTAGCCATCCTAATGCATATGAGTTGATATTTCATTGTAGTTTTGATCAAATGTTTCTCTAATGAGCAGTAGCTATTGAGCATCTTTTCAGAGCATCTTGTCATGTGCTTGTTCGCTCTTTGTATATTTTTAGAGAAACAGATATTCAAGTTCTTTGCCCATTTTTGAATCAGATTTGTTCTTGCTGAATGGTAGGAGTTTTGCATACATTATAGGTATCAATTCCTCTTCAGATGTACTATTTTCAAACATGTTCTCCTTTGCTATAGGGGGCCTTTTCATTCTGTTGATTGTGTCCTTTGATGTACAGCAGTTTTTAGTTTTCATGAAGTCCAACTATCTATTTTTATTTTTGATGCCTGTGATGTCAGTATTATGTTTAAGAAATCACTGCCAAATCTGTGTCATGAAGTTTTCCCCCTACTTTCTTTTGCTCTTATATTTAGATTTTTTATTAGTACATGTTTGTAGGACATGTTTATATTCCTTGTGGGGAATTGGTACATGACCCATAGTGAATTAATCATCACACATAGTGTAATGTTAGGATAGTTTTTTACTGGTACTTGGTGCTGTTGTTAAAGAAGGAAGATAGTGGGGCACAGTGACACATGCCTAAAATTCCAGCACTGTAGGAGGCTGAGGCAGGAGGACACAAGTTCAAGTCCAGTCTGGGCAATTTAGCAATTTAACAAGACTCTGTCTCAAAAAAAGAAAAAGAAAAGAAAGGACTGGAGATGCATCTCAGTGCAAAGGCCTTGTATTCAATTCCCAATACAAAAAGGGGAAAAAGAATATCACTGAATGTCATTGGGCTGATAAAATTAACCTAGTGGAGGTAAATACTGACATTCAGGGCAGACAACAACTGTACAAGCAAAGTCCCTGAGTAAGTGAGACAGCCTCCACCAAACATCAGGCAGGATCTTCTGAGCATTGTTTCTGACTAGGTCTCAGCCTTGACCCAGTCCTAGCTTTGGTCTGCCCAGCACATTCTTAACAAGGAATCCTACTAATTTACTTCTACCCTTGATATCTGATCAAGTGCTTCACCCCCATCCTGAATGGCTAAGCCTTTAGCCTGCTAAAATGTTAGAAGTTTGTTAGGCCAGTTTATTAAGAATTTCCCTAGAAAATATCTTGTAGCAGAAAATGCCTCCCAGCCGGTCTGTTAGTTGCCCAGGTGACAGCTCCTGTTCCAGTTCTGGTCGCTTCTGTCTCCTAGAAATGGCTGGTCACCGTGAGGCATATTGTAAAAGCTAATCAAGGACAGCCAAGTATTCTGCCTCTGTGCTTCCATTTTTAACCCCATAAAAGTCTTCCTGAGCCTTCAGGGCCTGATATTTTGGAAATAATCCCAATCGGTGCTGGTCGTCATAAATAAATCTGCCTCAAAATCCTGGATGTCATTTCAATGTTTCTGTTTGCTGGTGCAATCACTAAACAAATAAAAATGAAAATGAAAGATACCAAAACTACTAGGATAAGGGGCTGGGGATACAGTTTAGTGGCACAGCGCTTGCCTGGCAAGCATAAGGTCCTGAGTTCGATTTTGGTACCAAAAAAAAAATCAAAACTAATAGGATGCAGTGAAAGCACTTCTGAGAGAAATTTAGAGTTGTAGATATTTATATTAAGAAAGAAAAAGACTTCAAATCAGCAGTCTACCACAACACCTTTAAAAACTAGGGGAAAAAAGCTGGGCATGATGGTATATTCCCATAATCCCAGCACCCGAAGAAGCCTAGGCAAGAGGATTACAAATTCGAGCCCAGCCTAGGCAACTTAATGACTTAGCAAGAGTCCCTCTTAAAAGAAAGAGAGAGAGAGAGGGGGCGGGGGAGAGAAATTTGAAAAGGACAAAATAAACCCAAAGCTAGGAGAAAAAAAGGATTATAGCAAAGAAAAACTAGAAAAACAATTTTAAAAGTCAACAAAACAAATACTTGTTTTTTTAAAGGTCATAAAAAGTGACAAACCTTTAGCTAGACTAAGAGAGAATGGGCTTGGGGGTACAGTTCAGTGGTAAAGTGTTTGCCTAGCATATGCCAAAAGCCTTGGGTTCAATCCACAGCACTGAAGAAGAGCAACACAGAGAGAAGTGAGGGGAGTGCAAAATAAATAAATAAATAAGCATTATGACCAATTTTACAAAAACTAAAAGGACTATAAGAGAATTCTATGAACCACTGTGCACAGCAAACTGTGTAACTTAATGCATGGACAAATTCCTAGAAACACACAAACTGCCAGGACCAAACATGAAGAAAGAGAAAATCTGAACAGATTTATAACCAGTAAGGAAATTGAATCAATATTCAAAAAGCTTCCAACAAAGAAAAGCCCAGGACCAGATGGTCTCACTGCTGAAAGCTATCAAACATGTAAAGAACAATAAACATCAATCCTTCTCAAACACTTCCTGTTTCATTCTGTGAAGTCAACACTGTCCCAATGCCAAGAAAACAGATAAAACTACTCTCAGGGTTTGAATATGAAATGCCACCCAAAAGCTCACGTGTGGAGGGCGTGGTCCCCAACGCAGCAGGGGGGGGGGAGGCAAGGTCTTTGATGGGTGATGGGATCATGAGGGATCAGACCTCATCAGTGGATGAAGCCACTGATGACTCATATCTTAGCTATTAAAAGATGGAGGAAACTCAGAAGGTGGGTCCTCTCAGCAGGAAGTAGGTCACTGAGGGTAAGCCCTTGAAAGGTTCAAAACAAGGCTCTTTTGCTTGACATGATGGCACAGGCCTGTAATCTCAGCTACTCAAGAGGCTAAGACAGTATTTACCAACAATATATAATATGAAAAGAAAATTAAGAAATGAATCTCATTTGCCATAACATAAATAAGAATGAAATAGGAATCAGCTTAACCAAAAAGGTGACAGATTCACGCAATGAAAAATGTAATACATTGCCAAAGAAAATTAATGAAGTCAGTAAGTAAACGGGAAGAAACCCCATGTTCATATACTTAATATCAAGATGTCAATATTACCCAAAGTGATCTACTGATTTAACGCCATCCTTATTAAAATCCCAATGATTTTTTTGCAAAAATGGAAAAAAAATCTATTTTCCAATTCATATGCAATCTCAAGGGACTCTGAACAGCAAAAACATTCTTGAAAAACAAGAACAAATTTGGAAGATTCACATTTCCTAATTTGAAAATTTACAACAAAGCAACTAAATCAAAAGTTGGCAACGGACAAAAAGTATGCTTCAGCTTTGGACTACTGTGAACAATGTTCATAGACAAAAGAATAGCAAATAAACTGTGATATATATATGTATATATGTAT
>NW_004955468.1:5318775-5373732 GCF_000276665.1 Chinchilla lanigera | reverse complement strand
ATATATATATATATATATATAATTAAATAAACTCTAACAAGGCTGCACAACCACTCAATGGGGAAAACATACATCCTCTAAGGAGAAGGTGCTTGCTCTTGTTCAACCTCCAATACTGATTTAACTTGGCTATCTACTGGCCAGGGACCTTCCCAAGGTTTCTTCAACTTTCTCCCCTCTTCATCCGCCTTCACCTATTTGACTTGTGCAACTTATGACCTAGTTTTTAGCACATTTAAAAGTTGTGAAGAGTTGATGTCACGCCTGTCATCCTAGCATTCTGGGAAGCTGAGGCAGAAAGACTGTAAATTTGAACCCAGCCTGGGTGATTTAAGGACTTAAACAGGCACTGTTTCAAAAAACAATTTAAATAATAATTTTAAAGGGTTTGGGGATGGGGATGCAGGTAGCTCAGTGAAAAGCTGTGGGTTCCACCTCCATGCCAGTTAATCAGCAAAATAAAAACGAAAAGATCTGTGCCACCATTGCCTTAATCCAGTTCTAGAACCTTTCCATCACCCTACTTAGCCTTTCTGAGCGTTTGGTCCCTTGTCTAGAAATGGCCATACTATGAGCTTGGCATCAACAAACTGCACTCAGAATCACTATCCTTGCTATCTAGATCACTATCTTTTCCAAACAGCAGCCAGGTCCTCTCGCAGCTGCCAAGTCCACACACTCAGGGGCCAACTTCGCTGGAGATGGGTCCGCAAAGAGAGTACAGTATTCCTCCTGCGTTCCCTGCCGGCATCAAAGTGCGATCGGGGGATCGTGACTCTACCAGGCGCCCTGGCAGTGGCAGGGGGCGCCGCTCCGCGCTGGATTAGTCAGGCCTGGCTGCTGCGTGCGCCTGCGCAGTGAGCCGCGCCGTGGGGGCTGCGTGAGGTTGATCAGGGTGGGCCGGGTGGTGGCTACGGCAGCTTCCGCGCGACAGTCGCGCCATGGCGGACGAAGAGCTGGAGGCGCTGAGGAAGCAGAGGCTGGCCGAGCTGCAGGCGAAACACGGGGTGAGCTGACGGTTGTCTCCTTCACCCGGCCTGGAGGCCCTGGCCTCCGGCGAGGCTCGCGGTGTCTGCCCCACGCGCGACGGACTCCTCCGCGGCCTCCCGGCCCGAGGCCCGCGCCTACCCGCCCGTGGGTTCCGGGCGGGCGCCGGGCACTTGCGGGGCCCGTGCTGGGGCAGGGTCCCCGCGGGCCGCCGGAGTGTAGAATTGAGCGGCTCTGACCCGAGTAGACAGCATTTATTTTCGGGTCTGTTGAGTTCTAGGTGCTGTGGGTACAGCGCGGACCGGAACCTCCGCCCCGACGCGGTTTACAGCGGGAGTTGGGGGTCCAGACAGTAAACGCTGATCTTCCTGGAGTCCTCCGGAAACGCCTGTAGGCAGAGCGAGAGGGTAGTCGCGAGGGAAGCGCGTTTGCAAATCGGGCACGTTTTATTTTGCAGAGGTTATTCTTGCACGGAAATACGATTTGCTAGTACAGGGATTCTCCTTCAAGGTTGTCCGCCTGCTCGCTTGCTTGCTTATATGCTTGCTGTACTAGGAATTGAACCCAGGGCCTCTAGCATGCTAAGTAAATGCGCACCACCAGACTACATTTCCAGCCCCCAAGGTTAATTCGCATTCCCAGACTTAGAGGTTGTGACTTTAGAAATGCACCACAACATTTTAAGTGGGGGCTAGGGGTGTGGCTGAGTGGTAGAGCTCTTGTCTAGAATTCATGAGGCCCTAGGTTTGATCTCCAGCACCCGCAGACAACCAAAAAAGATACATTAAAAGCAGCTGGGCATGGTGGCGCAGGCCTGTAATCCCAGCATTCTAGGAGGCTGAGGCACGAGGATCTCAAGGTTGAGTCCAGCTTGAGCGACTTAAAAAGGCCCTGTCTCAAAATAAGAAGGGGTGGTAAATAAGGCTCAGCAGGAAGACCTAGGGTTCAGTGCCCAATACAAAAGAAGCGGAAACCATCTCACTGACTTTTGTGAGCCCCAGTTTGTAATTATTACATAAGCTCTCTACCGCTTTAGGAACCTCTTATCAGAAATCACACTATTTAAAGGTTACATTTTCCCCCCCCAGGATCCAAATGATGCAGCACAGCAGGAAGCAAAGCACAGGTAAGGGCTGGGAACGTTTTGAAGGGCAGTTTCACCAATTGGGGTTTTTTCCCTCTTTAGGAATGTTAACAGGTGTGTGAATTTTAAAGGTTTTGTTAGCATGGTAATCTTCCCTTGAATTGTCATCAGGGTATCTTTGGTTTTTCTGTTAATTAAATGTGCAGAGCCCCACTTGACTCCTTGAATTGCAGTTACTGTTTAGTGTCCTTCACTGTGATTGCCTTACACAGTTCAGTGCATAATGAACTACTGTAGCTGATAGGGCTCTTGTGAGAGTTACATAGGTGTGGTGCCTCAGAGCAAGTGTTCAAAAGATTTTTTTTTGAACTTTTATAAATTTATTAGAGGTGAAAATTATAAGAAAGAGAATAAAAATAATTTTAGAAAACCTTAGAAGCGATACAGAACTTCACTAAACAGGATGGTAGGAATTCAACAGTGGTTCTTATATTGGATATTGTCTTCAAATTAGTTGTTCAGATTACCAGATATAATCATGCAAAATTGGTCCAAAAAATTTAAGCATTAACTGTTCCTTTCAATAAACCAGTAGACATCAGCAGTACAGTTACCCCAGTTATCCTTATATACATATATATTTTTCCCTTCTTTCTTTTTTCCTTTCCCTCATTCCAGTTGTTCCTTCCCTTTGAGCAATTCAACAGATACTACACTTTTCTTGTTTTATCCCAGAGCCGTACATGGCAAAACGCCCCACACCCAGTGGCAGGTTTACTGAATGTTTTTGTTCTAGCATACTACCCTTTTTTAAAAATGGTGGTAGAAAACAAAATTCCCTATTGCAGCTATGTTTGAGTGTACAGTTGTGTAGTGTTCACTCGGTTCATGTCATGAGCTACATTTATTGACCAGCGCTCTGTCTCCTCCTCCCCTGTGTGCTGTCTTTTAACTGCATTCATTCAGTTGGGTACCTGCTTTGGGTGGGGTATTACACTGGGTCTGCAGAAATATGCAAGGTGGAGCCAGTTCAGGAGAAGAGTGATGGGAGCACCTGGAGTCCTGCTACAAAGACAGTAAAGTACTCGAGTTTCATTGATGCTTAGAGGTGCGTTTTCTTACCATTTCACACCAGAAATTGGGATGCATTTATAACTGATGGGTCTTCTGTGTCTTTCAGAGTGCTTGCTTCTGCCTCTGTCATCTCTTAGCAAATTTTGTATCCAGAGCTTTCGAAATTAAGTTCTGTGCTTGAGATTTTCCCCTGCCTCCCCTCAGGAATTGTGAATTCAGATAGCAGTGCTACAAAACTAGATTAGTTTTAAGTTCAAATTCTCAGAGAAACTTTTTGTCTTTTTTTCTCCCTCCAGATACATGCAGGCCTCCCAACTATTGCTTTATTCTGTTTCCCTTGTGCTGAGGATGTCACTTTGGTATCCAGGCTTTGACTGGGGTTTCTTAGTAGATCCCTCATGTACAGGTTGTTTTTTATTTTCATTCTCAGATACATAAAACTATGGGGCATTTAGTTAAATATTGCCCGTTCTGGTGTGTGCACAACGTGTAATCCCAGCACTCTGGAGGCTGAGGCAGGAGTATGACTGCGAGTTTGAAGCCATCCTGGGCTACAGTAGTGAGTTGAAGGCCAGTATGAACTGCACAGTGATACCCAGTCTCAAAAAAACCAGTTCAGTAGATCATGACAGAGCCAAACTACTCAGTCTATGAGGAAATGGCCTTTAGTTACATATTTTGTTTCCATGAGCCCTAACAGCTCCTAAGCTGGGATGGATAATGGGCACAGCTCCCCCAGCACTCCTCCAATTCAGCTCAAGCATCTCTGCTGTTGTTTGTTTTGTGTTACTAGATTATTACCTGAAAGGCTTCATTTGAGAAAAATGAAAAAAACTACTTAAAAAAAGTTTGAAACCACTACTCTGTGAACATGAACTAGTTTCCCATCTGCGTAAGTAGGACAGTTGCAGAGTTAGAATTTCATTCCCCTTCCCCACCCAAAAAGTAGAACTGAGAATCTTGAAAACATTGAATCTAGGGGTCGGGAATATGGCTCAGTGGCACAGGTGCCTGCCTGGCAAGCGCACGGTCCTGAGTTCAATTCCCAGTACCAAAAAAAGAAAAAGAATAAAACACTGGATCTGGTTTTAGCAGAGCGACTATCACCTTTATCTCTTTAATGTAGCTTCCGTGGATGTGCGGTTCACTGCTAAGGAAATTACACAGATGAATTGCTTGGTCCTTCTAGTTGCCTGAAATCCCACTACAGATTTCTAGCATGTCATACTAGGCACTTAATAAATGTTGGTAATGGTGGTTGAACTGAATCTCCAATGTAATTACAAGAATAAGAGGTTTCCTGCCAGCCTGGTAGGTTTTCACCTATATTATATAAAGCAGGCTCTTTGAAGGCAAAAGCACCTGATGGAGTGCTTAAGAAACATTGAATGAGTTATGTTTTTGTGTGTTCAGTAGGCATTTGACAGCTTTGATCTAATTTTGCTTCGCCTGTGTTTTTTTGTAGGGAAGCAGAAATGAGAAACAGTATCTTAGCCCAAGTTCTGGATCAATCAGCCCGGGCCAGGTGTAAGCACCTTCACATTCCTTTATTTTCATAAAATTGGCTTGAGTTGCTTGAATGGGGAGATAGATATGCAGTTGTTGCTATGTATAGATCAAGTATTTGTTTAATCTAAAAACACTTGAGATACGCATTATCTGTAAGAAATATGAAGTTTATAAACCTAGAAAAGTATGTTTAAAGCATTATTAAAATTGCCAGCTTAGTTCTTTTCTTACCAAGATATTCTCCTAGGGCAGGTAAATTCCTAAATTCAGGTAAAATTTACAGGGACCCACTCTTAAAGAGAGTCACTGTGTTGCAGGAACTTGATGTGAGTGATGGGGACTCAGAGACTGACTGTATTCTCGGTTTTAGTGTTCAGAGTCTTCCATTTAAAAAAATGTAGAATGAAAACTGTAAAAATCAGCATGAACTGGTGTCTTCTCTTATAACTTGAAGACCATCTGAGTTGAGAAGAGGCCACTGTGGATAACGTGCTTTTCAGAAGGCAGTCATACATTTTAACAAACGGAAAGTATGGGGTTTAGAACTGAGGACCCAAGTTTAATGCCAGCTCTACACCACCTCTGTGTGACTGCCTGACACCGACATGGCTGAACTTTAGTTTCCTCCTCTATAAGAGGGGTGACGGTACCATCTGCTCCACCTGCTGTGCTGAGCCACAAACAAGTAAACGAGCTTGGGAAGCACTTCGGAAATGGCAGTGTTTAATTTTAAGGGATAAGCACATTTCATTTTGTTACCTTTTTGCATATTTTTTGGTTCTGTTTTGTTTTTCTTTTTAGTAAGTAACTTAGCACTTGTAAAACCTGAAAAAACAAAAGCAGTAGAGAATTACCTTATACAGATGGCAAGATACGGACAGCTAAGTGGAAAGGTAAGCTTGGGCTTTCTTGAGGGAACTTTACCTATTACCTACTTTTCCAAAACATGGCTTCACCAGGTCAAATTCCTATCTTATTACAGAATATTTGACTATGAAGAAATTTTTAAAGGAGAAAGAAGTCATATGTGCCATAAATTCTAAAAGATCATTGCTTTTCCTAAAAGGCTCTGTTCTGTTCCTGGCATTGCTGTGAAACCTTGTTGGTGTCTCTTTGATCGAGTGACTAATTAGGGTCTGATAGCTTAAATTGCTCCTGCAATGGAAACAAAGATTGTCAGTACTACCAAGTAAAATTCTACCAGTGTAGTACAAATTAGGCTTGTTTTGCAAATGAGGAGGCACTAAAATCCTTTAGTTACTACGTGTGTAATGATAGTAGGGGGTGTAGTATTATGGCAAGCTTAACTTTCCTTCAGCACCCACACAGGCCCCATCTGTCGCAGAGAGCCCCTTGCTTCCCACTGAGTCCCTCACGTTAAGAGGGGGAGGGGGGAGACATTTGATTTTCTAAGGGTGACATCTCTGCTAAGCGTCTCTTGAGCAGAGGTGCTATCTACTCCGTCATCTAATACAGTAACAGATGTGGTTTGCATTGTCTGCCAGTGGTGATAAAGATGTTAGAAACTACTTAATAGATAGGTATTTCCCCCCTCCTTAGCTGAGGAGTAGCAAAGTCAATTTTATTTGGAACTTATCCCAGTAGTTTGACCCTCCTCCTTTACCTCTCTCTCCCTCATGACCTCCTCTCTCACACCCTAGAAAGACTGCTTGAAAATATTCTTCTTTCTGGTGCCCTAGGTCTCAGAACAAGGTTTAATAGAAATCCTTGAAAAAGTAAGCCAACAAACAGAAAAGAAAACAACGGTTAAAGTAAGTTTCCCCAAGTGCATGTGGCAGAAGAAAAGGCTGCTATTTTAAATGTTAAGTGTTGACCGTACATCTGCTGCTGTGTATTAGAGCATCTCCCAGCTCACAGTGTCATGTTGTAACACGTGGAAGTTTGGGAAGAAAGGCTGAAGATGTTGAGGGGGGTGTGATACAGTTTTTGCCCTCCAACTGTTTCCCACTTTGCTCACTAAGTTCTAAAAACATAGTAGTTATTGAACATGTTATGACACTCATTTAATTTCCCCTCTAGTTCAACAGAAGAAAAGTAATGGACTCTGACGAAGATGACGATTACTGAACTAAAAATGTTTAGAGACTGAAACTTAATGGAACACTTCTAGGGCAGAAGTTAAAATCTGCTTAAATGTTTACTTTGTTTTGTCTATAGGCCTTTCAAAAAATAAACTTGTTATGCAAAATAAAGCACTTGGGTAGGTTGTTTTAGTGTTACAGTCAAGTGACTAGATTTGCTTTTAAAATTGTTTTCACTTTCAAATATGCGGCAGCCTGAATGTGTATGTCCTTTTCAGGTGTGACATTTTATTAGGTAAAGGAAATATCATAAAAGAAAAACAGAAGCTTTTGTATTTAATGAAAGAAAAGTCTGTTTTTGAAAGGCACTGAGATTGTTGTCTAACATGTTATAGCGCCCATCCAAAATAACTAGTGTGATATTGATAAAATCAAAACAAGAACATTCTGGCGGTAATATTCAGTGATAAACATGTTTGTAAGAGAAGTGGCTTCTAATGATTGACGCCCAGCTTTTGACAGTTCAGCTGTTCTGTGGTCTGGCAGAAACATTCCAGGTTCTCTAGTGATAGAGCTGAGGTGACTTAAGGCAGGTGTCGTCTCATACTGGGCTTTACTGCCACCAGGCTATGAAAACCTTTCCCACACACTTAATCATAAACAGCTACCAGCTAAGCTGTTGTTACAAACTTTTAAATGTTTTAGTGCTATGAAACTCAGCCCAGGAGTAGTTCCATAACAAGATGAGGCGGGGGGCTGGGGATTTAGCTCAGCGGCAAAAGCGCCTGCCTGGCAGGCGCAAGGTCGTGAGTTTGGTTCCTGGTACCGGAGAAAAACCAAAACCAAAAAAAAAAAATAAGATGAGGCGGCTTAGCAGAAAAGTGATGGGAATGCAGTTTATGATTCCAGTCTCTCCTTTGGTCAGCACACTGCTGACATTTAAACTATATTTGAGATTTTACTATATTTGAAATTTGTAACTATGGCCAATGAAAGAAGTCAGTGGAGGGGCTAGGAGTGCTGTGCAGCCCAGTGGTGGAGCACTTGCTGCACATGTGGGAGGCTCTGGTTCCGTCCCAGCACCACGTTGCAGTATTTGAGCAAGTGCCTCCCTGTTCCCAAATACACAGACAAATGAGTAGAACCGTTAAGAGCAGTATTTTTTTATAAGAAACAAGACTGTCAAAATTGTTCAGAGATTTTGAAAAAAATTCCAATTACAGGTAAATTTTGCTTTGGGCTTTATTTACATAAAAATACTAGGACATTAGAAAATTCTCAGCAGGTTTTGTTGTGTCCTTTCTCTTGGCAACTTAGCAAGACCCAGCCTCAAAAATTTCTAAAAAGGGCTGGGGATATAGCTTAGTTGTAGAGTGCCTGCCTAGCACATGTGAGACCCGGAGTTCAAACAACATTCTGCAAAAAAGAAAACACTACTCTGATGTCAGCTGCTGACAGATTCCAGTATTCAGATTTTTCCGAGATACCTGAGAGTGAAAAGTGGCTGTATGTAGAAGGTAGAGGTTTCTGAAGGCAATAAGGGTGGAGTACATTTTAGTCTAGGGAATGTCCAGGGACGGTAACTCTAAACTTTCTAATTAAATCAGTGGCTGGGGATACTTTGAATGCAAACCCAATTTTTTATACAAAAACATATTGGTGTTACCAAATTTTGAACTATCAAATCAAGTTTGGGTTTTCTTTCCAGTACTGCAAATTAATAAAGTTGGAAAAACAAATTAGAACAAAGAAAAGGAAATTAGCAAAGCAACAGTGCTTATTTTCTGTTTGTAGTAAGAAGCTGTATTATAGTTATCCTTATAGTTTTAGAGTGAAACTTCTTGTGGAACCCTCCAAATATGTTGTACCCTTAGCACTGTAAATAAAATCAAAAGCAAAATTTACCTGTCATTGAGGTTTTTTTTCAAAATCCCTGGATTTTATTCTGTGACAATCTTGTTTCTTAAAAAAAAATTTTAAATGTTCTTAGATATTTGTTTATTCAACTACAGTGATTCAGCCCAGTGAGGTGGATGGGAAATGATGTGCTGTCAGTGTTTTTCACATACGTGTACGTGGAAAATGAAACGTTAAAAAAGTATACCATGACACACTCAAGAATCATAAAGTTTACTATTTCTTTTCCATCGTTTGGCACATACCCAAGGCACATTAGAAAATTAGAAATCATAAATTACTTTGTAGAAAAATAACCACTCCCTCCCTTCTGTACATACACAAGTATTTCCAAGAACGTGCACAAAACCATTTCCCTATTAAAAAGTTATTTGAAAACGTACTGAGGATGAGCCCATGTTTGTAGCTTTAGGCCAATAACATAAAAAAATAACAGATTTATAATCTATAGAAATTTATAAAAAGTAATACATGGCAATAAATTCTAACATAAAGTAACATTGACCTGGTTTGTGCTGTAAGTTTTGAATCTGAATCAAAAGACTTAAGGAAAGATGTGCCAAAGCTACTCTCTAGTAACCATCCGTTAGGTGTGACCTTTAAGAGGTTCTTTTTTCAATTTTATTTAGTTTTTTTGTACAGAGGATCAAACCCAGGGACTCACTCATACTAGGCAAGTGCATTGCCACTGAGCCCCATCCCCCGCCTTTAAGGGAGATGGTTCTTAACGGAAAGGGATATTTCTGGGAGCACGCTAGGGGTGCATACATGCAGTGTCCAAATGTCTGTCTGTCGGGAGAAAAACCACCCAACTTTCTCCATATGCGTGGTGTAGAACAGTTCTTACATGTGCTCACCGAGATGAACGTCACAATGGCATTTAGGCATCTTTTTATCCAGGTGTTGCTTTGCAGGGAATATTTTCTTCATTTCCGTGTGACTTTTCTGCCTGGCCTCCACAATACCATGAAACCAAAGTTGCTGCTCCTTGGCTTATCCCAGATGAGGGGATTCTCTTGCCCTACAGTTTGCTAATTTATCACAGAGGTTTAGCACCTTGCAGTAGAAGGAGGTCAGAATCTGACAGTGAAACCTCTCCCTGTAGCCAGGAAATCCTAACTTAAAAACACACACCTCAGATGAAGGAGCTGGACACTTACCAGAATTTCTGTCCATTCCTGTTCAAGTGTATTCATCATTAGCTTTGAGGAGAGATGAGAAAAGTTTTTGTTGCATTTATTATTTTAGCCACAGAAAAGCTTTCGGGAACCTTCTGAAGACAAAGTCTCAAGCCACTTATTTAAAAGTATACTTAGGAGTAAGCTGCATTCATGCTGAGTGTCATCTTCTTGTGTGCTCGCTTGCAGCAGCTTCAACAAACTGTTGAGGCTGGGAGATACTAGCCTCTAGCACAGTCTCTGGCTCCTTGGGCACAACCGCGATATCAACCGTGTGCCTGCGGACCATTCGCCGGTTCCCAGGAGCTGACTGCTTCAATCCGGGCCTCTCCTTGGGCAGGTCGTCGCTTCCTTCATTAGCCGTCTGCAGTCTGCTCTGCTCTGGCAGGTGACTGTTTCTGTGGGACTCTTTGCCTCTCTGGCTAAAGAGAAGGTACAGTTCAGTTTATGTCTGTGCTGATGTCAACAGCAGCCACCTGTGAGGGTTGCTGTGTCAGACCATGTGCTCAGCACTCACTCTACGGGCATCATGCCAGGTCTAGCATCCCTGATGGCGTGACGTGTGCATGTTACACACGTCACACGCATAGTTAGTGCTTTCTGTGTTGTCTTAATTCTTCAGCTCTGTCGCTCTCCCTACTCCATGGTTCCCTTCACTGTCACATTTAGCGAAACCCAGGACCTTGCTTATGTCAGGCAAGTGCTCCACCGCTGAGCTGCACCCCCAGCCCTGAAAGCGTGGTTCTTTAGCAGGACAGACAGCCTGCAGTAAGATTTCATTGATCTATTTAAAAATATATTTCCACGTGGAGAAAGGAAAATGAGCGCAAAGTGAAAAGTCATGGGTAAACAGTGATCTCTAAATAAGGTATCACATTGTTTATCTGGACTGCTCTTTATGTGACCATCTCTCTGCTGTATTATTTAGTCAGTTATGAAAAGAAGCCTGACTCACAGTCTATGCTACAGTGAAGTAGTCTCAGAAAAATGCCTTAGTGCCGCTGAGAGGCTAACTGGAACAAATGTACCTAACGTTTTAAACATATTTTCAAAGAGTGATTTCTACTAAAGTGACTAATGTTAATATCATATTTAATATCCTACGGCTTTGTTTGGAGACCTGTTCCTTAGCAGGAAACCCCACTAATGAAGAAGACTACCAAGAAAAAATTGTTTACCATGGATTACGTCTGAAAAACGCAGGCTTTTTAAAATAATACTAAAGCCAGGCTTTACTAACTCACCTCATGCAAAGAACCTTCTGTAAAATTAGGGACACTTCTATCTGTTGCTATAATCTCCCTTGAAGTCCTTTCCCTAAAACCCGAAATAAACAATATTAACCCAGAATAAGTATTTGGGATATTGGGTTGAAACACTGGTTGGTCACAAGGTGGCAGCACTGGGTGATAGTTGTACTGCAGATTAAAAGCTGCATATATGCAGCTTCCGTTCATATAAACTGCTGGGTCAAAAGCACAGAAATCAAGCTCAGTTTTATACTCACTTAAACTGACCAACTGAGTGAACAAGGTAAAACTGTCTTGTAAAAGGCTCATCTGGTAGATCATACATTTTTGAGTTCCCTGTAAATGAAAGGATAAATATTTGAAATCTTCAGAATGGTTTAAACAAACCCCCATTTTCTTTAGTTTAACACAATATAGAAAATGGTGCTTAAAGAAACGTAGCAGATACCTATCTATTATGTGAACCCCTGCAAGACAAAAAACTCCTTGTTACACTGACACTCAGCCCATGATGTGGCAGCCCCAGGATCACCAGATAGAGTAGGTTATGTGTATCACTGCACTGCAGACACATAATCTGATTGAGAGGCCAGGGATGTACCTCAGTGGCACAGCGCCTGCCTGGCAAGTACAGGGTCCTGAGTTCAACTCCAGGTACCGGGAAAAAAAAAAAAAAAAATAGAACAAGGACACTTTTTTAACTTTCAGAAAAGAAAATACTTCAGTCCCTCCGCTGTTTGGTCACTGCTGTTCTAATTACCATCAAGCTGTGTGCACGTACTGGGATGGGGCAATAGCCCAGCACTAGAGCACTTGCCTAGCTGGAAAACAAAACAGGCAAACAGAAAACTTTAAAGGTAGCATTACCCTGGGTGTCCAGGACATGTGCATAGCACCTGGCTTTGGCACGAGGCATGAGAGAATCTACCAGAGGTCTCTCCTTGCCATGTGGTAAGTGGAGGCCTAAACCTTCAGGCAAGCTGAGAGTATCTACCTTATTTCCTCAGGGAACAGCCTAACAATCAGCCAGAGAGCTAATTTTAAAACACTTTGCTCTCCCTTCATCGGAAAACTCAGGATGTGACATCCACTTCTGTGGTTCCTATGTCCCTCCCAGTCATGACAATTACGTTTCACACTCACAGTCAAAACCATTAGCTACCCGTGAATTTCCAAACAGACCCAAGTGAAGAGTTCAAGACTGTAAGTCCTTACATTTCTTCCTGATCTTAACAGTCACGCTGTCCTTGTGGTCTGTTTCGGCATCATCCTCTAATGAGGCAACGCAGCTTGGGACTACTTCAAGTAACTCCATTATTTTTGAATTCTACAATTTAAAAGGGAAAAATGTAACACAATTTTTTAGCTTTTCTTAGCAGATTATTACTTGTTTTCTCTTTAAGTGTTAGTGTGGCTAGACCAAAAAAAAAGCTCAGAAGCAACTACAAACAAAATTTTGAGGCCAGAAAGCCCAGTGATAAAGGCAACCCTGTATCTGCAGCCTGGCTGTGCTCTGCAGGGCACTTGAGGCTGTGGCTGTAACTGCTCCATGTCGTTGGGATGGTGATAATAGGACCAGCACATAATAAGTACTCAATAAAGCACAGCATTTGAAAAAGTATTAAACTAAAATACTTCCATTCTGTTAAAGAAAGGTCACTGGAAATTAAAAATCAAGAGGTCTATTGCTGAGTTGGGTTCATGGGGACGCCAACATCCCACTTCGATCATTTGACAGGCTTTCCAGCTGTCCATTCTGAGTAGAAAACTAGATGAAGATTCACTGTGAAAACCAGAGCAGAAAGAGCTACCTTCTCCCAAGAGACGAGGGCGTCTCACCTTTGTCCATGACAAACACCCACCGCACTGAAGAGTGGCAAACTGCAGTCACGCTTCTCACAGAACTCGAGTTCGAAACCCACAAACTCAACACGCTTTCTGCATCGAGCTTCAGGGACCAGTGGAACCAGGGTGTTGTACCTCACTACTCCCCTCAAGCACTAGCTGCGCAGTGAGGGTGTGAGGGCACCTACTGGGGCCGAGGGTGGGGGCACCTGCAGCCAGCCCTTGGAAAGCTACCCCTGAAAGGACAGTTCCTGGCTCCCTGAGCTGCCGTGTCCTGACCAGGGACACAAGCAGGTGTCTGGCACACCAGTTCTAAAAATCTCAGTGGCTGTGGCTATTAAGAATCTTATTCCAACACTGAGCTGCAGGGGAGCTTGGGACCCCAGATCTCCGGCTGTCCCTGCTCACCTGCTCGGCGCAGTCTATAGCTGTGCGCTGTCGCTTGTTGAGGACATGCACCGAAGCGCCGTGAAGCAGAAGCAGCTCCACCACGAAGACGTGCTTTTCTATCACAGCCTCATGCAGGGCTGTGTTGCCCTTATTGTTAGAAGCATTAATGGAGGCCCCATGCTAGAAAGAGAAACAGCAGAGTCAAGATTCATGGGACAAAATGCGAATGCAGAATCTAGGTGGTAAGTATGTAGTACTTAATTGTTTTCCGTATCTCTGAAATTCTTCTGAAAGTCTAAGAAAAAAGATTGATGGACAAAGATGTTCACAGCAGCACTTACCATTACAACAGAAAAAACAAACCACTTAAATGTACAGATCAGTAATAGTTCAAAAAAAATGGCACATGCCTATAATCACAGCTACTGGGGAGGCTGAGGCAGAAGGATCACAAGGTCAAGTGTAGTGTACAGACAACTTAGCAAGACTCCATTTCAGAAAATTTTAGAAAGGGTTTGGGGGACGTAGCTCAGTGGTAGCATGCCCCTGGGTTCAATCCCCAGTATCACCAAAAAAAATTTAAAACTACTGTGGTACATCCAGTAGGTACTTGACCATTAAAAGTCAAGGCTTTAATGAACAGTTTTCTACATTAAATGGAAAACTTCACTGATCTAAACCACACGCATTTTTCAAAGTCCACCATAATGAGTTGCTTTGAGCAGGAAGGTTATGGACGAGCCAGGTTTTCCTGCTGCTTTAGACTCTGCTCTGCCATGGACAGTAACATGCAGCAAGAGGAGAGAGTGGCAGAGAACCAAGACCACTTGGCTTGACTTGCAAATAACACCTTGGTGCAGCAGTGGGAAATCCGGCCAGGCCAGACCTTGAGAAAAAGCCGAAGTCTTCAGGGCCGAGCCCTGACACACCGCATGGGCGCTGAGGCCTTCACCCACCCGCCTGGCAGAATCGTGGGCAGTGGGAGGGGCCCTGACCTGTAAGAGCAGTGCTGCGACTTCGTGATGGCCCCCAGAGCAGGCATAAATGAGGGGTGTGTTTCCACTTAAATCCTTCTTATTGGGTTTTGTATTAGAATCCAGTAGGTATTTCACCACCTAGGCAGGAAAAAAGTTTCAACCTCAGTTAACATTTATAAGAAGAAACCCTCTAACTTGAAACTGACTCTTCTCTAAGCTTAATTGAGGATTTTCAGATGCGGCTGACCCTCGGGAGAAAGGACAGCAACGGAGAGGGGAGGGACATTGGCTCCGAGGCAGTGTGCTGGGCACCACTGTTTCCACTTCATCTTTATCTCTTGCCTGCGGAGAGCTGGGATCACAACTCCAATCAAACAGATTAGGGAGCTGGAGCCAGAAGCACTCTGCTAGTTCAGGGGCGACATGGACTGGTCTGTAAGCTTACAGTGGAACTGAGGAAAATGAAAGAATATACACATAGGTAATTTCCCCCAAAACCACAGGATCAATCACTCCCAACTTTTTTCTTGAACCCCTCTTACGGGGCCATGCCTTACTGAGCTGTTCGGCACAGACATAAAGTGGTAAGGTAACCCAACACTTGAGCATAGGAGACGGCTCAGAATGAGACCCCTCCACCCCAGATGTAAATGGCAGTGGAGCAGGGCTGGCTCTTCCTGAGAGAGGACCACAGTTCTGTGCTCTGCTGCAGCGGGGCACATGCATCTCTAATCTCAGGGCGGAAGAAAGGAGTCCTGCTGCTGCCCCTGAGCCCCGGCCCTCTGCACAATCCCACCCAGTGAGTTCATCCAGGAGCAAGCACCTCCACGCCACCTGAGAGACAGAGCCCATACCTGAAAGTGGCCCTTCTGGCAGGCCAGGTGGAGGGGCACAGCTTGGTTTGTGTTCCTGGCACTCGGGTCGGCACCATGCTTCAACAGGAGGGGGATGAGGTCCACTCGACCATGCAGGGCAGCGACGTGCAGCGGGGAAGAGCCGTCCTGGTTGGTCACATTCACCCCAAGCCCACTGGCAGGAATTTTTGCCAGCTTCTAGTAATTTCAGACATGAAACAGAAATGTCATTAATGTCCACAAACCAAGCTGAAGGAATAGAGGCCATCTGCCCGCCATCCCTGCTCCTGTGAAGAATGCGGGATCACAGTGGGATCCAGAATCACGTCTCTAGATGAATCCCTGTTACTTTTTTTTGAGGGGGCGGGTACCAGGATTGAACTTTCAACCTCACACTTGCCAGGCAGGCGCTGTGCTGCTGAGATAAAGTCTCGGCTCCCCTTTTACTTTAGAAAGATGTGATATACCAAATGATTAACTTCTATTTTTAATAAGCAAGCCTGCTGAAACGATGCCCTGTTATACCAGGTGATTCAACAAGGTAAGTCAGTGCTGGTGCTGGAACAACTGGCTATCCACACAGGGAAATGTGGCACATCAGCCCTTTCTCCTTCCAAACACAGAAATCAACAGCCATCACAGACAAGTAAAAGCTTCAACTATAAAGCTTGCTTATTTATTTATTAATACACAGAGTATAACTATGTAGTTTAGGCTGGTCTTGAACTCAGTATGTAACCCAGGCTGGTCTCAAACTTGTGGTGATCCCACTTCACCCTCCTGCGTGCAAGGATAACAGGCATGTGTCACCATGCCCAGCTATAAACTACGAAGCTTCTTAGCCAGGCATGGTGGCACACATCTGTAATCTAAGCACTTGGGAGGCTGAGTTAGGAGGGTCACAAGTTCAAGGCCAGCCTGAACTACATAGCAAGTTCAAGTCCATCCAATCTGGACATATTGAGACTTCATGCCCAAAAAAAAGAAAAGAAATAATCTTTACAGTACTGGGGTAGATAAAGATTCCTTAGAGAAGATGCAAAAACTAAAAGCTTGATAAACTGGACTTAATAAAAACTTTAAATGTTTGCGCTTTGAAAGACTTGATTAAGAAGATGAAAGAGCAAGTTGCAGAATGGGGAAAAATGTTTGCAATACGTAGATCTCAAAGTACTTGGATCAACCAGAACTTAATTTTTAAAAAAAGCTCAAGAAGATAGTCCATCTTAATAAATAAATAGGCAGAAGATCTGAGGAGACCCTTTCACAGAAAAGACAAGTAAACAAATGGTCAGTCTTTGAGAACTTAAAAAGATGTTTATCAAGGGGGTTTTAGGGGAGCAGGGAGTGTAAGACTTTATCCAAACAAGTCTCCCATTTCTTTGCTACAACTTGTGAGCTGTGGGCTAGAAGCACAGCAAGTAGGTAAACAACAGAGAACAGAAGCAAGGACACGGTAAGTGCTGCTGGCCGCCCGCACGCCGCCACCAGGCTCCCCTGGAACAGCATCTGCCTCTCAGCTCCTGCTTTTCACAGCAGCCGCCTGAGGAGATGGGTCTGGGGACGGAGTGCACACACCCAGCAGCTCGGGGACAGATCCAACCGGCACATCCTCAGTGGCCAGCTTAGCCTCAAATGAAAGCTGCAGGTGGATGAAACCTGTAGGTGTTTTCAGCATTCTTAGGGTAGAGTAACCCCACAGCTGTCTTTTTTTTTTTTTTCCCTATTTTTTGAAGCTGTCTTAATAAGGTATCGTCTCAAAACAGGAAAACACCACTCTTTTGTGAAGGCAAATTCATTTTCTTAGAAGGGGATGTTCACACCTCTAGTAAGCTACACAGAAGTACACAGGAGACACACAGCAACTGCTCAAAAGGAAGTACTTCCACAAAAGGCAGGGTATGTATGCTACAAATCACAAAATGTTGAAAGAAATCCCAGGCCACAGTACTTGGAGAGATGGGCCATGTTCCCTGATGACTCTGCATCACAGAGGTGTTATTTTTCCCCAATCTATATAGATTTAATGTAATTCCTATCAAAATCCCAGAGGTTTTTTTTTTTTTTTTTGTAAGCATATGCAAGCTTATTATCAAATGTAGATGGAAAGGCCCGGGCCCTAGAAGAGCTACCACAATCCTAGCAGAAGAGTACAGATTAGGAGGATGCAATCTGCCCAGTGTTAAGACTCACTACAGAGCACTGGAGACTGTGCACCAGTGTGAGCGACACAGATCAAGGAACAGAGCGAAGAACCCACAAATAGATGATACAACTGAGGTGCAACAGCCACTCCGTGGAGGCGTCAGAGCAAGTGGACATCCACAGGCAAATAAACAACTTCAACACAAATCTCACAACTTGTATAAAGTTAACTCATGGCCAGGCACAGCGGTGCACTGTGCACTCCCAGCACGCAGAGCTAAGTAGCTGGGAGGACAGGCACAGGCCAATTAGTGGTTCCCAGGGGTCAGGCCAAAGGGGGCGGGGGTGACGGGGAGAGGGTTAGGTACAGTTACAAAAGGACACGAGTGATTCTTCTTGTGTTGAGAAAACTGTTCTCGAATGTTACTGTGGATATGCAAACCTGTAAGTGTCCACAAGTGTGACAAAACTGTATAAAATTAAACGCACAAATAAGCACAAGTAAAACAGAAAATCTCAAGATCAGTGGATTATATTCGCATCCTGGTTGTGATTTTCTTACTGTATTTTGCAAGATGCCTGCCTTGGGGGAAACTGAGTTAAAGGTCCAAGGGATCTCTCTTTACTAGCACAAGGATCCCCAGGAAGGGCGAACCAACCAACCGAGCAAAGGAACTCGAGCACAGGGACAGACACCCTCAGGTGCCTCTGCTCATAAACTCCTGCCTTGCTACCGGGGCCCGGAGCGCAGCTGAGACCTAAGCGGTGGGGATGTGCCAGCCCACTCACCTGCCAGCGCAGAACTCGGGCAGCCCAAGCCACATCCCGACCTGGTGCTGGTTTCTTCCCACCCTCAGCTGGTTAGTCCCCGGCACATCTCAGGAGACCCCTTCTCATAGCCCCGCACTGGTTATCTGGATGAGCAGTGGATGACTTTCCAAAGGGGAGGAAAGAATTTGCCTCCCCACTTCTAACAGAGGCAAAGCCAAACCTTTTGAGCTGGAGCACATTTGGGGCACTGGCACAGGGGGTGACAGAATTCAAGATCCACCACACCGACAGCATCCTCCACTTCGTCCAGGTCCTCTTCCGTCCACTCCAAAAGGTACCGCACCTGGTGTTGGACAGTAAGGAGAAACAGGAGCTGAAAATCACCCTCACACCTTCACAGGCTCGGGGGCCACACACACAGCCTGGACTGCCCCGCGTTGGGACGTGCACTTCCTTCCTCAGCCACCAAAGCGATTTATAAATGGCTCCTGCTCCCCACTGCAGACTCATCTGTGCCCAGGCCTTTACAAATTCCTTGAATAAAAATGAACTCAAAGCCAGACGCACTGGTTGGTGCACAGCTGCAGAGGACGGAGAAGGATTTACCTACCGTGTTGCAGCTCCTGTTAGCTTCTATCTCACAAAGGGGCATGCCGGAGTCTCAGGTTTCACACCTGTCTGGCACCTGCTGAGTGTGCCCCCTTCCGTTCCCCAGCTGTATGCGTTCCGTACCCCAGAGGCAGCTCCAGAGCCTGCCCTTCTTACCGACAGAACACACCCCGTCCCAGAGCGTACAACCAGCTGGGCAGTGAGACCCACTTGAAGGCACCTGGACTCCACACCAGTGTCCTGCCACTAGTGTGCTTTAGATCCCCAAATGGGGCAAATTTCTGTTCCAGAAGGACTGGTTTCTGGGATGGCAGATGGCAGAGAATAAAGCATGTTAATGCATTCTAGGTCCAGTTCTAAGTGCTACAAGGAAGGACAGTTTGTTCTGGGAGAACCCCTACTGCTTCCAGTGCTCAGCATTCCAGGTCTCTTCCACACCCCTGATAACGAACACTCCCCAAGCCTCTATGCAGCCTCTATTGGCCTAGGCAACACAGGCCATGGGCCGCTCCTCTTGGAGAGCAGGGGAAAAGTCAGGGTAGGCACCTGCTGGGCAGGTGGCCTGGGTAGGGGTTTGGACAGCAATCAAACGTGAGGCCAGTCTGAGTACAACTCAGGGCACCGGGCAGCGGCCCCTGTCCACCTGCCACCGCACAGAGCAGATGCACCAGAACACAGGACAGTCACAAGCGCCTCTCCACTGGCTGTGCGGGGCTCACACCTGACACACTCCTATCTCCACAAAGGATGCTGGGTGCTCTCAGCCTTGGCCAGACACTGACACTCACGTGCCCCAGAGGCTCTGTGTCACTCTCACGGACCTGTGGGGCTGTGTTCATCCCAGAGGCAGGAGGAATCGGACTCCAGCAATTTCTGTTCACCACCTCAGGCTACTCACTCGGTGAAAAGCACCCTTGAAACACACATCACTGTAAAGCACTCACGGAAGATGATTTATTCAGAGCTTCTAAATGGGCAAGCACCTGACTTACTACTCCATTAAAAGTGGCAGACAGAGGCTGGCCGTGGTGGTGCATGCCTGTGATCCTAGCACTTTTTGAGGCTGAAGCAGGAGAATCACAAGTTCCAGCCCAGCCTGGGCAACTTGGTAAGACTCTGTCTCAGAACAGAAACTAAAACAAGGGCTGGGAATGCAGCTCAGTGAGACGGTGCTGGATTCCATCCCCAGTACCGCACGCACGGCATTCTTTCAGGAAGCCAAAGGAAAGCCAGGAGACACGGCCCTTAGGTATCTCCCATCTCTGGTGTCCCCTGATCTTATCAGACGTGCCCAGTGCTTTGGCAGTGATGGGGACAGATGCCTTCCCACAAGTCACAAGCTAGAGCAGCCAGACCCCTGCCTGTGACTCGGAGCCCCAAGCCTCCGACCTCAGCCCCAGCCCAGAGCCAGAGCCGCCTCCAACTGCAGCCCCACTCAGGGCTCTGGGCTTGGCCTTGGTCTCTGCCATTTCCTCCTCTCCCTGTGACCCTGCACTGTCTAGGCCACCGGGCACGGTCTGGTTTTGCCCACATCTCACCAGCCCTGGAGCAGGCATGTCTTCATTCTGGGCCTCCTTACTCGTTTGGAAAATACGACACAGCCGCTACCAGCACACACGACACGCACCACCCCGAGCCGAGACTGGAGACGGGAACACAGGTGTAGCTTTGGACTGAGAGCCAGCTTCTTAAAATTCTTGTTGAAAGACTCACCATCTCCAGGTCTCCATCGGCAACTGCTCTTAAAAGCTTTTCTACCTTAATAAAAGGAAGAAAAGAGTACTAGGAAAAGGATTTTAATAATAAAATAACAATAAACATTCTGAAAACATAGTAAATAGCCTTTGTCTGTCTCCTGATGTGTTTAATGGCTTAATACCTTTCCAACATATCCCTAAAATTGCTCCAAAAGAGCATTGTGGGAAAAATCCATTCATTTAAGACACATAAAATGTAACTATTAGCTACACATGGTAGCACACACCTGTCGTCCCAGCGCTCAAGAGGCTGAAGCAGGAGGATCTCAAGTTTGAGGCCAGCCTGGACTTCATAGTGAGACTTGTCTCAAAAAAGGAACAAAACAAAACCATCAAAGCTCTTAATTACTAGTCTGTAGAAAGGTGAGATGATGGTGATCGTGGTGTATACTGCTTTTTTAAGAAGCCAGGCACCCCGTGAGTCAGAACTACACATACTCTGCTCTCATTAACTACTAGCTGAGGGCCCAGAGGGGACACCCCCTCCCTCCCTGAAGATTTCAGGCCTCTGTTAGCCTGTGGACCACGCCTCTTGGCTTCCTTTGTGGTTGCTCTGCACAGACTAAGCTTGCTGGCCTCTGAGAACGGGTCACAGCGTGGGGCTTGGGGACGCGTGGGTTGAGTCAATTCTTATTTTCTCTAAGCAGTCAGCGATCAAACGGATCAGATCATTAGTAGGGGTGCTTATGGTTTGGGATGGAGAGCAGAGAATGTACTTTGCAAAAGGTCTGAAACCAGTGGCCTGGCAGGCGGCCTGCTTGTATCTTCCTTAGAATATACTCTCTGCTTCTGTCTTTTTCTCCTTCTCTCATACACACAGTTCACCAAGCGGCTGAGGGAGGACGCTGGGAGGGCCCAGAAGTGAAAAGCAACATGAGGTGTGGCTGGGCCATCGGCAAGGCACTGATCTTGGCCTCAGCAGAAGCAGCTGCTCCACTAACAGGGGAGCAGGCTGATGGGCAACTCTCATCAGGTTATGGGTTGTGTTTCTGCAGTACTAGGGATCGAACACAGAGTCTCTGCACTGATACGTCCTCCGTGACCCCTGCCACTGTCCCCACTTCACATGCTTTTTTTTGACAGGGCCTCCCTAAGTCATTAAGTGGCCCAAGCTGGATTCAAACTTGCAATCCTCCTGCCTCAGCCTCTCAGAGTACCATGATTACGGGAATGGGCCACCATACCCAGCTCAGGCTATGGCACTTTGACTGGCCACCATAATGCCACAGCCACCATGTCTCCTCTTCACCATTCTTCTATTCTACCAGAGGTGAGAAGAAGACTCACCTCTCTGTAGTCCTTCTTGGACTCCTCTTGTCTGGAGCTCGCCGACACGGAGGAGAAGCTGGAGGCAGAGGAGCCCTGGCTGATGGAATCCACAGAGTGCTGAGGGGACAGTGCAGGGACCTGTAGGAAGTGAGTCCAGGCAAGAGAAGGGACACGGGTACACAGACACATGAGGATGACAGAGGGGTCTGGAGCTCCAGTCTCCCCAGCTAGCGCGCCCAGGTGACTCACCTCAGAAGGCTTCCGCCTCCTTTCAAAGGACAGATGATGGGCTTCCATGATAGACAGGATCTAGGAGGACACACGGGGCATGAAAAGCAGTGAACAAGATGGGCAATAACAAAGGGCCATCACCCACAGTCCCCTGCCCACCTGTCCCCATAGAATGCCAGCACAGCAAGAACCTGAGGCCCTGCAGCCCAGCCATGCCCTTGGACAGAAGGCAAACCGAAGCCCCAGTGCAGTGGGAATGCAGTCAGTATCACACCGGACATTCAGGCCTTTCCTGCCCTTGTACTGCACTCTTCTCTGTCCAACAGCGAGGCAGAGCTTTGTACCCAGGGTCTCAAAGTTCCCAGTCTGGCCCAGCCATCTATCCACAGTGTCGAGTGTGACAGTCCTACTGGGACCCACTGGCCTCAAGCAGGGAAAGCCCAGAGTCAGGCCAAGAAGGCAGCCCGTTCTCTCCTCTGCCACTCTCCCTGCAGGCAGGCCTCTGCGCAGCCACAGTGACAGAGGACCCTCCTGCTGCGGTGTCTCAATACCGGCCCAGGGCATCAGCTCACTCTTCTCGGTTGCTACAACGCAGGACCTTATACATGATCAGAGCAGCACAGCTGAGGCCCCTGCAGCTAGGAGGAAAGGTGCAACCCTTCCACACCAGTGCTACTCTAGACCTAAGGCTAAGGGTTCTTACCACACACACAGAAGCAGCGGCAACGAATAATGGGAGGGTATGCTGGTGATGGCAATGCTTCCAGCACAGACTTTGGGCATTGCTTCACGGGGGTGTACTTAGCTCCAGATCCACCGAGTTGTCTAACTGGAATATGCACAGCTTTACCTATGTCAACCTCAACAAAGTGGTTCAAAAATAGATGAAAACTGTGCTACTCCCAGAATAAGATGTGAATAAGATAAAGGAACTCCCTGAATTGGAAATAAGCAGAGAGAGCCAGGAAAACAACAAAAGGCAGAACGTTGGACCTGTGTGCAGGGGTATTAATTGGAGCCCTCTTCTAAAACAGTCACTTATATGGGCCATGAATTCCCAGGGAAAGCAGTGGCCCTGGCCTCCCTCAGCAAACTGCCGACCTGTTTCTCCTAGGGTACCCCTTCCACCAGGGTGGTGCTGGGCTGTTGGACATAAGGAACCAGTCCCCATAAGCTGCCTTCTTCCCCACCCTGAGCAGTGGACACTTTCATATAGGCTGCCAAAGTCATGTTTCCAGAAATCACTACCACAAAAAGGTGTGCGAACTCATTACAAATCCTTGATGGAAGAAACTATACCAAGTGAGGTTCAGCACTGCCCGAATGAAAATAAACCTTCTAGCCGGACATGGTGGTACAAGCCTGTAGTCCCAGCACTCGGGAGGCTGAGGCAGGAGGATTGCTGCAAGTTCAAGACCAGGCTGGGCTAAATAGTGAATTCAAGACCAGCCTGTACTACATAGCAAGACCCTGTCTCAAAAAACAAAAACAAAAACAAGAAAGAAAAGAAAGAAGCTGAAGATGAAGTGATAGTAAGCAGAGATAGGACATGTACTGCTTTTACTGCCCCGTTCCCTGTCTCTGCGCCTCTCACCCTGGGTCCCAACTGTCACCCAGTCCACTGCTGGGAGCAAGTCCACAGCATTCAGATGCCAGGCCAGGTCAGCCAGGAGCTGTGTGCTCTTAGCACAACGCTGAGAAAAAATGCTAGTAAAATCGAAAATAATCTAAATAAGTAAAACAATTAACAAAAACGTCCCAAATGGAGCAGAGAAGGTACAGGCCAAGCCCCACCTTCAGGCACATTCGCCCAGCAAGGCCAATCTATGGACACTGATTTTTTACAGTCAGATGCTGCTCAGAGACGAACAGATACCTTTGAGTTTAATGCGCACTTCAGCGCCGTCTCTTTCAGCCTGTTCTGGATCTCTGTGGGTGCCCCGTTCTGCAGCAATGTCTCGATGATGCCTTGGTAACCCCAACGTGCAGCTATGTGAAGAGGCGTGTCTCCCTTCTCGTTGCCGATATCTAGTCTGCAGGACTGCACGTCATAGTACACCAAAGCCTTCACACACTGCAAGGAAGTGGGAAGGTGGCACCTTTTAGTAACACGCTAAGCCCCGGCAACATCTCTGCCCCCCCCCCCGTGGCCCCCATCCGTGTCCTGCTTCAGCTGAGCCCCCATGCACCAAGCCGAAGTAAAGCAGCAGGATCCGCATTACTTGAGCAGGATACCATGCTGTTTTCGAAATAGAACTGCCAGTCAGTAAGAAATAGCTGACTGAAACTGTGAGGTCTCCATGTAGAGGCCAGAGCCACCACAGCAGGCCCGAGACTGCTCTCCTTTAACGGCCTGCCCACCAGACTGTCCCTTGGCCTGCAGTGTTCCTCAGGCCCCGGACGGAGGCAGGGATCCACGGTTCCCAAACTGACCAGTGGCTCAAGCAGCGTTGTGTACAACAATGTGGTTTATGCTGAACATACCGCTTTCCCCCAGGACTGTGGCATTCTGGAGCAGAGGATGCTCAGAGGAGCAGGTGTGAGTAAAAGTCCTGGGCACCAAGTCCCTAACAAGCTTCCCTGGTAGATGACACTTGGTGTGTGCTGCCACAGCTCACTGCTGCAGGAATAAAGCACATCCGTGTGGCTCCACAGACAGAGGACTGTTTGAAGCTCTGCTCTGGTTTTCTACAGACCATTCCTGTGCCTTTTCCCTCGGAGATTTTGCTATGTCTTTTGCTGTAATGAACACAGCTGTCGGTCGCATGACTACATTGTGAGTTTTCCTCAAAATCCCTGAACCTGTATGTGGGCTTGAAGACCACTGACACGGTACATACGAATCACTGTGTTATCCCGGTGAGATCTATGCTGATCGACCCAGGGATTTTAATGACACTCTAGATAGGAAAGCACGTTGCATAAAATGTACACGGTATGATCTCATTTTTGTACATTAACCCCAAACCCAGACTCAACTTTACACATGCATTTATCTATTTTTTCATAATTCGGGGGGGAGAGTAGATAGCAAAAAATAACACAAGCACAGTAAAATAGTAAGCAGAAATGGGAATGATAAAATTCTTACATGTTCCTTATGAAATGGAAACTTTGAGTATGCACCAAGTTAAGAACCAGATGGTAATGGAGATGACTGAAAATGACTTAATTTTAGGATAAGATAATGGGCAATTAAGTTTTAGTTTCTGTTACTTCAATAAAACATCTGTAATACATTAAATTTTTTAAATTAAAAATATTACACACGCCATGTTCCAATAATGATCAACACAAAATACAACATTAAACTAGCGGGAAGTTCACACTGCTCCAGGAGCGATGAAGAGTGAAAACAGCCGCGCCTGGAAGGCAGGCGCCACTTACATCCTCGTGCCCGTAGGTGCAGGCCAGGTGCAGCGGGGTGTTGCCGTTGTTGTCCTGCACCTCGGCGCTGGCCTTGTAGTGCAGCAGCAGCAGCTGGCGGAGGACAGAAGACAAGCAATGAGCCCAGCAGGCCGCTGGAAATGTGTTTTTGTCTCACGGGCAGAGGTCATCTGTTCCCATGTGAGTCATACTTATGCACATGGATTGAGCATTCCTAATCAAAAAATCCCAAATCCAAGATGCTCCACAATCTGAAACTTTTTTGGGGAGAGGGGTGGTGCTGAGGCGATGGAGCCCAGGGCCTTGTGCGTGCGAGGCAGTGCTCCACCGCTAAGCTACAGCCTCATTTCCCAGAGTCTGAAACTTTCCAAGTGCCAACACGCCACCACAAATAGACAATTAGATGCCTGACTGCATGCGGTGGGTAAAAGTCAAAACACAGGAGCACTTAAAACACTGGCTAAGGTTGCCTTCCAGTATGTGTACAAGGCATGCAAGAGACATAAATGAAGCCTGGAGTGCTGGCCTGTAATCCCAGGACTCCAGGAGACTGAGGGAGGAGGTTCACAAGTTCGAGCCCAACTGGGCATCCTAGTAACTTGGTGAGAACCTGTCTCAAAAAAAAAAAAAAAAAAGGGCTGGTGATGTAGCTCAGGGTGAGGGTTAGGGTTCAATCCCCAGGACAGCAAGCAAACAAGCAAACAAACATAAATGAGGGAGAAGCCGAGGAGGGGGAAAAGGTGGATAAAAGTGATTGGGATATGTTAGAGACGTACCAATTCCCCAAAACAAACCTAAGTGTCATATATTGTGAGCATATGCCAACACGAATAATTTTTAAAAAAGAAACACACGTGAATTTTGTGTTTGTACTTGGGTTCCATTCCCCAAAATATCTCATTATGTATGCGCCAATATTCTAAAACCTAAAACAAACTTAAACCCAACACTCTCTCAAGCATTTAGGATAAGGGATACTCAACCTCTGCTACCATTAAAACTATGCCACTGCTTTAACCCTGTGAAAAAGTTTAGAGATTTAAAAAGGAAAAAAAACACCTCCAGCCCCACCCTCTCTCTTCCTTCAGGTGATCAGAAGTCTCACATCTCAACCTGCGGCTTGGATCAGTGGACGCAGGTGGGCGCCTCTGACTCCCACCCCCACGGCGCTGCCTGAGTGGCTAGAGGAGGTGCAGCACGGAGACACTGCCAGCAGCGGCGGAGCCACCACGCAGAGCAAGCTCGCGAGCACCCAAGGCCCTCACTCACCGTCACGCTCTGGTAGCCCCTCTGACACGCCAGGTGCAGTGGAGTGGAGCCGTGATAGTCTGTGGCATTCACCACAGCACCCTTGGAAACCAGGAGGTCGATGAGGGTCGCCTGCCCTGAAGGGTGGAGAAGGGAGGAGAGGAGCTTCCCACACCTGATGTGAAGCCCAAAACATCTTACCCATCTTACCCACCTCTGTCTGGCAGCAGACACGCCAAGATGTCTGTTTTCTACTGGAGAGGAGCCAGAGCAAACGTCAAGGCAGGCTCTGCAGACTCAGAAAACACTTAGGGGTGGGGCCCACCCCTGGTCCACCTCTCAGCGATCAAAGTCAATGGAAAAGAACCTCCGTCACGGAGCATACCATGGTCTGTCAGTTTATAGGGTCGAATAAAATATCAACAAGGAGAAATGCTCTGAAATGCTGACAAGTGAAAAGCAGCACAGTCCAGAGCAATATGAGCCTTGCAACACAACAGATTTTGTGCACACATACACAAAAGGATGCAGAAATTCTAGCTGATCGGTAATTAAAATTGGAGGTTGTGCACTGCAAAATCATTTTTAAGCCAGGCATGATGGCACACACCTGTAAACCAGCACTCAGGAGGCTGAGGCAGAAGGATCACCATACATCTGAGAACAGTCTGGACTACACAGTGGTCAAGGACTATATGAACTAAATAGTGAGACCCAGTCTAAAAATAACAACAACAAAAACACACACACAAAAATACCCATATTTTTGAGAGTGTGGAGAATGGGAGTTCATTATGTTTTGCCTAGGTTGGACTTGAACTCATAGTCCTCCTGCCCCAACCTCCTGAATAGCTGGAATTATAGGTATACAGTACCATGGTGGGCTCAAAATTATTTTTTAAAGGCAGAGTTAGAAGAACCCCAAATGGATAATTCTGAGACCATTCTCATAGCTGGGTTTCCAGCCTCTACTCACTGACCTCCCAGTCCCAGGGCCGTGACAGGCAGTGTCTGTAGGGTAAGAAGCACACAGACATGCTCTTCTGGCCCAAAAAGCCACACAAGGGCCACAGAGGTCGCACAGAGGCTATCAAGGTCTGTGGGACATTTGCTGCTCTTCCCTGGCCGGCCCTGGGGGTGCACCATGCAGCGCCCTGCACCACCCTGTTGGCCAGGCCTGTGCTGGGCCACCTCGCTCACACATCCCTTTTCTGCAGGAGCCAGACTAAGGCCACGTACCACAGAGAGCAGCCACATGCAGAGGCGTGTGCCCCCTGTCATCTCTGGAGAACGGAGTGACAACGGACGGATCGTTCAACCTCCTAGGACAGAGACGCAGAACAGCACATCAGTGGACTGACACGGTAAACCCTCTCTCCGACCAGGCCACCAGGCAGGTATCCTGGAGCCAGAAGACGGATAACAGGACGTGTCTCTTGAGCACTGCATCAGGAACCATACAGCCCCTGCTCAGACTCCTGCAGGAGAGGACTGAGGCCTACAGCTCCTGTGTCCCTCCCGCTCCAGCCTGTGAGGGCTCAGCACCTGGCACAATAGTCTGTTGAAACCAAAAATGTTACTGGGAGAAACTGACGTTGCCCTCCCCTAAAGCCCCCTTTAAAGCTGAGGCAGAGGCAGCTTCTACACCAGCCCAGTGGCGTGGAGATATTTTTACAACCTCTATTCCACCTGGTTCTCCCAAGGAGCAGATGTCACAGATGATAGCACACGCCACTGAGGTGCAGTGAGAGTAAGGCCTCTCTCTCGTAAGTACATGGAAAGTAAGTGCAAAGCCCCCCACACCGGGACCCACGTCTTCTCCCGCAGCACAGCTCCCTCGTACCCAGAGACCAGTTTCTCACAGTCGTCGCAGAAGCACAGCGGGTGGCACATCTTTTGGACGGCATCTTTGTCGTGGTCTTCCTGGCTCAGAAGTCTTTCCACCTCCTTCTGGTCACCTGATGCGATGTGCTAAAGGGCGAGATCCCCAGCTCTATCAATGTTAAAGAATCATCTGTCCCTGGTGGTGTGAATATTTTGGGAGCCTTGATTTGCTCTCTGGGATTTCCTTCAAGATTATCTGGATGCATGGGGAGACTGGGTAGGGGTGGAGGTGCAAGAAGACTGGGTGATGGCTACCCAGCCAACTTGTTTATTATACAACTCCCTTTATTTCTACAAATGTTAGAAATATTCCATAATTTTAAAAAATGATAAAATTCCCAAAGCAATAGGAAGGGACACACAATAGATCTCTGAACCTTAGCGTGCTTTTTAATCCCTCAGTAGGAAAAGCCGCAGTCCCACTCCTCTTATGTTTGAATACAGCCTCAGCGTAGGGGAAAGAGAACAGGTACAACGAGCAGGAGACCCCACTGACACACGAACCCTGCATCAGCAGGCTCCCCAGAAGGCCCAGTCTCGCCCAGCCCTCCACAACTGCCTGTAGGCACTGCCCCAGTCTCCCGGGCTCGGTCAGTATCTGAGCAGGGAGCTGCCTCCACGTGCCCATGATCAAACCACCAAGGAATCGGATGCTGTGCCCAGCCCAGGACACGCACACACATGCACGTGCGACAGCAGCTCCCACAGCGCCCAGGAGAGGTAGCAAGTGCTGCAGTTACCAGGGAGGCACTGCTGAGTGGACCATGACAAAGGTGGAAGACCCAGGCATCTTTGCCTACAAAGACATCCCAGCATCTTACCTTAAATAGGCAGTCAATGGGAGTTGAGGTCATCTGAGATAGTAAACTCATCTTCTGCTTAAGGAACAGTCTGTCATCAAAACCTTCTGACTCCTGCTGGCAAAAGCAATACTGTCTTATCCCATGGACTCTACTACTTGGAGGGCCCAGCTGTAATCCCTGCCATTTATCGCAGAACAGGATCAAGGCCACTTTTCCCACACCTGGATCTGCTCACGAGGCAGACAGCAGGCTCAGCTCGAAGTGGAGACTCTGACTGTGGCTGCCTGCTTGGGACCGGGCGGCACTGGCTTTGTGGTGTGGAATGTGCCATCTCTGTGTGTGGAACGTCGCCTGCACACGCCACCAGATGGAAAGCTGGACTGTCCTGGCCTCCTCCCCTCTTAGCCATCCCCCGGCATGTTAACCGGAGGTCCAGACAGGAAGCCATCAGACAGGCCAGTGTCCACTACTTCCCAGTGCTAGCCAAGAGAAGGGGGTGCTGCTTTATGAACATACTTATAAAGAGAGATGCCACACTCATGGGGCTGAAGTCCAGGAAGATACTGGGGAAGGATTCCTGACACAGGCCCTGTCCCAGAAAATAAATCCAGATCTTCACATTACAGGTAATGTCTACTTGGATATAAAATCTAGAAATGTGTCCCTCCTTTATGAAATCATTTCTAGCAAGATAATTCAGCATTCACTTGAGCACTCACAACTAAACTGTCTCATGATGAATTAAACTTCCTGGAAAAGGGTCTTCGTGGGACCCAAAAGGAAATTTTTCCCCCAGCCAGGTGCTACAGGAATAACCCTACAAACTCTCACAGAATCAGGGGGTGAGGTGCTCTCTTTATGGTCCTCTAGGTTCTGAGCTGGCCAAAGATGGAGCCAACAGCATGTCAGGGGATGGATCGTTTCTGGGCTCCTCCATTAAGCAGGGTCCCTCTTACCAACCCCCAAGGAGGGGTTAACCTGACAAAGACCAGCACCTTGGAATGAGGTACTTCAGCCCCCAGCTGCTAGGTGCTATATAAAGCTCACACAATCTGCTTTCCACGGTGACTTACAGCTGAGCAGCTTAGGCTGGAGAAACATCAAAGGCACGCTGCTCAGGTCAATCCTGGGCTCCTTCCTCTACTTGGGGGAGCTGTCTGAAGGACAGTGATGAAGAAAGTAGGTCTCTCAGGACTGAATCTTTAGGGGAAGTGAGCAGGCAGAAAGGAGTGAGCAGTACATCAGCAAAGACTTATTTGGGAAACAGAGAAATATTATTCAACAGAAACTCAGGACAGTGAGGAAGAGTGGACATATGTAAAAGTGGAGCAGGAACTGAGGATGGTAGTGCAAACCTGTAATCTCAGAACGTGGGAGGCTGAGGCAGGAGGATCATGAGATTGAGGCTAGCCTGGGCAACACAGTGAGTTCAAGACTAGCCTGGACTACACAGCAAGATCCTGTCTCAGAAGAAGGAAAAGAGGAAAAAAGAGAGTGGAGGAAGGGAGGGAGGGACGGAGGGAGAGAGGAAGGAAGAAAGGAAAGAAGGAAGGAAGAAAATGAAGAAAGGGAAGGAAAGAAAAGGCAAGGCAAGGCAAGGCAAGGCAAGGCAAGGCAAGGCGGATGAAAGGAGAAATAACTGGACCAAAGAGTGGTACAAATTGTTTCAAGGTTTTCCCCTTGTTTTTCTACAAGCAGAGGTAAGACTGGAGCCATCCCAGCAATATTTATTCTCAGAAAACTAATGTCTTCATTTGTGAAGATGCTTAAAGACCCCATGTGGTCAGGCCTGGCACGGAGGTACACACCAACAATCCAACACTCAGGGAGCTGAGGCAGGAAGACTGTGAATTCAAGGGCAGCCTGGCTACCTAGGAACATAGCAAGATCGTGTCTCAAAAAAAAAAAAAAAAAAAAGTTTATGGTCATCTCAAGTATGGTTACATCTTTGGGAGAAAATTTCTGTGAAACTGTATTACAGAAAGAGTGGAACGTAAAACCTTATTTAATTTACCAATATTTAGCCCTTGCTGTTTGTCAGAAACCTTGCCCACTGTGTGGAGATACCCCCAGGAAGCAGCACCGTGACACCGCACTGACTTCACATATTCCCCACACGGAACTGCACTACCTAAAAGAAGCCAGTCAGCAGCTAAGGCAGAGCAACTGGTACACAGAGAGTCCCAGTGCCAGTGTCACAACAGACAAGGAAGCCACAGTACCTGCTCCATCAATAACAGGCCAGGCTCAGTACAGGTGCAGAGCACCTCTCAGCGCTGACTCACTCAACACCAGGGGACAGACACCACGCAGGCCAGGAGGATGATGCACCCATGGTCCCAGCAGCCACCAGAATCAACACCCTGCATCCAGGAAGGCAGGATCGGGGCAGACACCCCAGACAAGCTGCGTGCTGGGGGCTGTGTCCCTCCCTTGCCTGCCTAACTAAACACCATGCTTGGGGATGACCTCACAGAATACACAGGGGAACCTAGAAACAGACACACCCCAGGAGCAGGGGTGTTGGGAGAGCAAGCAAGGGCACCAAATACCTCAGTGCTTCCACAGTTATCCTTTGCTAATACGTTCAATTCTCACGACAATCGACCAATGGGTGAAATACGCAGCGTTGTCCCCAGCATCAATGGGAAAATGGACAGAGCCTTAGAGTGACAAATAGGTTTGTCAAAGGTCAAAGAGAAGTGTAGGATTCAAACCACCACCAGCACAAGAGCGACCACTTGCAACACTTTCTGGAACAACAGCAGGTGAGGGAAGCTCCCTGGTTCTGGTCAGCTGCCTCCTCCCAACCTGGCCGAGGCCTTCAAGCGCAGATTTTCCTAAGTGCCGCACAAAGGCGGAGGCAGAATGGCCACATCCTGGGGCAGTGGTGGACCTCTCCCTCCAAAAGACAAGGGGTGCTCCCAGCCCCATCACAGAGCATCAGGCTGACTCCCCCGCACGATGGGAGAGCAGGAGAGAAAGGGGAAAGAGCCACAAGGCAAGGTCATTGCAGCAAGCCACTCCAGACACAACGAGAAATGCTCCTGGAGCCTCACAGGAAACAATTCCAAGGAAGAACGTCTTACAACTCTGGGAACAAACAGCAATTCTAACTCTGCACACACGAGTGCATGCAGAGGCACGCGTGCACACACACGCATTCTACCTTGTGACTTCCCCTAAATATGGAGACAAGAGAAGGCAGAAGGGAACAACTCCAGAAGAGCCACAGCCAGCCCCATCTGCGATGAGGTGCACAGCCTCTAACCTCAGCATCGGAGTCAGGGAAACTATCACACCCATCACAACTATCACAAGGGCAGAAACTAACTCTTCACTGCTAAATGTAGCACCATCAGATTACACACAAACAAGCAAGCACGATCTCAAATTCTGGTTCAAAATAGAGTTACAGCTGCGCAGAGAAAAGGCATATGCCAAAATGTTACTAAGTCACCCCTGGCTGGCAAGTCTATGAAATTTTTTTTTATGTCTTCACTGTAATTTTATGTATTGCAAATAATATCTATTAGCAAATATCAGTCTTCTGATCAGAAAAAAATAAAGTTCTTCTTTGGGGGAAAAAATAGTACCTAATTAGGTAGGTAACATGGATGGATAGGGAAAAGTCTGGAAAATGCACCAACATGCTAATAAGGAATGCATTCAGGGAACTGCCATCACCTAAGGGCACCTGTCTGGTCAGGTGGATGGACGTCCTGGGTACTTTAACTTGATATTAGCAGCAGCAGAGCATTTGAGTCAAATGATACTCGATTCTCACCATTCTTGGTTGTGATGCAGAAATCTCTTCACTTTACTGGGTTCAACTCTGAGAGTTCTCTGAGGACTATTAAGCTTGGTGTGCAGCAAAATACGCCAGTATCACGGTTTATATCTAGACGTCCCCCAAGGGCCTTATGAGTACGTGTGAGGCTTTCAGAAGGTAACTGGATTATAGGGGCCATAGCCCCTTGCTGTCAGGAGGTGGGGCCTGGTTGGAAGAGGCGGGACACGGATGTATCTCTTTCCCCAGCTCCTCTCTTTTCTCTTGTGTCCTAGGTGCCAAGAGGGGAGCAGCTCTCCTCTGCCCAGGTTCTTCCCCTCTGCCTTCCTGCCTTGGAGCCAGCCAACTATGGGCTAAAACCATGAGCCAAAATGAACCTCTCCTCTTTCACTACCTGCAGTGTCAGGGACTTTGTCCCAGTGATGGGGAAAGGGACTAAGACAACCAGCAGTGCAAACGTGGCCCAAGACTCCCACCATCCGCACAGAAATATAACAACGCTTGAGCCAAAGTCACTAATCAACCAGGAAAACAACAATAATTTTCAAGAAATCCAAATTCACCATGTCTGGCTTCCTTTCCCGCGCATGTGCTTTAGAAGATGAACGCACGATATTCACAATGTGAACCCCAAGGATAACCCATCAACTTTCACAAGCAAAGAGGGGCCTAATATTCAGTTTCCTGGGTGGTCATCCAGCATCACAGCCCTCCAACAGCTGAGGGCCCATTCTTCGGACACACTGACAGAATCCCCCCTCCACAACCAACCCAAAGGCTGGCACAGGTGCCACGGCGCCCACGAAGGGGAGGGGAAGAGTGTGATCTTACGGGTGGCTTCATGGAAAGGCTTCCTTGCCGAATATATTCGATCGCGGCCTCAATTGAGGTCAGGCAGTACCCCAGTTCATCTTTCGCCGAGCTGCTAAATCTGAAGTTTTTGATGTAACTCAAATTCGCCATCCTACCACAACGAAGAAAAGTTTTATCACTGGATACTTACTTAACGTTTCTGTGAAAAATAGTGCTATTGGTTTGGGCAACTGATCAAATAGCTACAGTGAGTCACGTACGGGAGCTACAACCACTGTGCCCACTGTGACCTCTCAGCAGGGTGTGTACAGTTAGGACCAGTAAAGCTACCTGTTGTTTCCCTGCAACAGGCCAGCTTTTAGATGATTACTGTAACGTGAACTATGGGCTCCTACGGGAAGAAAGAACTGGGGTCAGCTTCCTGTTCAGCCACAGCCTCACTGCATGATGCAGAACAAAAAGCATAAGCTCTCTGGGCCTCAGTTTCCCCATCTGTAAATGGGAGGAGCCCCTGGAGGAAGGAGGAGAGGGCAGGCACCCTGTTCATAAGATGCAACACAACTACAAGGCTATCCCTGAGTTATCCTGAAACTGTATAGTGCATGGTGCTGCCACTTTTGAAAAGCATTTTAAAGCCAGGCATGGTGGTGCATGCCTGTAATCCCAGCACTCAGGAGGCTGAGGCAGGAGGATCACTGCAAGTTCGAGGCCAGCCTGGGCTACAAAGTGAGGTCAAGGACAGCCTGAACTGCATAGCAAGACCTTGTCTCAAAAAAACAAACAAAAAAAGAAAGAAAGAAAGAAAGAAAGAAAGAAAGAAAGAAAGAAAGAAAGAAAGAAAAAATCACTTTAACAAAAAAAGTTACCAATTAGGGATCTCTGTTTTCACCAGCAAATATAACAGGACTGAGAGAAGATCATCAGTACACATGGTCTCCAAGTTCACTGCAAGAGGAAAACACACGTTCAAAGCCATCATGAGACTCCCCTGGAACGACATGTGTACAAATTCCCCTTTGCCATCCAACCCACAAAACCACACTCCATCAAGATGAGCAACAAAAGTGCACAGGTGCCCTTACAACATCCTGAACAGATGTCAGACTTAAGGGAATAAAGGAATGCACAGCATTTTCAGAACATGTGCAAAAGGCAGTTAACTCCAAGCGGACCAGGTCTTACCACCCTCTTAAAGGTTAAAGAGCTCAAGGAAGCAGTGACAGTAGAAACAAAAGAAGATGTGCCCAGAGCCATCCCCCAAAGCCTCTCTTAGTGAGATCCCTTCTGTTTTTTGCATGCAGAGTCTCATGCCCCTGGCACCTTCATTTTTTTTTTCCATTTTGTATTTGCAAGTAATCCATTCATGACTTAAAATCCCAACAGTACAGGAGTCAGGGATGTGGCTCAGTGGTACAGCACTTGCCTAACATGAATGAGGCCCTGAGTGCTATCCCCAGCACTGCAGTAAATAAGCAAACAGAAATTCAAACAGTACCAGAGACTGCCCCTCCTCTACTTGCCGTTCAGCCTCCTTTCCCAGTCTCTGCTGCCGCTTCCTGCGTGTCTCTGCAGGCCGGCCTATGACCTTGCCTTCATGTGTATGGACACAGAGCCAGCCACACTTTCCCGCATACTGGTGCAGGTGCACCATTTACATCTGCGCCACTCAGTGTGCCTAGAGACCACCCCTCATCTATACGCATCCCCTACCTATCCTGCCTCCTGTTTTCCTTTTTTTTTTTTCTTAGCTTTTGATTTACTTTTACTTTTCTTTACTATTTCTAAATTTTTTTTTATTTTTGCAGTGTTGGGGGTGAAACCCAGGGCCTTGCACATGCTAGGCAAGCCCCCTTACCACTGAGCTATATCCCCAGTAAAACCTTTTTATACTGGGAAGTTTCAAACATATACAGTACAAAGTGAAAAGAAACAACCTAACAGTGAGTCCCGCCTGTACCCTTCACCAGCTTGGCTCACTTCTGAGGCCACTGCTTCTCTGTCACTATTTTCTCACCGCCCACCCCCTCCATGCCCGAGCCAGCTCTCCCCAAAGTGCTCACACTGGAATGCACTGCTGAGCCTCAGCCCCATCTGAAGGACCAAGACAGAGCCACTTCTGAGCAGGAGCCCTCATCCGATGTGTGCCCAGCCCTTCCCAGGCCCTTCCCCAAGCACCAACCTCTCTGGCTGGGAGACTGTGTGATGAGCTGCACCACCTTTCGCAAGCAGAGCAGCTTCTGCTGGGGCGAGGAGCATTTGTTCAGCTGAGCCAGCTCTCTCTTTGCACGAGGGATGTTGAAGCTGTAAAAGAATTCAGTAACGTGACAACTTCAGATCACGGCGGGCACACCCTTCTTCCTCGTTCTAATAATACGCCTCAGGTTATATTTTCCTTACATCAAACCACAAGCAATGAAAACAAAAAAAGAGAACTAATTCGACTCAAGCCAGTAGCAAAACAGAATGGATTTAAATGTGATTCAGGCTGCCAGGTGACAGAGCTGCACCACAAATTTGGAACTAAGTAAAACTCCTGAGCCCCAGAGGAAAGAGGAAAATAGCCCAAGGGGTTAGGGGGCTAAACATCAGCACTGTAGACATTTTTGCATCCCTCTGTGCTTCTATGGCAGGGTTCCCTCAGACAGGCAGGTGAGGAAAGACATCACACTGGCGAAGCCCACCTGGAGACCAGGTGTACAAAATTCCATCCGCTTTCGCGCCCAACCAGCTGCCTTGCTGGCTGCCAAAGGGGACAGCCAGAAAACAGAGTCTAGTCAATTTCAGCCCTTTATCTTTGGTCACAAATAACTGCAAGGCTCCTCAGTAGTAACCACATCACGCTGGCACCCACTACTGCCACTGAGAGAAAGGCCCGGCTCCGAGGAAAAGATGGTGCCGCAGCCTCTGAGGACATGGAGCCCCTGCTGGGGCAGCGTAGACCCTTACCTGAACTCAGGCTTCACACCGATGTCTCTCTGCTGGAGATCCTGAAGGCTTCTTGTGATTTTGTTAAAGGCGGCATCCTAACAACAGATTTTAATGAGGCTTCAAATTTCTTAAAAAGCGCAGAGGAAGGCTTCTATCCGGGATGACGGAGGTGACTGTGAACCTACCTCGCTTGCCTCCATGGTCCCCACATACTTAAAGATGAGATCGTAAATATGGTGGTGGACGTACATCTGTGAATCGAAGGGACCCGGTTCAGGCCGTGTGTCCAGCATGAGGAGAACCACAGGCCGCTGCCGCCCTCTCTCTCCTTACCTCTACTGCCTGCTTCATCAGGGTCATCTGGGCCTCCTGCTTCGCAAGCACTTTCTAGAGGTTAAGAAGGGTATAGTTAAAGAGCCTGGACTCACAGGAGAGCAAACTGCAATCGCCTTTTTTTGGAGTCCTGCTGCTTACCAGGTGAGAGTCCCTCAGAAGCTGCTGGAGGCATCTGGTGTACAGGGCGTTCACCGAGTCCTGTGCAACACAGAGCAGACAGAGGCCCCTCTCACATCAGAGGCCAGAGACACCAAGACCTGAATGTGCAACCCGCCCCAGAGCCAGGAAAACACGCCACAAAATGCGTTTCCTGCACGACAAGCTCTAAGGGGTAATGCAAGCTTTATCAAATCATTTTCATGATTGATTTGTCAACTTTTTAAAAGGTGATTATGCACTAAAAGTACGGAAAAAACTTCCCCATGGGGCTTACATAGGTGATAATGGTATTTATTTTTTAGACTTCTCCAGGATACTCAAGTTTTCTATAGTGGCTTATACCACTTTTATATAGTTAGCGAGTAACATTTAAATGAAACTTCCTATGGTGGAGACAGCACCTAGGAAAGCTGGAGAATAAACTGAAAGGGACTGGAGGCTCTGAACGGGCCTGCCAGACACAGCGAGACGTGGCACTGACTATGTGGTGGCGGAGGCTCTTCCTTTCACATTCTCGGAATGTGCGGTGGAAAGAGGCGATGCTCCTGTCAAATTTCTCCGAGTGTCTTCCCAAAAAATCTCTCACATCTTCGATGGTTTTCAGGGAAAAGGGATCTGAGGGGGCTGAAGGCTCTTCTGAAAAAGAGACAGCAGGTCAGGCTGGATGAACCCTCACTGCCTCCTGAGAGGGGAAACGGTCCGTCCTTTGCCCTGCTCCCACAGGATCGAGGGCCCTCTCTTGGGAGGGAGGATGACAGCGGGCGACAAGTACTTAATTTCAAGTACTCCCCAAGACCAGCTCAGGTATAGGACAGCCGGGGTTCCAAGGAGCATGGTCTTCTCAAGGCCTTTTCTTGGGACAAAATCCACCCTCTGGGGTTTTGTGGGGAGAGTCGAGGGGCTCAGGTGAGGAAGCTCTGCTTCCTGACAGCAAGAGCTTCCGTAAGGGCCCATTTGACATTATGTCAGCTCAGTTTCCTGGGGCAATGGAAGAATTATTATTCTTTACAAATAGTGAGATCTAAAGGGGCACGACGGCCAGGCTGGGTGAGGAGGAAAACTGAGCCCCCCAGACAAAGCCAGGGCTGCTCCTCTGCGCAACTGAGGCGTGACACTCACAGCACATACTTATCACAGGGGCAGCAGGGACTATGTGATTGCCACCTCCCGGAGCTGCATAATATACAACCGGCACGACCACACACAGCAGCCCCAGTCCACACCCCCTGAGCGGGAGATGATGCTGGTTAAGTTCTGGGGGAATTCTAATAAATAGTGACACCGGTTTCTAGCGGGCTTTTTCCTGTCTTCTGTGACTTTTCTTTTTTTTTATTTTTTTTGGGTACTGGGAATCGAACTCAGGACATTGCGTTTGCCAGGCAGGGGCTTGTGCCGCTGAGTTACATCCCCAGCCCAACTTTTAACAGCTATACCAGGAAGAAGTTCAACACATGCATTCCTCCAAATCAGGAGGAAAGGGTTTTCTCCCCAAATACCTGAACTCTCTCTCTTTTCCAAAGGGTGGGCTATACACAGGATGCTGAAACTTTCTTCTTTCTCATTGTAGAAAGTTTCTTCAAAGAGGATGGGCACTGAGAGAAGACAGGCAAAACCAGCTCCTAATTTAATCCTGTTTCCTTGTATAGACACATCCTGGAATGAGAAAGTTGTCACTGTACCCGCAGCTGGTGGCAGCCACTGACCCCCCTGTTGGTCTATCCCCCAGGATGGAACTCACCCAGACCCTGCCGCCTTACCCAGCATGGGCTTGCTATGGCCCTTAAAACTAACAGGTGAGCACAGCTGCGGCGAGCAGCTCCTCTGTAGGAAAAGAGCACCACGCCTGCGCAGGCCTCTTGGCAACTCCACCCCTGCTCTCACCACCTCAGGGCCCACAGCCTCAGTGGCTGAGTCCCAGGGCCACAGTACCATGGCCAGCCCCAGAGGGAAGGGTGGTGCGGCCCGGCTTCCCTGACCATGTGCAGGTTGGGCGACGAAGCCAACCCTGACTGTGAGTGGAACTTCCCCCTCTCAGCACCTACCTGCTTCCCTTGAAGAAATTAAAAAACAAAATGAAACAAAAAATATGTTCCAAATTATCAACAGTGAGATAAATGTGCCTCCTGACAGGATACGCTCAGAAAGATAAAACACCCCCGCCATGCCATCCCTACCAAAAATGCCTGACCATAACCTAATCATGAGACAAACCCACACTGAGGGAGAGTCTGCAAAACAAAACAAAAATGTCAATGTCATGACAGACAAAGAGATGCTGAGGATTGTTTCAAATAACAGTAACAAGATGTGAACAGCTCAATAAATTACTTGATCCTGGGTATGAGGAGAAGAAATGTCTTTCTTTTTTGGTATAAAGGGTACTATAATAGCACAGTGTGTCTAAGGTCAGGAGTTGGAGAACATCCGCTCAACATGCAAGTCCCTGATGTGGCTGCTGCACAGCAGGTAGGAGAGAGAGTGGCGTTCTCAGGAAACACTGAACTGTGTTGGGTCGGCATCGGTCTGCAGCTTTCCCTCAAAAGATTTAGAAAAGTTAACAACAGATGGAGACAGCCAGAAAGATAAGTGTGGCAAAATCCAGTCGGTCAGTCTGGAGAAAGGGTGTGTTAGAGTTCTCTGTACTTTACTCAACCTTCTATGGGTTTGAAATTATTTCAAAACAAAATGGTTTAGGAAGAAAATTTGAGCCATGCATGGCGGCGCACTCTTGTAATCCCAGCACTCGGGAGGCTGAGGCAGGAGGATCGTTGAGTTTGAGGCCAGCCTGGCTACAAAGTGAGATCCTGCATAGTGAGACCCTGTCTCAAAAAGAAAAGAAAAAAAAAAAGGAAAAAAAGAAAGAAAATTCATCCTTGGTATCTAATTTTTGGCTGAGAAATCAAGGGGCTTTCTGGAGCACTGAGAAGAAAGCGCTCACTCAGACACACACCTCATTGCAGAGGGTGCTGGGGAGAGCCAGCCCTCCCCGCCCCCACTTCCTCCAACCCTCCCACAGCACCGCTGAATGTGTGTGAACACTGTCATTTAACTCAGTAGGGGTGAAGGGCCAAGAGACACGACTCTCTCCCCTCCCCGCCCCCCACCACTGACCTAGTGACCCAAGAAACTACCTTTCCATTTAAGGTCTGAAAATGTCCTTCCACAGGTCTCAAAATGTAGGACTCGAACTGACAGGTAGACTGAACACTGCTGGACAGGCTTCCTTTGCAGGGCACTAAGACCTGGAAAAAACAATGGCAGGCGCTCTGGAGAGAGGTGTACATACGGCTCCAGCACCAAGGAGGTCTCCAAGCCACCCCGCTGGAGCCACGGCAGGACTGCAGGCAGACTCTGGCACTGCAGGCTGAAATGGCCGCTGTTGCTGCTAGCTGAGTTCCTCTGCTGAGGTAGTGATGGAAGCAGACAGCCCTCTCCCAGGTGAGGGGGACGCAGAGGCACAGGTCAGTGTCCACCTTCAGAGAGACACTGGGCTCCTTCCCACCCTCGCCGGGTCCCTCCCACCTGACCCCAGGGGCCCTCCGCTCCCACCAGTCCAGCTCCACGATGCAACAGGCCTGGGCAGAGAGAGGGGTATGGAGTTGAGAGGACAGAAAGGGAAGTGAGAAAAGTCACACTGCCCCACCACCTGAAAGAGCAATGCTTCGTGCTGAAGGCGGCTGCCATGACCGTGTGCGTGGGTGAATCAAGGCCACGCGGCAGCTTATCAGAGGCTGCCTCTGGATCCAGGTGTCTTGGGGTGCCACCCTCTCCCTCTGGGGCAGGATCAGTTAGAAATATGCATAACAGACCCTGTGCTGGGCAAGGTGGTGCACCCCTGTAATCCCAGGAGGATCACTGTCAGTCAGTTTGAGGCCAGCCTGGGCTACAAAGTGAGTTCAAGGCCAGCCTGAATGCATAGTAAGGAACTGTCTCAAAACAAAACAAAAACTAGACCACAGCCACCACACTGACAAGATGCCACCTCGGCAGCACAATGCAGCAGTGGGAAGGGGATCTCTTCCCTGGCCAGACCTGGGGTTCGCTTGGGAACTTATGTCTGAACAGAAATCTCTAACACAAGTATTCCAAAAAGGAAGATGGTCCAGGCAGAGAAGCCCCACAAAGTCTGACTCCTACAGCAGACCAGCACAGAGACCAACAGGCAGAAAGCCTGGGTGCCACTCCTGGTTCTATGCCTCCCAGCCGGGGCCCTGAACACACGACCGATCCTTCCTCAGTGTCCCATGTGGAGAGCGGGGTTGGAGGGCGTGTGCTGGGAGTGTGAGGTGAGCTCATGGGGCATGCGCAGGCCAGTGGCAGCATCTAACCTGTCCCTCAGGTGGGTGCTGCCCTTGTTATAATCCAAGCTCTTACAGCAGTGCACACGTCCTGAAGATTTAACTTTCTCTGAAGAACTGAGGAATAAAAATCACCAGCAATCAGTCCTGACTGAGTTCACTCCAACATTAGATGGCCATCATTTAAGGAGCTTGGGCAGAGAAATACACCACCCTCAGACCTTTTCGAAAAAAGACTTACTGACCCAAATATTAGAAATTACTAAGTTTCAAGAGATGCTACCAAAAATGGTGGAGTGAAAATAAAATCTCCAGAGATTAGGCCCTCCACCAAAACAATCATTAAGCTTGCACACTAAGGCATATAACAGTAAACAGAAATTCAACACAAGAACAGAATATTAAAAGCTGTTAGAAAAAAGAAACAAATCTCCTGTAAAAGAAAGCCCATCAGAACCACAGAAGACTTCAACACAAACCCTCAAAGCAAGGAGAGCTTGCAGTGAAGTATTTCAAGCCCTAAAAGAAAATAGCCTCCATCCCAGATTGATATACCCCACAAAACTACCTCTCAAAATTGATGCAGAAACAAGATAATTCCAAGACAAAGAACACCTGAGGAAATTCATGAACATCAAACCAGCACTCCACAATGTTCTGAAGGACATTCTAGAAAGAGGTAACAAGGACTACAACTCTATGAATCTACCACACAAGGCAAGCAAGTGAAAAGGGGGGGAGGGAACCAACAAGAGGAAAATAACATGACAAGGGTAAGTCGATATATGTCAGTTGTAACTATTCGTGTTAATGGTCTCAATTCATCAATCAAAACTAACAGACTCGCTGGGCGTGGTGACACATGCCTGTAATCCCAGCACCCAGAGGTGGAGGTGGAGACAGGAGGACTGCCAGGAGTTCAAGGTCAGCCTGAGCTACACAGCAAGACCATGTCTCAAAACAAACAAACAAACAAAAAAGAACAAGAAGAAACAGTCTGCCAGAATGGATCAAGAGGTAAAATCCAACCATATGCCGCATACAAGAAACATATTTAATTCATTAAGCTTGGATAAAAACTCAGAATCAATGATTTTGGAACTAGGCTCTCACTTTACTCTTAGAGCAGGCCAACAAGTGCTAGGTGAAGCAAGGTTGCTGATAACTACCCGTTCTTCAGCCCCTGCCCCAGCCTTGGGGGCAGCAGCCACATTCCAGGAGGGGCAGGCTAGAACCAAGGCAGGCAGTTAAGGGCCCTGCCCTTCAAAACATTCCAAAAAAAGGAAACAATATAATACAGTACAATACGTATCCAGACACCTATAACCAAGCTTTAACAACTGCAATCAATTTGCACAGTCCTGCACTCTTTAAAAGTAAGAAGAGAGGTTTGTTAGCAACGTCATCTAAACAGGCTTCTGTGATTCTGGGCTGAGGCTCCCATTTCTGGAGTGTCACTATATGCTGGGCATACTAAATAGTCTATATGCTATGACTTCAATAACTGCCTAGTTTCTGTGTTATCCCTATTTTACAGATAAGAAAATTGAGGCTCAAGAGTTAAGGTTTGTCCAGGGTCACGCCACCAGGAAGCATGATTCAAATTTCAGCTGCCTCCTTGACCACTACCCTATCTCACTTGAGGTGACTGGAAGCACAACCCAGTATACCATCACTCCACTGGACCTTTCAGGAATGCTGTCATCAGGTAGGAGACACATTTTTTTTTTTTTTTTTAAAGAAAGGGTCTTGCTGGGCTGGGGATTTAGCTCAGCGGCAAAGCGCCTGCCTGGCAAGTGCAAGGCCGTGAGTTCGGTTCCTGATACCGGAGAAAAAACAAACAAAGAAAAAAAGGTTCTTGCTAAGTTGCCCAGGTTGGGCTTGAACATGTGCTCCTTCTGCACGCTGGGATTAGAGGCTTGTGCCACCACACCTGGCTAGATAGGTGGAGGGCCACATCAACCCCTGACAACAAAAAAGGGAAGCACCTGCTGATAGGGAAGGCAACTTGGTCTGTGAAGTGGCCTTGCTGTCTCCTCAAAAAAATCAAAACTGAGTCAGATCAAGAACTGGACTTAACTACCAATTTCAGGAACATGGAGCCATGTCAAGCACCATCATAGGATTACACCTGGCAAAAAGGTACAATGTTAGAAGCTCTACAGAGTAAATGACCTGGTTTCTCTTTAAGTGAACTGCAAGAAAAGAAAGGAAAAAGAAGGAAGAGGAAGCTATACTTAAAAGAAAAAACAAAACACCCTAGTTGGGCATGGTGGCTCATACCTGTAATCCCAGCACTCTAGAAGGGTAAGGCAGGAGGATCAAAAGTTCCTCCTGGGGAAGTTAGTAACTTAGTAAGATCCTGTCTCAAAACAAAAAATAAAAAGAATTGGGGCTCTAGCTCAGTGCAAAGGCCCCGGGTTCAGTCCTTGGTAGCATTAAAATAAATAAACCTTAAGACTACAGTAAGACTATATCAACAGTTTGACAAATCTATAAAGCACGTCAAAACTGATCAAACTGTGCAGTATGTGTAGCTTAGTGAACTTCATTTTAACACGAGAAAGTGGTGATAAAAGAGACTTAAAAGTCCTTTATAGCTCTTCAATTGTGGATCTCCTCTGGATCTTGATTTGAACAAACCAACTGTAAAACATAAATAAGCTAGATAATTTAGGAAATTTGAAATGAGCAGATATTTGACAATAATAAAGAATTACTGAGACATTACTGCAGCTATGGTTATGGCATTATGGTTGCAACCCTAAAAATATTTACAGATGAAACCACGTATCTACTTTATGTAATTTTATGAGATTTTCTTCAAAATGATCCAGGGGCTGATGCTGACTAGAGATAAAACCTGACGGGCCACTACCTTCCCTCTGTTGAAGCTGAATGAAGGGTACCTGGAGCTCACGGCACTACTTTTCCTACGTTACACTTGATATTAGCCAAAAGGCCGAGAAGCGATTTTTTCCTACGTTAATATGTTTAAAATTAAACATGATAATCTGAAATTTTAGTAGACAAATAAAATTAAAATAAAGGGAGGCCCCCAGGTACCAGCTTAGAAATGAGAAACAACCTCAAACAGCCTCAAGGCTCCAAGGTAGCTTCAGAGTCGCATAAAAAATGCAGTTCATACTGAGCACAAAACAAAGAAGACCCAGTGCACAGGACAGGGGAGCCCAGCCAGGGGTGGCACCCACACCCCTGCTCAGAGGCTGAGAGATGGTCCCACGCCAGCTCGTGGGATGAAAGACCCACACCATCCCACACCAGGAAGGGCACACTGGAGGCCTTCATCTGGCCTCTGCAAGACCAGGAACTTCCCACATGCTCAGAGAACTTTGGCCCTCCTGCAGTTATAGCCTGTTTACTAACTGCCACACACCCTCTCCCCCTTTCCAGCATGAACAAAGCTTGTCCGGCCTCAGTGGCACTGTAGCCCATGGCCAAGCACGCCGCATGTCCTGCTGCAGATGCCCAATCCACATCTGCTGAATGAACAGGGACCCTCCAATTTCGGGGACATCCCTCCCACTCCCACCCACACCCAGTTTTCCAGCCCTGTGAAAAGCAGCTCAGTTCCTCCCATTCCAAGGGAGAGACCCCTGCTGGTCAGAGCACCTCACTGCAAATGTAGTCCATCTGCTCCTCACATCCTGATGACACAGAGGTGAAGAAGCCACCAGCAGTCAGCTGCAGAACAGCTACACAGGTCCCCCGGCTCTCCCGTGAGGGAGCTGCAGAGCTTTCCCGGGGGTGCACAGTTACCACGCAGTCTGAACTGGGGACCTACTCATTTCAAAGGTTAACAATAAAATGGTCTAGCCCCTTTACAGGGAACTGTTTCAATAACAGTAGTTAAACAAAGCAAAGGAAAAGAAAAAGCAAGAATCTGCATTCGTGGCGCCTACCCCAGCATACTCTCCTAACTGTGCACTAAAGAGCCACCTATGATGGCTTCTGTCCTATACTCATCCTCCCAGCTACATGGACTGATTCTAGAATACCTTCAAGGCCTCCCATGTTCTCTGTCCACGCATGGAGCCCTGGAAACCCAGGGCTAGGTCTGGAATGTGGCAGACGCTACGATTCTTGGGTGACTCTACACTGAATGAATCCTGAGACTTGGGACATGGACCTCAGCACCCTTAGCTGGGCTGCAGCGTAGAAGTCAGTTCCTGGGAACATGGGTGACAGGCGGCTAGGTTCCCAGGCCAGCCCCCAGGTCTACTTAACCTATAATCAAAGGATGTCAATAAAAAGATCAAACTTCGTCTCTTTTTGTAATTCCACTTCTCCATGGTTAAGTGGACCCACTCCGGAACATCTGGGAAACCTGAAGGTCTTTCTCTTAGCAGCCCACAGGTAAGAGCCTCAGGGATGCAATCCTGCCCAACCCTCTGCGAGGAAGCTGCAGGTGCATAACTAGCCAGGTGGTTCTTAGAACAGTGTGGGGTGACAGAGGCGCCTGCGATTGGGACCTAGAGAAGCACAGGAGAAGGGGTTTCACTGTGCAGTCAGGGAGAGCAGGTGATGGCAGGAAGGCGATGCCGTTCTCAAGAAGTCCTGGGAGGAAGCCAACTCGGTGAGTGGCTGGGGCAGGGTAGGGGACCGTCAGGCTGAACCCTTAGCTGTCACACACATGCAGCTGCGGATGAGCAGAAAATGGGGCGGCCCACCAGTGCAGGGGCAGGGAGACGTGAGGGGCGACTGATCCTGTAGACACATCCTGTTCTGTGACTCAGCAAGGATTCTGAGCCCCAGAGAAGAGTCTAAGGTGGGCACGCTTGTCCCATGGCCAACCTCCAAGGAAAGAAATTCCACACTCACCTGCTGAGGCCACCACACAGATCTTTCAGAAACGAGACAGAATGAGTACCCTTCTGCAGATGATCAAAACATGCTACTTTCTCATTCAACCAGCGAACATGGCTGGAATGCAACTGAGCACTGGACAGGGAGGCACCAGTGTCCCCATCATACAGACGACAGGGTGCAGGAGCAAGCTGTGGTCCTCTGACCCCCCTCCCCTGCTACAGGACTGCTTTGCGTCTGGTTATCTTTTTCAGTGTCCCTACCACTGTCATTTGTATGTGTGTGCCCAAGGTGTGACTCTTTCTCACACGAGGATTTAAACTCGGGGAGAGCAAAGAGGATGAATTGTGTTCCTATTTTCCTGCTCAACTCTCAGTAGCAAACATAGTGCCTTGCGTATAATGGCATCCAATAACCACTGTGAAAGGAGTAGATGACCATCAATGTCTCCGGTGAGCTATATGAGACTTTATTTTCTTCTCAGGGCACAGCTATATTTTTTAATTTTTTGTTTATTGTTTGAGACAAGGTCTTACTATATAGTAGTTCAGGCTGGCCTTGAATTCACTACATAGCCCACGCTGGCCTCGAACTCATAGAAATCCTCCTGCCTCAGCCTCTCAAGTGCTGGGATTATAAGCGTGTCCTATCACACCTGGCTGTATTCACTTATTTTTTTAATGAATTTTTTGAAACTTCCAAAGTCCAAAGTAAAAAATTCTAGTGAAAGCATACGAATCACAAAACTAATCATAACCATTGATAATGTCCTACCACTTTGTCTGTAATTCAGTGAATCCCCCTATTGCTATGTTGTCCTTCTTTTACTGTTTAAAATAAAAAAAAAAAATTTAAAAAAAAAAAACTAATCATAAAAACCAGAAGTGACTTCAAGAAACCAGGCTTCTGAGAGCAGAAGTAAGAAGAAAATTAGTTCAGGTTTTCTAGAGAGACAGCCAAGAACCTGAGGCCAACCAGGGTCGAGCTGAATTCTCCACCGACTGAAAACCCCAGACAGATGACCTGTCTGAGCAGAGTCACACCACAGGGTAGAAGCAGACCCACGCTATGAGATGACAAAAGAACAACACAAAGAGAGGATACACATCTCAAGTGGAGGTCATAATGAAAAACACCCAGCACACTGCCTGCTGAAATGCCACCTACAGACGCCCACCAGCATCACCGACCTGAGGGCTGGAAGGACCCACAGTGCGGGCCTGGCGTTCCTCCAAGCAACAGAGGCCCCGCCCACAGCTAGTTCCTCCCACCTGCCTCTCCCTCTCCTGCCATCTCGCTGCCCTAGGCTTTTAGGTTGCAGCCCCCGTTAGAGAAGAAGTTCTTGCCGTTTAGGAAACAGCCTTCACAGCAATGCACAAATTCACGAGTTCCTTTCTTCTGCAAGAGCGGACGTCCAGCTCACAAGTAAGGACATGTGAGGCTCTAGACTAGCCCTGCTGGTCAAAAGGGGAAAAAAGAGACAGAGATAAGGACAGGAGATTGCGGTGCCATCTGGGGCAGGCCGCACGGAGGACGGATGAGGGCCGGGAGTTCAGAGTCAGGGGAAGCAGGGCAGGCAGTCTCTCGGTGCGCGTTCACACACGGGTCTGTAGCTGACTTCCTCTAAGTGTTACCCCAGCCTCCCACATTCTGGCGTCAGCCACACCGAACAACAACCCTCAGGATCAAAGTACTCACAGTGCCGTGGATTTGGGCCACCTTGCTGCACAAGTCTGGACGCCACTTCTGCAGGGCCAGATAGAAAGGATTTTTCAGGAGATCTTCATCATACAGAGCCATATGGACTTCAAAGGGATCAAAGGCAGTTTCCTGGGACAAGGGAGGACAAAGCAATGAATGACTACCTTCAGGTTTATGTAATGCATAAAAGTCTTCTGGTCATTTCTAAACAGCATCCTTGACACACGCTATTCTGCGTCACGCAGTTAAACACTTCATTAGGAAATATCATATGTAATCTATAAATCCCCAGATGGCCTATTTATTGTTTAAAGGTATACACTGTGCCCACATCTGTAATCCTGGCACCCTGGGTGGCTGAAGCAGGAGGGTTCCAGCCCAGCTGGGCAACTTAGTAACCTAAGGAGACCCTCTCTTATGGTTTATGGTAGCTGTCCCCCTCAAGTCTCATGAGCTCATAGGTGGGACCTTTGGACATTTGACGGGATTACGGAAGCTACAGCCAAATTGCTGTTAAGGGAAGGCCTGGTCGGAAGAGGCGGGTCACTGTGGACATAACCTGAAAGGTTGCAGCTCTCTCCCCAGCCCCACCGTGCTTGACTTCCTCTGCTTCTTGGATGCCAAGAGGTTAGCAGCTCTCCTCCACCCTGGTCCTTTCTGCCTTGGAGCCAGCCAACCATGGACCAAAACCATGAGCCAAAATAAATGTCTCCTCCTTTATGTTGTGGGTGTCAGGTGTTGTGTCCCAGTGACAAGGAAAAGTAACTAAAGCACCCTCTCTCAAAATTTAAAAATTTTCAGTACAAGGTTCAGCCTCCCTCCCCCAAAATGTATAAATGTGTATAAGTATAAAAATGAAAAAAATGTATCAGTTGTGCCCAATCTTGCCAAACTCCAACTTGTGACAAAGTAAAAACGGCTACTTTTTGCACATCCTGCATGACCATAACTATGACTTTATAAAGATGCATATGTACGCATCTGTTTTAAGATGGGCTCTTGCTATTTTGTCTGAGCTGGTCTGCAACTCCTGAGCTCAAGACAATGCCTGGCCTGAGTACAGTATATCGGAGTAGACAGGTACTCCCATCCCATTCTCTCCTCCCCTTTAAGAGGCAACCATTATCTTAAAGTTGAGGTGTGTCTTCCTTACCCATGTTTCTACGCCTCTAATACTTACAAACCCCAAAACAGTAACAACTATTTTTTGTGGGTTTCAACATTTATGTAAGTGGATCACACTATTACTATTCTGGAATATCCCCTTTTCAAGCCATGTTGAGTTTTTTTCAAGTTCTACACTCGCTGAGCCAGAAAGCTCACATTCCGTCACTGACTTCTGCTAAACAATATTCTTGTAAGTAAATGTGTCACAATTTATCTCACATCCTGTATTTAAGTTGCTTCTCTCTTTTCTGTATTACACACAATGGTGCAATGAACACCCTCATGGTCTTATATGTGTTCCCTGATACACAGGACAGGCACCAAGGGAGGATTCACCTGTGACTGCAACCATGGAATGGTCAGAGGATGCTGTTCCTCAGGTTAAGGTTAGATTATAACCAACACACTTGTCATCAAATCTGGGTTGATTGGTTGGCTTTCTTCTCCTGCTGGGGAGGGGACCCAGGGCCTCACACCTGCTAGGCAAATGATCTACCACTAAGCCATAGCTACACCCTCAGCCCTTTATCAGCTTGGCTCATTTGTCAGTCTGCACTATGGTCTGAATGCTCATGCTTCCACAAGTTTCACATGTTAAAATCCAAAAGAAACTCCATCTTTCTAAAGGTGACGATATTGGAAGGAGGAACTTACAGGTGGTAACTGGGTTACTGCAGCAGAGCCCTCATGAATGGGGCTTATAAAGAAGGCCTAGCTGGGCGTGGTGGCACACGCCTATAATCCCAGCACTCAGGAGGCTGAGGCAGGAGAATCCTTGCAGGTTCAAGACCAGCCTGGGCTACAAAGTGAGCTCAAGGCCAGCCTGAACTGAATAGCGAGACCCTGTCTCAAAAAGACCAAAAAAAAACAAAAAAAAGAAGAAAGACTAAGAGAGCTCCTTGGCTCTTTCTGCCACAGAAAGGAAGCAGACATAAAAAGAATTAAAGATGTGTTATGTACATGTATCAACCCCCAGGATGAATGCAATCATATACTGCAAACATGTACTCATAAAAATTAAAAATGTTTAAAATGTTTACATGTAAAAATTTCAGAAAAGGAATTACAGAGAAAAGACAGCCATCTATGAGCTACGAAGCAGCTCTCGTGAGACACAGAATCAGCTACACCTTGACTTTGTACTTCTCAACCTCAGAATTATGAGAAATAAATTTATGAACAAAATGGTATTTTGTTACAGCAGCCTGTGACTATAAAGTAACACTCACTGTACTTCTCTAAAATAATCAGAGAAAAGAAAATCAAATAAAGTTAAACATCATTTCTCTATGTTGCATAAATTGCTTTATGTCTTCTGCTTACTTTTCCCTGGACTTGTTGGCCTTTTTCTTGTGATTTATAGTTGTCTAGGGCTGTTGTTGTTGTTTGTGTACTAGGGATCCAACTACAAAAGAAATTACATTCCCAGCCCTTTTTTTTGAGACAGGGTCTCCTATGCAGCTCAGGCTGGCCTAGAACTCATGGCGATCCTCCTGCCTCAGCCTCCCACGTGCTAGGATTAAGGCGTGCACCACCATGCCCAGCTCCTAGTCCTTTTTAAAACTTTATTTATCTTGAGACTGAATCCTGAACCGGACTTGAACTTGTGATCTTCCTGCATCAGCTTCCTTCAGTGCTGGGGTTACAGGCATGCACTATGTAACTGGACACTACAATACGTTACAGATAGCTTCTCCTGGTCTATGACTTATCTTTCCATTTCCCAAAATGAGTGTTTACAGATATGTAATTTTTTTAGAAATTTTAAATGTAGCTGTAGTTTTTAACCTTTGTATTTATGACCAGAGTCCTGGGTATCTTAGGAAATTGTGCCTATCCTCTGGCATGCGTCTTTACAGAGTGACTTCACTGTATTTCCTAACGGAAGGCAGAGTCGATTGCCCTGACTTTTGAATCTGAGCCAGCACTGTGACCTCCTTGAGCCCACAGATAGAAATGACACTCCATGATAGTTCTGAGCGTCAGCCTCAGGGATCTGCTCTCACGTCCTCCACACCGCAAGAGCAGCACACTGCGAAGACAGCCACTGACGAAAGACCAGGGCGAAGGGAGAGGCTTAGATGGTCCAGAGCACGGTGAACCTGCCAGCCGAATGCACCCACGTGAGCGAGCCCAAATGACCCCAGCAGAAGAGCCACCCAGCCACCCACCAGCGGGAAGTAATGCAATTGTGGCAGGTTCAAGGTACTATTCTGAGTTGAGTGTTATACAGCAAAGGCTACCTGAAACCATGCCCAACTTCAAAGCCAAAAATACATTTCATAAAAATAAAGCTCTATTATGCATAGGGATCTTAAAAAGTTGTTCATGGTTCAGCCTTCAATCCATCTGGATTTTAATTTTGCATATGCTTGAATTGGGCATATAATTTTATTTTTCCATATGGTAAACCAATTGTCCACCATCGTTATCTGAATGTTCTAGCCCTTCTGATAATGCTATCTTTGTCACATTCCCAGTCTCCATATGTGTGGCCTGTTTCCAGGCTCCCCCGTTTCAATGGTCTAGATCAGCACTGTCCAAGGAAGTATGTGACAAATATAATTATATCTACATCACATATAATTACATACATCCGTTTATTGTATTTATTTTGCTTTGTTTTATCTTTGTTGTTTTTTGGGGACAGGTTCTCACTAGACTGCTAGGCTGACCTGAAATTCCTAAGGTCAAATGATTTACCTACCTGAGCCTCTCGAGTAGCTGGGATTACAGGCACATACCACCGTGCCTGGCATGCATGTAACCTCAAATTCCCCAACAGCCGCATTAAAAAATAAACAAGTGAAATTCAGTGTAATAACATATTTTATGTATCCTAACCTACACAAAATATATTTTCAACATGTAGCCATTATTTTTACGTGACAGACGACATATTTTACACTCTGCTTTGCTTTTAAGCATTTCTCAATTTACACTAGTCACATTTTAAGTGCTTAGGAGTCTCATATGACCAGTGGCCACTGCACTAGAGAGAGAAGGGCCAGGCTATATTTTATAGAACTACAGCTTTGCAGTGCCACAGACACTACTAACACCCACCTGGAGGATTCTCACAGGGACATTTACATGCCACCATCACTGTATTTGACAAAGTGCAAACCAATGTGACCCTAGTTACTGTTGGCTCACCTGGTGTCCTTGTGAGAATTAGAAAAAGGCACCTCATCTTCCCCATGCTTGCAGTCCTGCGCCAGGGCACATGGTGTGGTAAGGAGCTGTGCATCGGCCCGAGAAAAATGAACAACCTGCACAATGATATGTAAAGGTTCTGTTGTTAGCCTTTGATATTTTCCCTTAAACTTCCACTCTCTTTTTAGAAAAAGAAACCTTAGTACTTTAAATAGAAAAACAGTATCATTTCCCATAAAGAGGTCATCTTAAAAAAAACAACTGATGTTATACAATTGCCTGTCAAAGGCTCTGAGCATCAGTCTGAGCCTTTCTTTCCTTGAAATGTAGAAAATGAGCAACTATTAAACAGCACCATGCAAACTCATCCTTGATACAATCAGTTGAACGAAAAGCAGAATTACTTTCTCACTATGTAACAATGGTCCCAGAATGCCTCCTTTGGTAAACACTAGGAAGTATGCATAAAAGCATATGAATTCTATCTTCTACAGCTAATGATAAAATCAGCCAGTGTTGAGGAACATCCTTGTTCCATGCACTCTGGTAATGTCTATACATCCTCAGGCCATTTTAATGCTCATAATAATGCCAAATAGGGGCCGGGGTTATAGTTCAGCAGCACAAGCACCTGCCTGGCAAGCGTAAGGTCCTGAGTTCGATGCCCAGTACCAAAAAAAAAAAAAAAATGTTGTATGTCTGTTAATATTTCCCTCCTTTTATCCTTAAATAAAAAAAAAAAAAAAAAAAAAAAATGCCAAATAGATATCACTGGCCCCAAGTCACAGATGAAGAAACTGAAGTTCAGCTGGCTGACTCAAGGTTATAGGATGTTAAAATTTATTCTAAAACTCATGCCTTTAACCACTAGGCTTATCCCATAAAATAAACATGCCTGGAAAAGGGTTATTTCACAAGCCACAGATGGACAGGATCCATACTTGATGTATGTCCCTGGATGGAAAAGTCCACATGACACAGTCCCCATACCAAATTCCCTTTGTCTAGCCAAAGCAGTCTCCACTGCAGACCCTCTGGGGGCTGCCTGAAGGAGACCACTGAGCTCCCTGCAAATCCTCTTAGGAAGAACAGTCTAACATAAAAAGGGCTGTAAATAATCCCTGCCTGGGCCCAGGGAGTGTTAGCTCTACAACAATTCAGGTATTTGAATTGCAGGATTCACCTATTATTGCAGCCCAGATAATCCTTTTATGAGTCCCCAAAAGAGCTACAAAATAATGCATTTTTACCAGGACAGAATCACAAGAAAATGTTCTTCTCTGCGTGGCAGAGTGCAACACTCAAGATGTTTTGGACTAAAACCACATGAGAAACAAGATGTACAATATGGTTAGATTAAAGCTGGGAAAGAACACTCCTGCTCCTCAGACATGAAGCTGGCAGAACTCCAAACCTTCACTCCCAAGACAGAGGTAACAAGGGCAGGTTTCCCAGATGGGAGGTAAGCACCAGACAGAGAAGGATACAGTAGAGAAGGGAGAGGGGTGTGTGATGGAGGCATGCCAGGCAGGGACAAGAGCAGGACCACAGGTTCAGGAGGCAGGCTCCCTGCAAGCCCAGAAGACCTAAGTGGATTGTTTTTTTTGTTGCTGTTTTTTGTTTTTTGTTTTTTGTTTTTTGTTTTTTTTTGTTCTTTTTGAGACAAGGTCCTGCTATGACGTTCAGGCTGACCTTGAGCTCATTTTGTAGCCCAGGCTGGTCTTGAACTTTCAACGATCCTCCTGCCTCAGCCTCCCGAGTGCTGGGATTACAGGCATGTGCCACCACACCACCTTGGATTTTTTTTTTTTTTAAACTAGAATCCAAGCAGAGTTGGGCTTGGTGGCACATACTTATAACCAGCACTCTTAGAGGCTGAGTCAGGAGGATCATAATTTGAAGGCCAGCCTGGACAACAAATCCCTGTGTCAATTTTTTTAAAAAATGGCTAGATATTGCTCAATGCAAAGGCCCTGGGTTTAATTCCCAGTAATACATAAACACATACATACATACACACACAAACAAACATATACACACAGACATCCAAGCGGAGGACTGGAGGTATAGTTCAGAGATAGAACATATGCTTTGCATGCAAGAGGCCCTAAGTTCATTCACCAGTACCACAAAAAAAAAAAAGAACCCAAGTTCAACAAGTCAGAGAGGGCTACACTAGCAAGGGAAGGAAAGGCCTGAATACCACAATGAAACATTCAAGGCACACGCACAAAGTGTGTAAACACACAACGTTCTTAGTAAGCACTGCTGCTGAGCCCCAAGTGACCTGTTTTCTCTTGGACATTAGTCCTCTGTTGTCAATGACTACACCCTGGAGTACGAATTCAAAGAGCTCTGCCCAGCACTATGCTCAACTCTTCTGTCCCAGAATGAACAATATGTAATGATATACAATCTGATTTACCTACCTGAGCCTCCCGAGTACCTATCTGTAATGATATACAATGTTCTGTTCGGGGCTGGGGATTTAGCTCAGCGGCAAAAGCGCCTGCCTGGCAAGCGCAAGGTCGTGAGTTCGGTTCCTGGTACCGGAGAAAAACCAAAAAAAAA
>NW_004955468.1:5289099-5318675 GCF_000276665.1 Chinchilla lanigera | reverse complement strand
ACCGGAGAAAAACCAAAAAAAAAAAAAAAAAAAACAATGTTCTGTTCATGGTGCTTAATGCCACAGATTAATTCATATGTATGAATAAACGCTTAAAAATAATTTAATACCCTGACAAGTTAATTGGATAGATCAGTTTTCTATTTTAAAACGACATACAAAGAAGCTGGCTATGGTGGTACACATGTATAATCCCAACGCTCAGGAGGCTGAGGCAGGAGGAGCTTGAGTTTCAGACCAACCGAGGCTACCTGGTTAAATTCAAGGCTAGCTTGGACTACACAGTAAGACCTACCCATCGGGAACCACAAATTCACAATGGCTAACTTTGCATACTTCCCTAAGGAATAAATGGAGGCTTTGGATTATCAGTATCACCCTTTTGAGATTTCCCATTATCTCTTCATGGGTGGGCCATCCTCTCCCACCCACTAAAACTAAGATTAAAAATCCATTAAGACTAAAGACACGGGGGCTGGGGATTTAGCTCAGCAGCTCAGCAGCACAGCGCCTGCCTGGCAAGCGTGACATCGTGAGTTCGATTCCTGGTACCTGGAAAAAAAACAAAAACAACAACAAAAAAAAAGACTAAAGACACTCCAGGGCAAGACTAAAGACACTCCAGGGCAAGGTGGTCTTCTTAGCATAAGACCACCTCTGCCCTCTGTGTCATCTCATAATTCCCTCCTCAGTAAATGCCAAGGTTCTGGCCGCCTCATGCCCTTTTTTCCCTCAAGAACAACTTGTCACCCCAGATCCCTGTGCTGTTTGTCTCTTTTGCTTTCTACCATGCATGGTAACACCTGGCAGAAGATTGGAAGCTCACTGCAAGGGTCCCAATACCCACCTCAAAAAAATTTTTTTTTAATTTTAAAATTTTTAATAACTGACTTTTCCTTATAAAACTGGAAAGTGAATTCTCTTATCCTTTAGGGGCTGGGGGCTCACTTGTAGAATGCTTGCCTAGAATGCAAGAGGCCCAGAGTTTGATCGCCAGTAACACCATCAGTCAATCAATCACCTATAAGGAGAAAAAAAAACCTTCCTGCCTGAGCTCAAACAATGGACCTATTTACAGGCAGTCCAGTGAGTTAGTGGAAAATACCAAACACCCCTGCACATGAGTTATCTGAGGTTAACTCCATGAACAAGGGAGCCGTGTGATGCCTCCAGTTAGGACAGCATCTCAGCAGGCAGTGTGCACGCTCATGGTTTGTGGTCTTCAACTGTCCTGCCAGCCCGGATAACTCTGGGTAGTCAGGAGCCATCTGGTGACAGCATGTAGCCCAGCTCAGCAGAAAGTAACACAAGGAAGTCTGTGGCTCTCACAGATGTACTCCTTGCCAAAACGTCTCTGTTGTTGTGGTTGCTTCGACCCTTCCAGAGCCCTAATCAAACACCCTAACCAGGCACACTTTTCACCAGATAAGCAATGTTTTTAAGTTGGTTCGTGATTCAAAAAGAAAAAGGAAAATGTTCTGTTCATCTAACTTTAATGCCAAGGGAAGCAATTTGGTGACATAATGTATGCTGTTATGGTCACTTGTGTCCTTCTGGTCCGTAACATTCAGCCTGTCTGTATTTATCTTAAAGCCTCTCAGGAAAGCATCAGCCGTATATCTGGCTCACTGTAGGCATGCACTGTCATCTACTTGCACAAAATAATAGTGGGATTTTAAGAGGAAGCTCAACCTCCCAGGGAGAGATTATCTCTCATAGGATCTGGAAATCCCTATCTGGGTAGGTGAAGCGTCAGGCACAAAGGCAAACAGGTCAAAATAAAAAGGGCACTCAGAGCTGGCCAAATGCAATGACAGCTACAATGTGCAGGGTTAGAAAGGGAGAAAAGGTCCCAGGCCTGGAAGCAGGATGGAACCACAGAGGGAGCAGGGCAGTTTGGAGGAGCAAAAGCACCTCTCAGAATGCAACCCCACCACCTTGTTCCTGGAATTTCAGGTGGAACCACCATGTACCCATCTCTCTGCTAGTATCTTAGGCAGAAGGGCAGAAACTCCAAGAGCCATTTCTTAGTGTCTCTCAGATGTATACTCAACAGGACAGATCAAGTCCAGATTCTTCTGGACTGAGCTGTTTACAGGTCTGACGTCTATCACCATGCAGTCACATTCCTCGGTGTGTCTGTGAGAGGACAGTGATCGGGTATCAGCCTAAGGCTGGCAACTGGTAAACAGGGACAGCCTCAACAGAGCAGCTACCACAGATACTGAACAGCACACAGACCTAGCAGCTGCCTGTATGAGGCCAACACAATCCGACAGGCACAGGAAAGCAAGCAATCAAGACCTTAACTCCAGCTCCCTATGCAATCACTATTGCCTGCTCTACCAGTAATACTGCCTGGCAGAATGGTTTCAGGTGACGAGTCCAGGCTTGGAGAGCCCACCCAAGGTATAAGTTAGGAATATAAATCTGCCCAACTTCAGGGCCCCAACAGCTTTCTTGTCACTAGGACTGGTGAGAAGAATCTGCTCCTGTCACAGCCTGTACCTCCTCCGCCTCCGGGATCTTATTCCCACCTGCCCTTCCAGATCAGAGCGATCCTTCCAACAGTGGGTCTCCTCCTCCGCTCCTTATCAACTGAATGCTCAACTTCCGGTTGGTGTTGAGGGTCTCTCGCCTGCTGCCTCTGTCCACTTTTGTAATCTTACCATCCCCAGCTCTCTCCAAAAGGATGAGTTCTGCTTCCTTTCATCCACTTCGTCCTGAAAACCACTATTTCCTATGAAGGCTGTGGTCTGTAGGTAGGTGAGGCTCTCCTCTGCAGATAATAACCAAGGCCCAGACAGCCCACGCTCTGCCTACAAACGGTCAGTTAAACTGGTTATAAAGGTCAGACCCCTGAATGACAGTGAGTCGAAGGGCCCCGCGCTGCAAACCTTCTTGGCTGTTTCAGTGCTAGGCCCTGCATGGAGGATCTCAAAATGCTCATACCTGTACTCTAAGGCCAGTCGGGTCCACTGTTTAATTATAACAGGACCTTCCCTCCGTGAAACCCACAAACTTAGAAAATTCCAGCTCACTTGCATTCTAATACTCCCTCTAGTCTTGCCACCCCTTCTTCCTTGAATGTCCTAAATCCTTAGTGAAGATGCCCCACTGCTGCCTAGCACAGTCCGAGGGTGCCTGAGGTCCCCGCCCCCCGCAAGAGGCAGCCAGAGGGGTAAGGCCTGGCTCGTGCACGGCTGGGCAGTGCTTTTTTAACGAAGAAACCTAACAGGCTCAGAGTTCCGAGAATCCCTTGGTGCGCAAGAGTTTTCAAGAAGTAATCACTACAACCCGCCCCACCGAAGGCAGGCAAGCGGGTAGGCAGGGATTTCCCGCCTGCCCGCATCCTCCCGGGGGACCTCCACGATCTGCACACACAGCCAGGACCCCCCCGCCCCGCCACTGCAAGCGCCGGGAAACCGCGCAGGGGACTCCGCGCCGGAGTTCCCCCCGACCCACTTACACACATACACTGCCCTCAAGCCCCAGCTCCCGGACCTTCGGGCCTGTCATGGAGTCGCCCAGGTCAAAGGGTGCATTCTTTGGGCGGCTCCTCAGTTCCCTCTGGACCCGAGGGCTCAGGGATCAGAGCGCGCTCGGCTGCGGAAGAGACCACCCAGCCCGCAAGGGGCTGGGGCCCAGAAGCCCAGCCCCGGGCGTTGGTTCCAAAAGAAAGGAGCTCCTCCCCCGCCCGCTCCCGAGCTCCGCCTGGCCTCCCGGTCCAGCAGTCCCGAGAGAAGGGAGGCGCCGGAGGAGACGGTCCGGAGCACTTACTTAAGAGCTACACAATTCCACTCCCCATCTCTGCGCTGCGGCGGCACCTAGCCGGCCCTCAGCGGGGACCTCGGTGCCCACCACTCGAGCGCTGCAGCTCAGCATTGCGGCCCACCCGCTTACCGTTTGGGCGGAGCCGAGCTCGGGTCAGCCCAATGAGAGACCGTTCTTATCCAGAGTGACGTGCACGCAGAGCAATCATTGAGTCGGCCCAACCGAGGGTGGGGCTCAGGCGACGCACTTCGCTTCCTACTCATGCTGGACCCGCCCAAAGCCACCGACTGCGCGTGCCCAGAATGGGAGGGGCGGGGCCGAGGGCCGGTCTGACACTAGGGGTGGGGTCCGAGCTCCTAAGATGAAAGGGAGCTGGACGGCGATGGGGAAGGAGAACCCCACCCGGTAACTGCCCGCCCCGCAGATCCCTCTTCCCACTACGGTTTATAGGACAGAAGCGTTCGGCCCTATGAGACGCGCCACTCTGTTGCTGCCATTGTTTCTGGGTTCTAGTCCTCTCATTTTCATGGACTCTGCTCTAGCTAAACCCTCTTTAAGTACCAGGGTCTCAGTTTCCTTATCCGCGAGAGAGGGAAAGGTTGCCAAGTGTGATGGCGCACACCTTTAATCCCAGCACTAAGGGAGGCTGAGGCAGGAGGATCACAAATTCCAGTCCTGCCTGGGCAATTTAGCTACAGCCTGTCTCAAAGTAAAAAAGAGGGCTGGGAGATGTAAAGCCCCGGTATCTGACCCCTCCCAAATAAAGGCAAAGTTGAATCTGCTGAGTGTAACGTTCCAGAACTGTATGGGGTGCAGGGGAGGGAGAGATAGACTCACACGTGACCTCCAAAGCAGGGCCACGCCCACCCCGGGTCCCGGGGGTGGAAGCACCCAGCCAGACAGGCAGGGGTGGGCGGGTCCTTGGAAACCGGCCCGGGCTGCCCTTGGCAGCGGCTAAGGCGGAGCGCACGGCTGCTGGTCCTGGGGTTGGCACCGCAGGAGGATGGGGTCCACAGCCCGGGCTTGGCAGGGAGCCACCGCGGAGGCCAGGGTCGCGCAGAGAGGTGGCGTGTGACCGAAGCGCGTCTGGGAGAATGGGCGAGCCGGTGGGCGCCAGCTAAGGCGACTCCTTCTCCGCGCCAGTCTTCCGAGGCGCGCGTCGCGGATCCCGGGCTGGCTCGGTGGACGGCGGCTGCAACACCGAGCGAGTCTCCAGCCATGCGGAGCGTTGGGGACGCGCAGCCCAACGCTGGCCTCGGCACCGGTGGCGTCCTGCCGCGCTGAGGGCGGAGAGGGGCGCGGGAGCGCACCGCCATGGCCAGGGAGGAAAGCAAGGCTCTGCTGGACGCGCTCAACAAGACGACCGCGTGCTACCACCACTTGGTGCTGACCGTCGGCGGCTCGGCGGACTCGCAAAACCTGCGAGAGGAGCTGCAGAAGACGCGCCAAAAGGCGCTAGAGCTGGCCGTGGCCACCGGCGCCCGGCTGACGGTCGCGCTGCGCGACAAGGGTCTGGCCGCCGAGGAGCGCACAGAGTTCGAGCGCCTTTGGGTGGCTTTTTCCGGCTGTTTGGACCTGCTGCAAGCCGACATGCAGCGTGCATTGGCGCTGGGCGCCGGCTTCCCGCTGCACGCGCCCCGACGGCCGCTGGTGCGCACGGGTGTGGCGGGCAGCTGCTCCGGCGTGGCGGCCCGCGCCCTGAGCGCCCGCAGCCTGAGGCATGAGGCAGAGCGCGACTTCGACCGCGCGGATCTGCAAGAGTTGGAGCGAGAGGTCCTTCAGGTGGGCGAGATGATCAACGAAATGGAAATGAAGGTCAACGTGCCCCGCTGGACAGTGCAGGCCCGGCAAACCGCTGGCGCCGAACTCCTGTCCAGTGCCAGCGCCGGCGCCTCCTCAGCCGTGTCGGTACCGGAACGCACGGGGCCCTGCGACCTCAGCAAGGCTCTGGCTGCCACGGTTTTCAGCGCGGTGCTGCTGGCGGCTGTGGCTCTGGCCTTGTGCGTGGCAAAGTTGAGCTGACCCTCACCGGCTGGTCGCTCGCCGCCGCCGCTCCCTTCACGGAAACAAGACTCGAGATGGGCTTGAGTTCTGCGCTGTTAGGGGAGCGGCACTAAAACAGTGTGTGTGTTGTGGGTACCTGCTCATTTCATGCACACCCCTCTGGGGGCACGACATCGCTTTTCACTTGCTGGCCCAGGAGGAGTTAACTTTCCCGGACCGTCAGGGCATTACAGCTAATGTCTGCAGGAGCTTTATTCCCTATTAATAGAAAAAGGCACAGAGTGACCCCAGATTTCGTCGTGTTATTAGGGCATTGTTACACGGGGTCCAAATTTGTTGCCCCACCCTACGAGTGTCCCCCGTTGTCTGTCTACTGTGACAGTTTGCAAGTGGGTGAGGTGGGAGGAAACCTGGAGGGCACGGTGGTTTTGCTCTCTATGGGTAGTTTTGTTGTTTTTTTTTTTTTTTTTTCCTGGATAAGAAACAAATTGCAATAAGACAAGCAGTTTTTATTACCTTAATCCTGTGGGGCCTATGCTTAGAAGAGTGTGCAGATAGAAGTGCATAGCCTACAAAGTGCTTTCCGAGTGGTGCACTGTTGTGCTCTTGGCAGAGTTTATGCATTAGTCACCAAAAGCTGCTATAGAGAGGTTTGGGGTTGGGACCTCCCACTGCTCTGCAGGGTCTGACCCTATTTAGGAAACCAAAGAAGACGGTTGAACCACCGTGGCAGGATTATATCCGCTGCACACTCTTGGCCTGCAGAAAAGGACCCTCCTTAGCCCACCCAGGATGGGGGAAAGAGGGGTCAGGAGGCTTTGGGGAGAGCCACATGCTATAGGAACAGGCACTTTCTCCTTCGCAAGGGCTTATTTTCATTCCACAACTAGACCAGACTGTTTGATCCTCCTTTGAGGGAGGGCTGGGGAATCCTCTTTGGAGTACTTAATCCTATCTACCCCAGAATTTGCTTGCTGGCCAATAGGAGAGCTGGCTTTGGAGGGAGCTGCGTAGCTCCCTGACCCCTACCCTGCCCAAAGAGGGTAATGTGGCATTACTGGCCTACAGAGGGTTTTGGCCAATCAGCTCCGAGACTGAGTTAGAATTTGTAACAGTTTTAAATTGGAATTTAAGAAGCTTTTTTAGAAAATAATAATCATCAGAAAGAAAAAATCACATCATGTACCGTTGAAGCCATTTTTTTAAAAAATAAAGGACATTGGGCCACAAATTCATATGTGCCAATGAGCCAAGTATAAAACTTAGGTTACTGAATATACATCTGCATCTGTTTTAAAAATCTATATTCTTAAATATAGATTGAATTTTGAGGTTGTAGCATAAACTGCTGGTGTGGATGACAGAAGTAAGCGGCCCTGATCAATAAATAAGGAATTGTGGAAAACACTGTTGGTCCCATTTGCCTGAGCAGTACTGCCAGCTTCCCCCTGGAGTCCAGAGAGGGGTCTGTCATATTCCTGGGGGAAGAGAGGCTAAGAAAATTGGTGTACAAAACTTTAAAGGTAATCTAAACAAAAGAGACTTTGCCGGGCACGGTGGCGCATGCCTATAATCTCAGCACTCGGGAGGCTGAGGCAGGAGGATCATTGTGAGTTCGAGGCCAGCCTGGGCTACAAATTGAGCTCAAGGCCAACCTGAACTGCATAGGGAGAGCCTGTCTCAAAAAGGCCAAAAAAAAAAGAACAAAAGAGACCTTGATTTGGCTGATTTTTTGATGAGGGACCTTTTTTTTCTTTTTTATCCTAGAGATGGGGGTAATTTTTCACAAGGGCACCTTGGAAAGCCAAGGGCCAGAAGTAAATACTGTAGGGTTGCTGTCTGCACACCCCAGTCCTAGAGGCCACTTTCTTTGCCCATTCCCACTCCTCTTCAGCTTACAGATTCCAGAGCCTCAGATAGGGAAACACGGGATCTGTTTGCGTGCGTCTGGGATCATGCTTTTTCAAAGCCCACCATGGGGCTTGGGTGTGGCTCAGTGATAAAGTGCTTGCCTACCCTACCCAACGCCCTAGGTTCAATCCCTCTTCATTGTACAAAGGTAAACAAGATCTACAAGATCATAAGCCGATCAAATGGAGATTGTCTCAAAGAATACCAAAGGGATGGGAATGCAGCTCTGAGGGGTCAACTCCTCATGCCATAAAAAGAGGAAGACAAAACCCTTGTACAACAGTGACTAATAAGACAAGCTTCTTCTGCCTCACCCAGTCCGGGTGAGTCTACTTAAGGACCACACTCTATTTTCTTGCACTTGCCTGCCCAGGATGTCTTTGGAGATGACACAGGAAGACTTTAAACTCCGCTTCCCACACACAGCAGGGAGTCTCTGACACCTTCTCCAAAGTCTCCTCTCTCTCAGGCAAGAGAAGAATGGGGCATTTTATGACCCTGTGTTGGAAAATATCCTGAAAACCAAGCTCCAAATGTACTTCTAAGATTACTGTTCCTAAGATTTCAATCTTCTGTTCTTTTGGATTCATGAGAAAAAAATGTTCAGCACAGCCTATTTAAAAAAAAAAAAAAAAACTCTCAGATAATCCACTGAGAGCAAACAGGACAAACATGCTTTCTTGTTGCTCCTTCCAGCTACTTGGCAGTTCTAGAGTTTTTAATTCTATGTGCAATCAGATGTGTATCTGATTCTGAGGCTTCTTTGCCCACGGAAATTAATAATAACGTGTTGCAAGAAGAAAAGGTTAATTACAGTAAATTTACTCACCTGTGGACCTGTTAACCTATATAATTCTGAGTTTGAAAATTTTAAGCATTAGGAATATTTGACATTCTCTGAAGTTATAACATCATCTAATCAAACTTCTCCATGACACAAGCAAAATCACTTTCTGCCTTGTGCCGTAGGCCGCTCTCTAACTGGTATCCTTGCTTTTGTTTCTCTATATAATGCAAGAGATTGCTTTCTGATAGAAGCCTAATTCAATTTAAATGTTTGGTAGGGAAGTGATTGATTTTCTATAAATATTTGATATGATCTTATACTGTGATACAAGCGATAGTTAAATATTTTAAATGCATTAGTTGATATTAAAAAGAAGTTGGAATAGCAAGGCACTTATGATAATATTTGTAGGAGAAAAATTCCTGGCTATTTTTATATGTTCTAAAAACCTATGCTTTTAAATGTGACACAAGGGAAAAACATTTTTGCTAAGTAAAAATTAGAGCATAAACTTCATGATTTGCCTACAGTTTATAGTAAGCTACATAAAAGATGTGTGATATTTAATGACTAAAAAAAGATGTGTGATGCTGAATGGCTATCAGGTAGCTCTGACTGAGGAGTTCAGTTTGCATGAGAACCCTGGTAATGCTGCTTTTTTTCTTCAGTGTGTACACTGATCCATTTTTAGCTACTTGGTCTTTTCTGAGAATGTGCTTCTCTGTTCTGTAATGCATGCTTTGTAAGGGCACGAGCCCCAGAGTGTGAGCCTGTGTGTCAGCCTGAGAAATGAAATGTTGTAGAACTCATCTCTGTGTTCCTCTGAGGTGTGCCTCTTTCCTCAGGGCACAGCCACCTGTGATGGGCAGGGGACTCTGCCTCTTTCCAGGTACCTCAACAAGACAATGACCTCCCTGTGCCTCGAATCCTTCATTTGTGAATTGAGATTTCACAAAGGACTGATTCACTCTAACATCCCTAGAGCTTAAAATGTTTAACAGAATGTAGTTAAGCAGGAAGGGTTATATTGTTGATTGGTTAGGTGTGGGGTTTATTGCCTGTTGGTTTGGGTCCATACAGGAATGAAATCATATAGCTTAGTGGTTATTGTCTAAAATTAGTTTTTAAAAGATTACATTAAATTCTATACTAATTTTTAAGAATTAGAACTAACAAGGCTTACTGTGATTCTTTTTCACACATCAGAATTAGGAAATGGACTTCAAAAAGCAAATGTGGGCCAGATGTGGTAGCACATGTCTATTATCCCAAAACTCAGGAAGCTGAAGCAGGAGGATCCTGAGTTCAAGGCCAACCTGGTCTATAGCAAGGGCCTATCTCAAAAAACAATCACAACAACAAAAGCAAATGTGGGGCTGGGGTTATGGGTTGTTGGTAGAGAGCTTGCATAGCATGTGTAAGGGGCTGGCACCACAAAGAAAAAAATAGTAAATGTGTACATTTGCTACTTATTTATAGCATTTAAATTAGATAAAGAATTTAAATTCAGACTCTTACATCTGAGTCCAAGAAAACCCAGTTATTTACTTAAATGGTCTGTGTGGCCTGGTAATCAGGCCTCCTGAACAGATTCTGGGAAATTCTAGATATAAACCCCTGTTATTTGTCACACAGGCTAGAGAAATGGTACTCTGTAAGTTGGTAGCCTCAGAACTCTAATTGCATTGGCAGCAGCAGGGGTTGCTTCTGTTTGTAGTGTCAGATATACAGTGGGATTACAGGCCGCATGTCCACTCTTTGACAGCTTATATTGACAGATTCGAGAATTTTTGTTAATAAGTAAAAATTTTAAAGATAATGCGGCACATGTTTAGCTTAGTGGAAAGGGCACCCTCAGGTGATTCAGATATCCACTTGTGATCTTCAAATAATATCCTTAATTTTCCTCACATATATTTGAATAAGAGTGAACATCCTGTTCAACAAATTTATCCTTTACAGATTGTATAACATGAAGAGATGTTCACAAACACTTCCAGATCATAAAGCTCCAGGTACTTTTCTACAATACGATTACACTCAGCTTTTAATGCAGGAAGGATTCTGGGAGGAATAGATCTCTGGCTGTGGTCATGACAAGTCAAAGTCATATTTCAAATACTGTTTCTTCTGACTCTCAGGAACTGGACAGAGGTAGAAGCCATCGTCCCTTGTCCATGAGAATAAAATAGATTTCTCATTTATTTATTTTTCATCTCATTACATAGAGCAGTGGTGGCAAACCTAAGATGCCTGTGCCACAGCAAACAGGCAGAATCTGCTCTGCGATGACATTACAAGTTGTATGAGTTGTTTTTTCTAAACTAAAACCACAGTATTCAGGTTTAATAGCAGTGTTGGAAGTTTGCAATAAATAAATGGATTTGGGGTTGCAGCTTGGACACTCAATCTCTAAAAGGTTTACCTTCACTACCATAGAGGATCTTAGTGTTTTCACTACAGTACTATCCTCACTCTCTGTTTAGGCTGAGAATTTACAAACCAGAGGACGGGGGACGTCCTAAGTGGTACAGCTCTGACTGAGTGGTAGAGCTCTTGACTAGCATGCATGAGGCCCTGGGTTCAATCCCCAGCACTGTGAAACAAAAACCTTAAGGCTTATATGACCTATGTAAATAAACTAAGAGTGCTCCTGTTGTCAAATGTTTTTTTTTTTAAAAGAGTCATTTTAATATTCTGGTGCCGGAAAACAAAGTTGAGTGTCCCCTGCTTATATGTATGTTTTAGGTATGTGGAGAAGATTTATAAGGAAATATAGAGAAATGAAAATATTTGTTAAAGTGGTGGGATTATGAATGGTGTTTTTCCAATATTTTTATTTCATGTCATTATACTGTTTTTACAATAAAATTTTGAATGCTCTTATCATCTAGAAAGTGTTAGTTATTAAAATTTTAGCAGGGGATGGTAGCATACACATTTAATGCCAGCACTCTGGAAAGCTGAGGCAGAAGGATCACAACTCAGCCTAGGAAACTTAGGAGCTTAGTGAGGCCCTGTCTCAAACTGAAAAATAAAGTAGAATAAAATAAAATAAAACAAAATAAAGGACTGGAGATGTACCTCAGTATAAAGGTAGCATTCCCAGTAGCATAGAAGAAGTATACTTTTTTTTTACAGAAGTATATTTCCCAGTAGCATAGAAGAAGTACATTTTTTTACAGAAGTATATTTTAGCAATTTGAATATCAAATATAATTGCAGAAACTTCTCCCCAAAAGCAAAGAAAAATCTTTTAAAATATTACTGAAGAAATCAGAAGCATATTTTACAATGTGCAGCCACTGTTATTATTTAACATACTATGTTAAAAGTCCTAAAAACTGAATGGCAATGATGCAGTTCATGACATAGTCGGGGGCCACCATAGAGAGACGGGGAAACAGGCAGAATCCTGGACCCTGACCTGCTGTTCATTAAAAGCATGATTTGTGTTTTCTTCTTGGACAGTCATGACTTGAAGGCCATTTTTACTATGAACTGAGACAAGAGCTAAGATTCTATTAGACAGTAAAGACAGCAGCTCCAAAATTGAGTCAGAAAGTCCAAAGTGAAATCTGTTGGGTCACCACACTCCAGAGATCTTACAAAAACATCTGTCAGGTATCCTATACTGTCATGGAGCTCCCAGACCATGATCAGACAGGCCACTGGCTCAAGGGCACATGGGCCATTTTCAGGAATAACATTAACACTGTATAGATCAGACCCCGAAAAATGTGTAGTCTCCTATAGGATAGAGATCATACTGCTTACGCAGTGGCCCAATCTCCCTTCTAAACCTCTTAAAAACTCATAGATAAAGAGCCATCAAGGGTATTTTATTCAGGACTCCCATTGGGTTAGCAGGAGCTCTACTTCCTTACCTTTATATCTTTTAAATAAATTTTCTTATACTATGCTTCCTCTGTCCATGATTTCATTCTTTGTCACCATGGGACATAACTCTGACATTCTGATATCCTGTTTGGGGTTTCTTCCAGGATCCCAAAAGAGGTAAGTGAAGTCTACACTTTCCTACACTCTTTACTTCCACTTTGTGGCTTTCAGCTCAAGACAACATCAGGACCTCATTGGCCAATTAAAAATAATTTAGCAAATAATAATAATAATAATAATAATAATAATAATTTAGTATGGCCACAAATCTTTAAAACTTAGGAAATAGGTCTCACTGATGCAGGCTGCATCAGTCAGTGCTTACAACAGAAACATTTAATGCAAGATATACAAATACGTAAGAGTTACAAGATTGGTTCACAATGACCACCTACAGAATCAGATGTGGGAGAGTGCTTAAGGTCTCTCTGCATGCTGGAGATCTGAAGAATCCAACTGAAAGTCGGGAGCTCACTGTAGTGTCCCATGCAAGTCCATATCAGGAGGCTGAAGGTTCTGCATTGGAAGGTTGAAGATGACATCCAAGGTGAAGGCACAGAAGTGAGCCAACCTTCTTTGTTTTCCCTTTATACCAGGTGACAAGCCACCATAGGATGGGTCTTCAGTCTTCAGTACATCTTCCCAGCCACACTCAGAACTATGGTGATCCAATTTAATTGAGTGTTTCCTACTGAGGTCGACACAGTTAACTATCACGTGGGCCGAGCTGATCCTCCTGTGACAGAAGTTTAAAAAAAAAAGGGTCAACCCAGAGTCACCTCAGTTGTCTTTTCCAATTTGATCCTTCTGCTGGTGAGGGAGCAATCTCTGCCCTTGGTGCTCTTGGCTCCCCACACCCACCAGTCCTTAGATATATTGTGCCTTTATCTTGCCACAGGTGTTTGAGGAAACAAACCTCCTTTCTCTATTATGACTGTTTTTCTTGATGAGGCAAGCCATGGAGGTAAAAAAGGATCTATAAGTTGTTTGTTTTTTGAGACAGGATCTCACGTATAGTTCAAATTGGCCGTGAACTCACTATGCAGTCCAGACTGTTCTTGAATTCATGGTGATCCTTGTGCCTCATCCTCTCGAGTGCTGGGACTACAGCATATGCCAACACATCTGGCTAGAATCTACATCTTGTCTCATCTTAACTGTCTGGTTACACTTGTGGGCAAGGGTCAGATAGTTAAAAGCTATCATGGCATCAACCACTTTAAAGACTCGTGTAAAGGTACAACTCAGTTGTGAAATGGAACATTTTAGACTCTTCCAAGGACAAAAGGACTTCCACACATCTGCTAGGTCTATGGTTTATATTTATTTAACAAAAGGATAAAATGTCTTTGTCACATACTATTTGCCTACACCCTAAATGTTTTGCGCTGGTTGTTTCTGAGTTCTGGGTGTTTCCCTATAATCCTGTGGTTCCCTTCTGAGTCATTGTCTTCCTGTGGCTCAAATACTTCTTCCATCACTCACACACAAAATTATATCTCGGCTGATCGATAACTTTATCTTTTTTCTTCCCTTTTTTTTTTTTAACTAAGTTTCTTGGGACATTTTAGATATATACAATGATTACATTCCTTACAGGGAATTTCTGCCTATACATTACTGGAGACCCCTGCAGGGAACCCCAGTCTCTTGCATTAGGGCACATGGTGGAAAGAAAGAAAGAGAAAGAGACAAAATGGCAATGTAGCAGGGATCCAGGATGACCAAATACTCACAAGGAACAAAAGATCACAAGGTAGGAAGATTAAGGAGGGGGTTATAGGATGACTCCAAGGGTGGGGGAGATTTTAAATTGAGGATTGTGCCCTGGAGCATTTTTAGTCTTGGTAGTCTTAGTCTCAGTAGGTAGGAGAGGATGGCCAATCCTAATGGGATAATGGGAAATCTCAAAAGGGTGATACCAAAAATCTACGGCTTCCGTTCTTCCCTTAAGGTAGTATGTAAAACTAGCCACTATGAATTTGTGCTCCCCAACAGTACATGATATATCTTTCATCTTCCTATTTTCCCATTCCCCGCCCCTCCGTTCAACTCTTCTTCCCTTCCTTATTTACAGAACGTTTGTTTCCATCTTATTCCTTCCGTTCTTTGTTTTTTCTTGTCCCTTCCTTTCTTCCCCCTAGCCCCTCCCTTGTTCTCCTCATTTGAACATTTTCTTCCCATTTCCCAATATCTATTATACATTTTGGTCCTTATTTACACTTTCAGTTTCTCACACCAGAGGTACTGTTCAGTGTTTACACATGTGTGTTTGATTTATCTCACTTAAGAGTATATTCTCAAGGTGCATCCATTTACCTAGAAATGTCTCAAGATTATTCTTTTTTATGACAGGGTGATACTTCATTGTATTTAAAAAAAAACACACCTTTTTTTATCCATTCATCAACTGATGGACATTTTAGCTGCTTCCAAGATTTAGCTATTACAAACTGTGCCGCTATAAACATGGGTGAACATGTATCACTGTGGTATGGTGGTTTTAATTCTTTCAGGAAAATACCAAGAAGAGGAACAGGGGGGTCCAATAGGACCTCTACTCCTAGTTTTTTTAGGAATCTTCACACTGATTTCCACAGTGGTTACACCAATCTACACTCCCCGCAGCTTTGGAAATGATTCCTTTTACCCCACAGCCCCATCAGCAGTTGTTATTGGTTGGTTTCTTAATAATAGCCATTTTTTCTGGAGTGAGATGGATCTCAGCATTGTTGTAATTTGCATTGCTTAAATGACTGGTGATGTTAAACATTTTTTCATACATTTACTTGCCATTTCTATTTCTTCTGAGAAGTAGCTATTCATTTCAGATGGTCATTTTTGAATTTGGTCTTTAAATTTGGGGGATCTGATTTTTTTGAGTTCTCTACATATTCTAGATATTAGCCCTTTGTCTGCAGAACAGCTGGCAAAATTTTTTACCCTCGCTGTGGATTGTTTCTTCACTCTGTTGGTTTTTCTTGCTGTGCAAAAGCTTTTTAATAAGATGAGATCCCAGTTGTTGATTCTTTGTAATAGTTCCTGTATGATTGGGGTTTCATTCATAAAGTCTTTGCCTACACCAATGTCTTCAAGAATTCTACCTATTCTATCTTCCAGCAGATTTCATTTTTCCGTTTTAATATTTAGATCTTTGCTCCATTTCAATTTTAGTTTAGTGCATAATGAAACATATGGGCATATGGGTTTAGTTTCAATCTTTGGCATGTGGAAAGCCAGCTTTTTCAGCGTCATTTATTAAACAGGCTACCTTTCTTCCAGTGAAGTTGTTTGGCTTGTTTGTCAAAGATAAGGTGGCTGAGTATATCCTGAGTTGTTTCTGCACTTTTAATCTATCCCTATTGATCCTCAGGTCGAGTTTTTTTGTTGTTGTTTTGTTTTGGATTGGTTTGATTTGGTTTTTGCCTGTATCATGTGGTTTTTAATCACAATAGCTTTTAGTATAGTTTCAAGTCAGAGATTGTGATGCCCCCTTCTTTGCCTTTGTTTCCCAGAATTGCTATTCTAAGTCTCTTTTGGATCCAAATGAATTTCAGGATTGTTTTCCCTAATTCTATGAGATATACTTTTGGAATTTTGATTGGGATTGATTTAAATCTGTATAACAATTTTGGAAGTATGGCCATCTCACTATATTAGTTCTTCCTACCCAAGAACAAGGGCTATCTTTCCATTTTCTCATTACCTCTTCAATCTTCTTTTTCAGAGTACTATAGTTTTCTATACAAAGGTCTTTTACTTTCTCCATTAGATTGATTCCTAGGTATTTCTTTCTTTTTTTTTTTTTTAATGTATTGTGGAAGGAGCTATTTCCATGATTTCTCACTTTGAGTTTGTTATTCATGTATAGGAATGCTATTGATTTTTGAGTGTTGACTTTGAATCCAGCTATGCTACTGAATATCATTATTAAATCTAGAAGTCTTTTGGTGGAGTTTTTGGGGTATTCTATGTAGAGTGTCATGTCATCAGCAAATACTAATTTAAAATTTTCCTTTCCTATCCTTATTCCTTTTATTTCTTTCTCTTATCTAATTGCTCTGGCTAATGTTTCAAGAACTATATTGAGTAAGAGTGGTGATAGTGGACATCCTTGTCTTATTTCTTATTTTACAGTGAAAGCTTTCCGTCATTTTTATTCATCTGGTATGATGTTGGCTATCGATTTGTCATAGATGGCTTTATTAGATTGAGTTAATGACCATCTATACCAACTTTCTGTAGGGTTTTTATCATGAATGATGTGGGAGACTGGACTATGTGATCAGCGGCAGAGACTGAGACCTCATTGACTTTTCCTGCAAATAGGAGAAAGGGTAGAAGCTTGCCCCCTCCTTTGTGTTTTATCTTCTTGATTCACTTTGGGTAATTCATATGTATCTAGGAATATGTCCATTTCTTCTATGTCTTCCATCTTATTAGAATAGAGGTTCTCTAAGTAGTTGTTGATGATCTCAATTTCTGCAGGATCTGTTGCTATTTCACCCTTTTCATTCCTAATTGCATGGATTTGAGTCTTTTCTTTCCTTTTTTTTTGACAAGGTTGACTAAGGGTTTGTCAATTTTATTTAATCTTTCAAAGAAGCAACTCTTTGATTCATTGATTCTGTGTATTGATTTCTTAATGATCATTGCATTAATTTCTACTCTGCCCTTTATAATTTCCTCTCTCATATGAGCTTTGAGCTTGAATTGTTCTTTTACTAGGAGCTTGAGGTTCAACATTAGGTTGTTTGTTTGAGCTTGCTCTGTTTTTCTGATATGAGAATTTGCTGCTATAAATTTGCCTCATAGGACTGCTTTCCTTGCATGCCATAAGTTCCAATATGTTTTATTGGCATTATCATTTAATTAGAGAAACTGCCTAATTTCTTTAATTTTATCTGTGACACATTGGTTGTTCAGGAGGGTGTTATTTAATTTCCATGTCTTTATGAATTTTTGTGGTTTCTTTTGCTATGATTTCCAATTTCATTGCACTATGGTCTGATATATCCATGGGATAATTTCAATTCCTTTGCATTTACTTAAGCATGTTCTATGAGCTAGTATGTGGTCTGTTTTGGGGAATGTCCTGTGATCTGTCCCTTAACAAAGATGTAATGACTTTCTTTGTCTTTCTTGATCAGTCTTGGCTTGAAATGCACTTTGTCTACAAAGAGAATAGTTACCCCTGCTTTTTTCTGACTTTTAGCCTATTGAATTTCATTTTGAGTGTGTTTCTTATATGGAGCATATTGTTGGATCTTGCTTCTTGATCCATTCTACCAGTCTGTTTGTTTGATTGGTGAATTGAGACCATTAACATTGATGGTTATAACTGATATGTAATGACTTACCCTTGCAATGTTATTTTCCTGAGGCTGGATACCTTATAAAGAAAAAAAGATCATGAACCCACAGTTTTGGAGGCTGAAAGTCCAAGACTGGAGGCTACACTGGTGTGACTGATATAGGCTGCCTCACATCATAGAAGCTGCCATTATGACTGAAGCTCGTGCAAGAAGGAAAGATCACATAGTGAGGAACAACACCAGCGAGCAGTGATAGTCAGACTTGCTCTTCTAGAGTGACTTACTCTGGGAACTACTGAGGATCCCATGAGGACTACCTTAATGTCTTCTGAAGTCAGTGCTCCCAGTGACATAACCAACATCTACTAGGACTGACCAATTTTTTTCTTTTTTGTCTTTTTGAGACAGGGTCTTGCTATACAGTTCAGGCTGACCTTGAGCTCACTTTGTAGCCCAGGCTGTTCTTGAACTCACAGTGATCCTCCTGCCTCAGCCTCCAAAGTGCTGGGTTTACAGGCATGTGCCACCATGCCAGGTGACCTCTTACCTGGGCTTTATGGTAATGCCTGTAGTCCCAGCATGTGAGGAGAATGAATATGAATATGGTGTTTGTATTTCCTTTGATGTTCATGGACCGTTATTTTCTTCTGTTCTGATTCTCAGCTAACAGTTCAGGTAAGTGAGGGTTACATGGTTCCACACATAGACTGGTGTTACACATCACAAAGCCTCCTCAGACATGACAATGTGTGTTTCGGAGATGGTTATGCATTGGTTGAGATCCAGTTTCTGTACCCTATGACTTAGTTCACTCAAGAGTGACTGGCCTCTGAGAAAACTAGATTTTCATTTTTTTGCACTATTAGGTGGAGGGGTAGGGGCCTATAGGCAGGGTGTAGGAGACCAGATAGGTAAGATCAAAGCCTAATTGACATTCTCTGTGAGTATAAAGAAGAAAAACAGCAAGCTGTGCTCCTTCGGCAACATGCAAGCATGTTGCAGGCTTTAAGGAAGAGTCCAGATAGCTGAGATCTGGTTATTTACCTGGGCATATACTTCACTTCAACACCCTGTAGGAATAATTTACTTTTCCCTAGGACTAGACCTATATTACCTGTCTTAGTCACTTTTCTTATTGCTAAGACAAAATAGCCCAACATTCAAAGTTAAAGGGAGAAAAGTTTATTTAGTTCACAGTTTGTAGAGGTTTCAGTCCATAACCAGCTGGCTCCAAGGCAGGATGACAAGACATATTGAGCCTTCCACTAGCCCTTAGAATACTTCTGATTTTGTTATACCAAAGATATCAGGAAAGGGGTGGCTGCTCTGGAATTTAGGAGCTGTTAACATATTTACCCTATGTGTACTCTGACTTCATTTTCCCACTGCAGTACCATGGGATTGGTCTATGATAATTATTGATTTTAAGGATTGCTTTTTCACTATCCCTTTAGGTCCACAGGACCAACTTGTTTTGCTTTTTCTGTTCCTCCCACTAGCTTTGCTGAGCCTATGCATGATGTCAATGGACAGTTTTGCCACAAGAAATGATGAACAGTCCCATTCTCTATCAGTATTTTATTGGTCAGGCTTTAGATCCTGTTAGAAAAGAAAAATTCCCTTAAGCCTATATAATATAATATATAGAAGATATATGGCTTGCTGTTGATTCTCAGCAAGGATTTCTCCTTTTGCAGAAACTGAATGGGCTTTGATACAACATGGGTTATGCATAACCCCAGAGAAAATTCACACTCTCTCTCTCTATAGTTACTTGGGAAATCTGGTAATGGAAAATGCTGTTTAAGTCCAGAAGTTAATATTAAGAAGAGACTCATTACAAACATTGAATGATTTCCAAAACTTACTGGGGGACATTAATTGGATTTGCCCAAAATTAGGAATAGTCATATATCAGCTAACTAATCTATACAAAACATTACAAGGAGATTTAGATCTGAATTCAGGTCTCACACCTGAAGTCCTTAAAGAACTTCAGCTAATAGAAACTTCTTTAGCAAAGAGATAGGTGTTTAGAATTACTCTGACTGTATCTCTTATGCTGATCATATTGCCCACTCCTCACTCTCCCACTGGACATTTTGGTCAAGTAGTGAACAATAAATATCAATCTATTGAATGACTTTATCTCCTTAATCAGCTTACAAAAAGTCTTCATACATATAGAGATCAAATGGTTGAGCTAATTCAGCAAGTGTGTCACTGCAGCATAGAGCTTTTAGGATTTGATCCTAATCATATGGTGCCCCCTATTATTAACCTTACACAGCATATTCATTTATACAAACTTCCTTAGTCTGGCAGATAGCCTTTGCAGATTATATCTGATTAGCTGATAATTGTTACGCTTCTAATAAGTTTATACAGCTATATTGTCATTATTCATATATCTTACCTAGGGATACCCAGACAACTATGCTTACAAATGCCTTAATTTATTTTACAGATAGATCTTCTCATAGTTTTGCTGCTTACAAGACTATGCAAGATCACCAGAAAATTGCTACCCCTGGACTTTTGGCTCAAAGATCAGAATTATTTGCTGTAATTATCATACTGGAATATACTCTGGCAGAACCTGTTAACGTCTTATGTGATTCCACCTATGCAGTTAATGTCACTAATCACTTGGAGACAGCCAGTATAAAAAAGCACCCTAGATCACCCACTGTTCAATTTGTTTTTATGATTGCAGGAAGCCACTTGAAATACGAAGACCTCTTTTTATATCGGTCAGGTACACTCACACTCCAGTCTTCCAGGACCACTGGCAGAAGGAAATCATTATGCTAATAGACTCATCACCTCGATTTTTTAACCAATGAGGCTTTCCCATTTCTATTTCCATCAGAAAACTCAAGCCATTACTTCTGGCTTTAAACTTTCTAGATCACAGGCACACCATATTGTACAGTCTTGTCCAGCATGCCAAACTTCCATCAATTCCATCAAAAGGCTGTAATGCCTGAGGCCTCCCAGAAAATGAGTTATGGCAAATGGACATACAACATATATCCCCACTTTGGAAGACTTCAGTATGTGAATGTTGGTATAGATACTGTCATTTTAAACATGATACCTGCCAGCAGTCTAGACTGCAGGGAGTATACAGCAACATTGTCTCTTGGCATTTGCAAAGATTGGAGTTCCTAAGAAAATAAAAACAGATAATGGACCTGTCTATACAAGTGAGACCTTTCAAAGATTTTTGCAACAGTGGAATGTTAGTCATTCTACTGGAATTCCTTATAGACTACAAGGACAAGATATTGTTGAGCATGTACCTTTGACATTAAAATGGCAATTACAAAAACAAGAAGGAAAGGCAACCTATTTGGGACCCTGCCTGTTTCTCAAGAGCTTTTCCTACTTCCCGTTTCTTTTTGCCAATAAATTTTCCGACTCTTAACCTCCATTTCTCCTTAGAATTCATTCTTTGACTTCTGGGAACATGAACTCAGCATATCCAACATTTAGCATTCCCCTAAATCATCTTAGAGACCCCACCAAGATCTTTAGAAGGAGGTATGAATTTGCTTTTGTTTCATGACACCCCTAAAATATTTCACCTGGATTTTGGATTGTGGCTCACTTAGGTCATCAAAAGTTGTCATCCTTGAATTTCATGCCTTGTCTTTGTCAATTGCTTATGCCTTGCCTCTTTTATGCACTGTCTTCTGTTCATAGGTGTACAAGGTTTTTATTCCTTCTCATTCTTGTTACAAGAAAGCTCTATAAATTAACCCACAAAAAGGTCTATACTAGTCTACCTAGAGTTACAAACTTAAAAACTGTAAAAGGGTTATTACAGTTCAGCTTCCCCAAATACATTTGAGTGCACTCTGGTCTATTAACAATTGTCTTATGTATGCCTGTCTGTCTGTTCAATTTGTGACTGGTTGCAACATCTACAGATATTTTATTTGAGCTCAACATTTTTTTCTTCTCATTGCCTCTTTTAATTTTAAAAATATTTATGTTTACAACATAAATTGGCTTATGATAAGTGTCATTAGAGTTAAGGACATGCTTCCACCAAGGTTGTCCCTTCTCAGCTTGAACCTGGGGCAGATGAGGGGTAGTCTGCTTACAGTATAAGGAAGGAAAAGAGGCTTGTTCTCCCTGCTTTTGCTTTTGCTGCTTTTGCTGTGTTCTGCTGCCTTAAAGTGTTGCCCTGTGCCATGCCACCATGCCTTGGAGCCTGCTGATTATGGGTTGAAACCTATATAAACTGTAAGCTAAATAAGCCTTTCTTTCCTTAATTTTGGGCATCAAGTATTTTGTCTTAGCAATGACAGAATAGTAACTAAGACAGAATTTGATATCAGAAAAGTGGGGTCGTTGCTGTGACTATACTTGACCATGTGGTTCAAGTGCCTTTGGGAATGGCTTGTGGGAAGAGTTTGGAAAGGTTCAGAGATCTGGAATGCCTTAGGTTGTATGGGACATCCTGGTCACAGCTCAGAAGACAAGAAGGCTAATAGAAATCCTGCCAGTAAAGACCAGGCTTGGGAATCTTCTGCCGGGCAGAAGGACTGCATTGGTTGTTGGACTCCACATGATGTATGTTATGGCTTGGCAGAAAGTTTGTCTGTATTTTGCTTGTGTCCAGAGACTTTGCCTGAGCCTGAGATTAAGGGCAGTGGGCTAATTAATCTGGCAGAAGAAATTTCAAGGCAGTCCAGTGTTAACACTGTGGCATAGCTATTATTGGGGGCCAGATCTGTGTTGAGAATCAAGAGCAAAGAGCCCAGCAGGATGATTTAAAATGTGAGTTTGGCCAGAAAGGAAGCTCCAGTAAAGCTGTGGACTACAAAGATAGAGCTGAGGAGATCTTGATTGTTGAGAAGGAACAGGGGACTATAAAAGATGGCTTGAGGGCATCACAGAAAGCAGCATACCTCCACCCTTTGCAGCCTCAAAACTGCAAAGGTGAAAGACTTTGCTTTGAGGAGAAAGCCACAAAGCATCATGTTCCAGAATGCTGGCAGCACAGAAAATTTGTTCCTCAGAATTGGGTTCAGAGTGCCCAGCAATCCAGGCATTTGACCCCTACCACCAAGAGGAAAGCCTGGCTACTGCTCCAGGTGGCAGCAACCTTGGCATCATCCATGTGGAGCTGGTTCTAGGTGCACGCAGAATGCAAGAGTTGTGGGGTTAAGAAGGTCATCTCAATCCCAGAAGGCCTGGAAGGCCAGGCAGTGTGCCCCTGAGGGGGCAGTGTGTGAAGCTGTGAGTGTAAAGCCGAAGGTGCCGTGGAGATCCCGGAAGTTTGGAAAAGCCAGGAATGTAGGATCATCTAAGGAAAGCTGTAAGGAGGAAGCAAAGGGGGCCTAACAGAGAAGCTGTGGGAGCTATAACCACCAGAAGTGTCATAGGGGTGGGTTCACCCAAGCCCTTTGGAGCTCACAATTTGCCACAGATTGTTTCAGATGCTGGACAGGAACTACAGGACTTAATGTTTGCCCTGCTGGATTTCGAACTTTCTTTGGTCCCAGTCCTTTGTATTCCCCCATCTGTAACTTTTGGAATGAAAATGTTTATCTTGTGCCCTTGAATGCTGGAAGTGTTTAACTTTTTATTTGTATAGGTACTTGCAGCTAAGAGTTTGCCTTAGGTCTTGGAGGAGACTTAGGACTTGGACTTTTCAACAATGTTGAAAATGTTAGGACTTCCACAACTCTTAAGAGATGGACTAAGTGCCTTTTGCATAAAGGGATGTGCATTTGTCTAGGGAGGCTAGGGGCAGAATGTTATGGTTTAATGTAATGTAATTCTGATAGACTTAATACTGGTTCTTAAGGATTGTTAAACCTGTGCTATAATGTTGAAGCTGTGAAATGCTACGAATAGGCATGTCTTTGTATGTCAAAACTGGTTTAAAGAAATGTACCAGTTTGCCAGTTTGCCAAGGGGTGGATAGTAATGGTTGATACAGTGTGTCAATTTGAGACGTTTAACTAAGGGACACAGCAGGGAGCCAGGGTCCTTACTTTATAAACATCCTGATCCTGTGCAAGAGAACATGGAAAGGTGTGAGTACTACACCCATCCTGGGGTAGGGGAGGAGGCAGCTTGCTTACAAAATAAGGGAAGAAAAGAGGTTGTCTTCCCTCCTTTTTGCTCTTATTGCTTTTGCTGTCTTCTGCTACCTTGAAGTGTTGCCCCTGTGCCATGCCACCCTGCCTTCCAGCCTGCTGATTATGGGTTGAAACCTCTACAAACTGTGAGCTAAATAAACCTTTCCGTCTTTAATTTGGGCTTTGGATATTTTGTCTCAGCAATGAGAGAAAAGTAACCAAGGTACTTGGTGGCATGGTGACACAGCCCTGTAATCCCAGCACTCTGGGAGGCTGAGGCAGAGGATCAGAAGTTTGAGCCCAACCTGTACAGAACTCGGTCAGATCCTGTCTCAAAACTGGAAAAAAAGGCTTGGGATATAGCTCAGTTTGAAGGTCCCCAATTCAATCCCCATTACTAAAAAAAAAAACAAAAAAGAACTTAAAAACTAAAGCTTTTTTTTTCTTTTTGAGACAGGGTCTTGCTATGCAGTTCGGGCTGGCCTTGAGCTCACTTTGTAGCCCAGGCTGATGTGGAACTCACAACCATCCTCCTGCCTCAGCCTCTCAAGTGCTGGGACTACAGGTGTGGAGCACCACACCTACCTAAAAACAAATATTTATATCCACAAAATCATGGTTCAGTTTTATAGTGAAGTGTCCTTTCTTGATACTTAATTCATTATACATTGTTAGACTTCTACAAAGTGGTGATACGATTTTACCTCTTAGGGCTTTATAAGTGCTATAAAATGAATACAAAGTTCAGATGTCTGACACACAGTAAGTGCTTGGTAAACAGTACTTCTAGGACTATTATTATTCTACAATTGAAAGAATGTGAGTTTCGTCTCCCAAGATAGAACCTTAACTCCTTTCTTTCCTTTGTTCTGCATATTTAACCAATTATTTAGCATTACATCAAGTCAACCTTCTGACTACTCTCTAAATCATTCCACCTGAGATGACTCAGCACCTTGTCAATCATTCCTGTTAATCTTACTCCAGAAACCCAATGAGAGGTCCCCTGGGCCAGTCTGCACATCCTTTAATCTCTAAAAGCCTACTTTGTCAGTGTGCTGAGTTGTTTTTTATTTCTGTTACCCTGACACCACTTTTCTGTTCATGCCACATTTTTGTCTGCATAGACCTTCCCTGAGGACATCTTCCAGTGATCTTCAATAAGTGTAGGTAGATTTCTTTTACCATGGATGTACACTTTGCAATTATTTGCTCATGATACACAACAGCTTAGCATTATCTGTTAGCTCCATCCCACTGTAACAGGGGGAATCTGTGTGGACCCTGCCTAATGAAAATATCACCCACCTTTCTTGGATTCCTCTAAGTCCTAGTACTAGAATCATTTTGGCACACACCTATACTCCTAGCATTAACGGAGGCTGAGGCAGGAAGATTGCAAGTTTGAGTTTCACCTGTACAATTTAGCGAGATCTTGTCTCAAAATAAAAAGGGGGGGGGGCTGGAGATGTGGGTTAGTGGTGCAGCACCCCAGGTGTGATCTTAAGGGCCACTAAATAAATGAATAAATGTTCCCCAGTATTATGCTGGACTCTATAGTAACTCAGAAATGATTATTTCAGATCAGAGAATTCTATGTTTCAGAGCTGACAACAACAGATCAGGGAGGGTTCCTGTCTTAGTTGCTTTGCTCATTGCTGAGATGCAATACACAAGAGCCACATCTTAAAGGAGGGTATGTTAATGTTGGATCACAGTTTGTAGAGATTTTAGTCCACAGCTGATTGGCTCCCAGGCAGGATGGCATGGCAGAGGAGATGCTGCAGACAGCATGGCAGTGGTGGTGAGCAGGGAGAATGAAAGGAATAGGAAAGGGAGACAAACCCTTGGGGGGCTTTTCCTACCAGACCTCACCTAAGAGCAAGTCAGCTATAAGTCCCCATAATCCAATCACCTTCCAAAAGCCCCACCTACGAGCACATGAGGTTCTTGGGGCATAACTAAAGGTAAATTTCCAACTCAGGATTCCGTGGACTTCTTAGCAAAAAATTGATGGTTCCTCCTATAAAGGGGGAGCTCCTGAAAGCAGGATGTTTTTCGGTTCAGTATCATTAAGCTAGAAAGTAAAATGGAAGTTGCTAATGAAAGCACAAGTTTATGTACTCCAGAGAATGGAGCAGTGGGAGTCTAGACTTGAAATCAACTTCTCAACCCATTAGGGGTGGGGAAGCCACACATATAAAATACAAGAAATGGAGGACTGGGCTAATAAAGAATATCTTTCTGGTCATGGTCACAGGAATTGTCAACTGTCGTGGTGCTGAGGCTTATTACTTAGCATGCAAGTGGGATTATAATGGGGTTTGAAGTCAGTTAGAAGTTTAGGTGGTCATCTTGGATCTAGCTGGTTTCATCTGGTCAGGTCAGTGAGCACTCTGGGCCCAGAATATTCTGTTCTCAAAGATAAACTGACTAGTTACAGGTTGGCAAATGTTTAACCAAATTATTACTGTTGGTATCAGACTCAAATTGGGTGGAACTTGACACATCTTCTCCGTGTCCTCTCTTAACTACTATATTATAGTTGCTTTTCTTAACATACAGCCCCATTTTATGATTGGGGGAACGCTGTGAATGCACAGGTATTTGCACCTTTAGAAATGATATTAACAAATATCAACCTACATAGCGGCAGTACTGTCTGTGGATTCTCCTGAGGGGGAAAAAGGCCCATATTAAAACATGGTTTGTGAAGAAGGTTCAGCAAGAATATAGCCCAACTCGCCCCAAAACATAAGGAATGTGCAATCGACAGTATCAGGAATTGTGGGAGGTGCTGTTGGTGACTCAAAAAGGGACTGTAAAAGAAAGGACTCAAATTTTAACAGGCTCTTTCCAAAAGACAGCGCTAGTCTTGGAGGTGGGCGTCTTCCAGCCACTAAGAAGCTGAAGAGACATCCCTGTTTCTGGGTCAGGATTGAACATCTCCCAAGTCATATTACAAGTCCCTTAAGCATGCCCTTCTCGATCTAAGCGTCCGGAGTGGGGATGAGGCAGTCCCTCTTTAGGGCAGCTGTGGATGATAACCACTCGTTGGCGCCCGCACAGTCCAGCGACCGTGACCCGGCTACAAAAGAGCGCCTTCCAGGCGTGCCCGGTCTCTCGGGTGTCACGCCCCTCCCACAGGAAGGCGCCGGTATAAATGCAGGCCACGGGCGCTCGCCTTCCACCCCTGGAGGCGGCCGGGTCGGTGTAACCTCAGACAACCTGTCCCGGCGCTCGTGCCGAGCCCGAAAGCCGCGCGCTGCCGGTGGTCATGAGCGGCCCCCTGAGGACGGACCCGAGGATCTGGAGGCAGGCGGCCAGCGTTGTGCTGGCGGCGGGATGGAAGGGCCCGGGCGCCGCCGCGTCGTCCTTGCCGCCCGCGGAGGGCTTCCGAGTGCTGCTTTTGCAGCGCTCCAGCAGCCAAGCCTTCCTGCCCGGCGCGCACGTCTTCCCCGGCGGCGTACTGGACAGGGCCGACCTCTCGGCCGACTGGCTGCCCATCTTTGCGCCGCACCACAAGCCACCCCGCTTTGGCCTGGGCCCGGCGCCGGCCCAGACAGCAACCTTCCCGGTGGTGCCGATCTCGCGGCCCGGAGCCGCCGACGGCGAGGCCGCGGCGCTGCCTGATGACGTCGCCCTGCGCATCTGCGCCATCAGGGAGGCCTTCGAGGAGGCCGGCGTGCTGCTGCTGCTGCCCAGGGGCGCCCGGCACGTTCCCGAGTCCCAGGGTTCCGCCCCCGAATTCGCCTGTGCCCTCGAGCCTCCGCCGGACGTGTCCGCCTGGCGCACCCGCGTCCGTGGCGACGCGCGCCACTTCCTGGACTTGTGTGCGCATCTGGACTGCACGCCCAACATCTGGGCACTGCACGCCTGGAGCGGGTGGCTCACGCCGTTTATAGGTGAAAAGCTCCGCCGCTTCGACACGAGTTTCTTCCTATGTTGCTTGAGCGAGCCGCCGCCCATCCAAATCGATTTGGCCGAGGTGGTGAACTGCCGGGTGAGGTGTCCTTGTGTTAGGGCGTGGGCTACCACCAGTAGGCTGAGCCGGGGACGGTAGTTCAGTAATTAGGAAAGGACTGAGCGGATCTGGGACCCCGCCCGCCCGGCCCTCACCCCCCAGACTAAATCCATGTACGCGGTGGAGGGCTTTTTGGTTTCCCTGGCTTCACAGTCCGAAGGTCTTGTGATAACGCTGGGCCGGAGCTGACAGTTGCCAGGTGGGCAGGTCCCTGCGCTCCAGAACAGCCAGGCAGATGCCACCCACCTCAGATTCTCTTGCTGCTTTTATCTTGCTGGCTTGCACCTGCCTCTTTTTAAAAGGTTCATTTTACGGCCGTGCATATGGTAGGGCCTAGTGAATGTTCCCTTTGCACTTGGAGAGAATATGTATGTATTCTGTTTGATGGGGTGTTTGTAAAAATTCTTGGCCCTAGGTGAGCCGAAAATTTAGCCTTAAAGCTCCTGGGTAATTCTTTCCTGAAGAGCTATCTTTTCCAGTCATATGTGGTTTTTACTTTATGCTTGGGTATATAAGTATTTAGCAAAGATTCAAGAATATTCTATCCAGATTTGTGGAGCTATATTCTGTGTAGGTCCTTGCTCTCAGGCACTGCTTTCCAAGTGCTAGCCTGAGTGGGCCTCCCAAATTCTGACTATTATCTGCACAGATCAGTAAGAATCCTAGACTCCAGGTAGGTTCTCCCTGGGCTGCAGCCTGGGAATTACTTTCAGGTGAAAACTGTAGACAACAGTTAGACTTACCTTGCTCATTTTTCTTTTCTCAGATTATAATTCTGCATTCTTTTCAGTGTCTGGGAATAGTTGTTTCATGAATTTTATCTGGATTTCTATTACTTACCTGAGAAGGAAGGGTTGATCTGAACTCCCTGGGATGGAAGAGGAAGTTCAAATAAAGCTTTCTTTAAAACTTTTTTTTTTATGAGTGCATGTTGGCAGTACATAACTTTTACCTTCCTTGTGGAGAGCTGGTACGTGCACATAACACATCTTAATTCCTTTTTCATCTTCCTTCCATTTCCTGATCCCCTTCCTAGTTGGGAAACATCTAGTATCTCTCTACTTCATCTTATCTCTTTCATTTTGTTCTTTATTTATAGTTTGGGTTTCTTATATAAGAAACCATATGATATGTAAGCTTATGTGTCTAATTTATTTCGCTCAACATTATGGTCTCAAGATACACCCATAGTCCTACTAATGACTCATTTATCTTTGTGGCACAGTAGTACTCCATGGTGGATAAAAACCACATTTTCTTTATCCATTCATCTGTTGATGGACATATAGGCCACTTCTAAGATTTAGCTATTATGAATTGTGTGATTATAAACATGGGTATGCATGTATCACTGTCATATGTCTTCAAACTCTTTTGGGAAAATACCTAGAAGGGGAATAGCTGGGTCAAATGGAATTTTTAGTTTTAGGTTTTTTTTGTATTGGGAACTGAACTCCCAACCTTGCACTTGCCAGGCAGGCGCTGGGCCACTGAGCTATATCCCCAGCCCCTAGTTTTATTTTTTTGAGAAATCTCTATAATGATTTCCATAGTGGTTGCACTAATTGACATTGCCACCAACAATATAGAAGGGTTCTTTTTTTCCCTGAAGCCTCTCCAGCATTTGTTATTAAACAGTAAACAGTTCTTAATCTGTATTAGATCAGTGGTTCTCAGTGGTATGATATGCTAGTCCTGTCCTGAGTGCATTTGGTAACATCTGGAGGTTTATTTTATTTTTTGAGATAGGGTCTTGCTGT